>NC_086454.1:205535055-205855055 GCF_028390025.1 Pseudophryne corroboree
TCAGCCCGATGTCTGAACCCACACCAAGCAAGATGGGCACTCTTCTTTACCCGTTTTAACTTTAAACTTAACTACCAACCAGGTTCCCTCAACAAAAAGGCAGATGCATTATCTCGCTCCCTAAGTTCTGAAGAACCCTCTGACCGTTCAAAAGAGCAATTCATTCTGGAATCCACCTCTTTTTCAGCAACTAATACCTCTCCACTTCCTCCTCCAGGAAAGATCTTCGTTGCACCGAATCTTCGAAAGAAACTTCTTACATGGGCTCACTCCTCCTGCTTCATGGGCCATGCAGGCGGTCATAAAACACTCAAATTTATTCAGAGCTCCTGCTGGTGGCCTCATCTCAGGACTGCCATTCAGGAATTCGTGGCTGCCTGTCCAAAATCTGCAAAGCATAAGAGTCCCAAAGTTCCTCCAGCCGTGTTACTCCATCCGTTACCTGTGCCACTAAGACCATGGACGCATATCTCTATGGAGTTTATTACTGATTTACCAACGTCTGGTGGACGGAACACCATATGGGTCATAGCTGACCAATTCTCTAAAATGGCACACTTCGTTCCTCTGGCTAATTTTCCATCAGCATCCCAGTTGGCAAAATTATTTATAGCAGAGATCTTTCAACTTCATGGTCTACCGCAGAAAATCGTGTCTGATAGAGGTCCTCAGTTTGTGGCCAAATTTTTGAGATCCTTATGTTCTGCTCCTGTTGTGAAATTGAACTTCTCCTCAGGATATCATCCCCAAACGGATGGTCAAACAGAGAGAGTGTACCAGGATCTGAAGAATTTTCTGCGTTTATACATGTCCTCCTCACAGGACGACTGGCTGGACTTCCTACCGTTCACAGATTTTGCCCATAACAATCTCTATCACTCTGCCACAAAATCTTCTCCATTCTTCATTTATTATGGTTACCATCCGAGAGTTCCTGACTTCCAACTTCTGCCTACGCTCGAGGTTCCTGCCGCAGAGTCAACACTTCGACAATTTACTGAAGCCTGGAAACAAATTCACAAGGCCTTGCTCAATACATCCAAGAGGTATAAGACCTATGCAGATCTGAAGCGAAAAGCTGTACCAAGCCTTAAGGTAGGAGATCGGGTTTGGGTTTCCACACGTAACCTAAGATTAAAGGTTCCTACGAAAAAGTTTGCTCCCAGATTTATTGGGCCCTACCCAATCAAAAAAGTTTTGAATCCTGTGGCTTATAAAGTGAAATTATCTCCGCAGTTAAGAATCCCTAATGCATTTCATATTTCTCTCTTAAAACCTTTGGTACTTAATCGATTCAGAGCTGCTTTGCCTAAATCACCCAAAATCCAATCAGCACAAGGAGACGAATTTGAGATTCACAAGATCCTCGATTCTCGCAGACGTTATGGTCGCCTCCAGTACCTTGTTGATTGGAAGGGATATGGACCAGAGGAGAGATCTTGGGTAGAAGCAGAAGATGTCCATGCTCCAATACTTTTCGGACATTTCATGCTAAGTTCTCAACTAAACCACAGAGGTGTCCGGAGTCCACCCGCAAAGGGGGGGGGTGTACTGTCAACGTCCGGAGTCTTACTGGTACACTGGGGCTGCGGGGCTGGCTTCTCTGGTGGTGTGCGGGCAGCGGTGGAGGTGGGCTGCTGCGCCGGGTCCGTGGGCAGCAGTGGCGGCGGTGAGGGGGTCCGCTTGTGGCGGCGGGACTCCGCTACAGTGGGTCGCTCTTGCTGAGCCGTTGCTAGGAGACCAATGGCAGTGAACAATGTGGCTTTGCAGAAAGGTCTGCATTACTGGGCACCGCCATGTTGGAGACCAAGTTTTAAGCATAGTTCCTGTTTCTTCCAGCCAATCCAGGGGAAGCTATCCCTATAAAATGGGGCTGGTTTAGGACAGGGATGCCAGTGCTTCAAGTTCCACCCCTCTTGTAGGTGCTTTAGCCTGTGCTCCAAGGATCCTTGTCGTATTCTGGTTACTCCTGCTCCTGTTTGGTCGGTCCTGCCGTTCCTAACCTGCTACTGCCTGTGGAAGCACTCTTGGAAAACCCGGTCTTTGGGCACAGTCGGCCCCGGGTCTTCTGCCTCGTCTTTCAAGCCACACTCCACAGATCTACTTCACCAGCCACGTCTTTGTACCACCGACCACAACCTGCAGATTGTTATCTTCAGACTCATCCTCCAAACCACAGTCCATAGTCCTTGTCTCCAGCCACGTCTTATAACCACCATCCACAGTTCCGCAGTTCATTATTCACAACCTCATCTTTCAAGCCACAACCTGCAGTTCTTTCTTTATCCGCAACTATGTTCTTTAATCATCGTGCTTCCGCCACAGTTCTCTACCTCTGCCCTGTACATAATAAATACTATTCATTGAATTTCAACCCCGCCTACGTTCTTCATTGCTCTGTGTCCCATGCGAAGGAACTATATCCAACCCCCTCATCTTGTTCACCTACAGCCATCTACCTCCTCGGGCAAGTCTCAGCTGTCGGATACTCAGACTTTGCTAGACGTGACACAACAATGGTAATATATCTACTGGAATGCACTTGTGGGTATAAATATGTAGGAAAGACGAAAAGAATCCTTTAACTATGAATCCAGGAACACATTAGAAATATAAAAAATAAAGGGGGGAATCATAAGGTTTCCAAACACTTTATGGAGAGACACAAAAAAAAGAAATGTTCTGGATTTATGAACTCAGAAACCTGTCACCCCTGGGATTGAACGAAGTCTTTGAAATTGCTCCATTCCTTTGATTTAACACTTTTCCCTCTTCTGTTTTGCCACTACTGTACACACTTGAAATTCTCTCCTTTCATATATACGATACCCAATGGATATTTATTCTTAGCCTTTTTACATTAGGCTCTATTGCACTCATAGTTTCACTTTATAAATTGTTAACACTGTTATAATTTACTGGTATAATGTTAGTATTTATAGATAATTATTAGCACCCCTTCTAGTTGCTATATTATTTAAAAATGGCAGTGCGTTCCACCACCGATTTCCAAAATAGTGGTGCGTTCCACCGCTATAATTGAGTTTAACCACTTTTTTTCCCATTCAATGTCACTATTTCCTTAATACATTACTTTTCCACTCCTGATTTAATTATATTTCATGTTCATAGTCATTTAGTAACCTTTTACTATATTTTTACTGCTCCACCGGTCACTTCCCTATTCGCGGCAAAAGTTATGTTATCAAAAAGGCGGTGCGTTTCACCGCTATATTTGAGTTTCTCCCATTCTATGTCACTAATTTCACAACACAACACTTCTCCACTCCTTTATTTGATCATATTTTATGTGCACAGTCTTGTAGTAACCTTTACTAGACTTTGTACTGCTCTGCCAGCCATTTTCCTATTAGCGGAGGAAGTGATGTAATCTAAAAGGGTGCATTCCAAGTGCGCTCCACCGCTATTTTGAGATGGAGGTGCATTCCAGCATGCGTTCCACCGCCGTCTTCTGCATAAGAGCCATTTCTACACGATCGTTTTTATTCCAGTTCTTTCATCTCTCAAAATTAGTAATTTTTTTCACCACCGGGTTGGATATAGAATATTTAGATCCCCTCTTTTGGGCTATCTTGTTTTCAAAATTATCATGCTCACAGGAAGTGATGTCATAATCACTAGCCATGGACAGCCAATATCTTTTAGGTATAAATAGAGCTGTCAGGCTGATTGTGTCTATCCCCTTGATAAAGTCCAGACACTGCTGGACGAAATGCGTTGGTACGGTCTGCTGACATCTCCTTTTATGGGCAAATAAGCTTTTTATGTTTTTAAATGTTGTACGTGTGTTTTTCAGCCATTTTATGTCATTGTCTATATTAAATCTATGTATTTTACCTTTTCACTGTTGAGGCTGATAATTGAGCTTTATTGGGAATAAGCTATGTTCCCTAAAAATGCCTTGCGAAAATATGCAGTGACATACCACAATTTTGAGAATGGTACACACTATGTTTGCTGTTTTCTTTTCTTGTTTACATGTATTAAGCTTCAAATGATGGCTGCTTGATCAAAGCTTCCTTAACCAGATAACAGGATTTTGATACCTACCGGTAAATCCTTTTCTCCTAGTCCGTAGAGGATGCTGGGGTCCACTTCATGACCATGGGGTATAGACGGTTCCGTAGGAGCCATGGGCACACTTAAGACTTTTCAATGGGTGTGAACTGGCTCCTCCCTCTATGCCCCTCCTCCAGACCTCAGTTATAGGAACTGTGCCCAGGGAGACGGACATTTTGAGGAAAGACAACACCAAAAAAGAACCACACAGTTTTGACTAGTGATGTGCACCGGACATTTTTCGGGTTTTGTGTTTTGGCTTAGGATTCGGTTCTGCGGCCGTGTTTTGGATTCGGACGCGTTTTGGCAAAACCTCACCGAAAATGTTTTGTCGGATTCGGGTGTGTTTTGGATTCGGGTGTTTTTTTCAAAAAACCCTAAAAAACAGCTTAAATCATAGAATTTGGGGGTCATTTTGATCCCATAGTATTATTAACCTCAATTACCATAATTTCCACTCATTTCCAGTCTATTCTGAACACCTCACACCTCACAATATTATTTTTAGTCCTACAATTTGCACCGAGGTCGCTGGATGGCTAAGCTAAGCGACACAAGTGGCCGACACAAACACCTGGCCCATCTAGGAGTGGCACTGCAGTGTCAGGCAGGATGACACTTCCAAAAAATTGTCCCCAAACAGCACATGATGCAAAGAAAAAAAGAGGCGCACCAAGGTCGCTGTGTGACTAAGCTAAGCGACACAAGTGGCCGACACAAACACCTGGCCCATCTAGGAGTGGCACTGCAGTGTCAGGCAGGATGGCACTTCAAAAAAATTGTCCCCAAACAGCACATGATGCAAATAAAAAAAGAGGCGCACCAAGGTCGCTGTGTGACTAAGCTAAGCGACACAAGTGGCCGACACAAACACCTGGCCCATCTAGGAGTGGCACTGCAGTTTCAGGCAGGATGGCACTTCAAAAAAATTGTCCCCAAACAGCACATGATGCAAAGAAAAATTAAAGAAAAAAGAGGTGCAAGATGGAATTGTCCTTGGGCCCTCCCACCCACCCTTATGTTGTATAAACAGGACATGCACACTTTAACGAACCCATCATTTCAGTGACAGGGTCTGCCACACGACTGTGACTGAAATGACTGGTTGGTTTGGGCCCCCACCAAAAAAGAAGCAATCAATCTCTCCTTGTACAAACTGGCTCTACAGAGGCAAGATGTCCACCTCATCATCATCCTCCGATTCCTCACCCCTTTCACTGTGTACATCCCCCTCCTCACAGATTATTAATTTGTCCCCACTGGAATCCACCATCTCAGGTCCCCGTGTACTTTCTGGAGGCAATTGCTGCTGGTGAATGTCTCCACGGAGGAATTGATTATAATTCATTTTGATGAACATCAGCTTCTCCACATTTTCTGGAAGTAACCTTGTACGCCGATTGCTGACAAGGTGAGCGGCTGCACTAAACACTCTTTTGGAGTACACACTGTAGAAAGGGCAACTTAGGTAGAATAAAGCCAGTTTGTGCAAGGGCCTCCAAATTGCCTCTTTTTCCTGCCAGTATACGTACGGACTGTCTGACGTGCCTACTTGGATGCGGTCACTCATATAATCCTCCACCATTCTTTCAATGGTGACAGAATCATATGCAGTGACAGTAGACGACATGTCAGTAATCGTTGGCAGGTCCTTCAGTCCGGACCAGATGTCAGCACTCGCTCCAGACTGCCCTGCATGTGGGATCGGAATTCTTAGCCTTTTCCTCGCACCCCCAGTTGCGGGAGAATGTGAAGGAGGAGATGTTGACGGGTCACGTTCCGCTTGACTTGACAATTTTCTCACCAGCAGGTCTTTGAACCTCTGCAGACTTGTGTCTGCCGGAAAGAGAGATACAACGTAGGTTTTAAATCTAGGATCGAGCACGGTGGCCAAAATGTAGTGCTCTGATTTCAACAGATTGACCACCCGTGAATCCTGGTTAAGCGAATTAAGGGCTCCATCCACAAGTCCCACATGCCTAGCGGAATCGCTCTGTTTTAGCTCCTCCTTCAATGTCTCCAGCTTCTTCTGCAAAAGCCTGATGAGGGGAATGACCTGACTCAGGCTGGCAGTGTCTGAACTGACTTCACGTGTGGCAAGTTGAAAGGGTTGCAGAACCTTGCACAACGTTGAAATCATTCTCCACTGCGCTTGAGTCAGGTGCATTCCCCCTCCTTTGCCTATATCGTGAGCAGATGTATAGGCTTGAATGGCCTTTTGCTGCTCCTCCATCCTCTGAAGCATATAGAGGGTTGAATTCCACCTCGTTACCACCTCTTGCTTCAGATGATGGCAGGGCAGGTTCAGGAATGTTTGGTGCTGCTCCAGTCTTCTGTATGCGGTGCCTGAATGTCGAAAGTGGCCCGCAATTCTTCGGGCCACCGACAGCATCTCTTGCACGCCCCTGTCGTTTTTTAAATAATTCTGCACCACCAAATTCAATGTATGTGCAAAACATGGGACGTGCTGGAATTTGCCCAGATGTAATGCACGCACAATATTGCTGGCGTTGTCCGATGTCACAAATCCCCAGCAGAGTCCAATTGGGGTAAGCCATTCTGCGATGATCTTCCTCAGTTCCCGTAAGAGGTTGTCAGCTGTGTGCCTCTTATGGAAAGCGGTGATACAAAGCGTAGCCTGCCTAGGAACGAGTTGGCATTTGCGAGATGCTGCTACTGGTGCCGCCGCTGCTGTTCTTTCTGCGGGAGGCAATACATCTACCCAGTGGGCTGTCACAGTCATATAGTCCTGAGTCTGCCCTGCTCCACTTGTCCACATGTCCGTGGTTAAGTGGACATTGGGTACAACTGCATTTTTTAGGACACTGGTGACTCTTTTTCTGAGGTCTGTGTACATTTTCGGTATCGCCTGCCTAGAGAAATGGAACCTAGATGGTATTTGGTACAGGGGACACAGTACCTCAATCAAGTCTATAGTTGCCTCTGAATTAACGATGGATGCCGGAACCACGTTTCTTACCGCCCAGGCTGCCAAGGCCTGAGTTATCTGCTTTGCAGCAGGATGACTGCTGTGATATTTCATCTTCCTCGCAAAGGACTGTTGGACAGTCAATTGCTTACTGGAAGTAGTACAAGTGGTCTTCCGACTTCCCCTCTGGGATGACGATCGACTCCCAGCAGCAACAACAGCAGCGCCAGCAGCAGTAGGCGTTACACTCAAGGATGCATCAGAGGAATCCCAGGCAGGAGATGACTCGTCAGACTTGACAGTGACATGGCCTGCAGGACTATTGGCTTTCCTGGGTAAGGAGGAAATTGACACTGAGGGAGTTGGTGGTGTGGTTTGCAGGAGCTTGGTTACAAGAGGAAGGGATTTAGTGGTCAGTGGACTGCTTCCGCTGTCATCCAAAGTTTTTGAACTTGTCACTGACTTATGATGAACGCGCTGCAGGTGACGTATAAGGGAGGATGTTCCGAGGTGGTTAACGTCCTTACCAGTGATGTGCGGTGGGGTGAGGCAGGTGAGGCAGAGCCTTTCCTGTCATACTTACGTTTAAACCAGAGTTTTGACTGAATAAAGTATATGAAAAAAACTAATAACTTGTTTTAAATATCTTCTTTGCATTATTCTAATAATTTTTATAGCCCAAACTCTGTAGTAAAAAGTCTATGGCAGGTGAGGCAGTGCCTCACCTGCTTATCTTTTCAGCACATCTCTGATCAAAACTCACCAAATTTCCAGGAGGTTATACTGCTGTGTATAATGCCCACATGTACGCTTTGGCTCATATATTGCATGTAAATCTGGCTCTGGGGTTAGCCAGTGCCTCATGAGCCATTTAGCTCACCGCACGTCCCTAGTCCTTACCCCTACTTATTACAGCTTGACAAAGGCAACACATGGCTTGACACCTGTTGTCCGCATTTGTGTTGAAATAATTCCACACCGAAGAGGTGATTTTTTTTTTGTATTTTGACTAGGCATGTCAATGGCCATATTCGTCCCACGGATAACAGGTGTCTCCCCGGGTGCCTGACTTAAACAAACCACCTCACCATCAGAATCCTCCTTGTCAATTTCCTCCCCAGCGCCAGCAACACCCATATCCTCATCCTGGTGTACTTCAACACTGACATCTTCAATTTGACTATCAGGAACTGGCCTGCAGGTGCTCCTTCCAGCACTTGCAGGGGGCGTGCAAATGGTGGAAGGTGCAAGCTCTTCCCGTCCAGTGTTGGGAAGGTCAGGCATCGCAACCGACACAATTGGACTCTCCTTGGGGATTTGTGATTTAGAAGAACGCACAGTTCTTTGCTGTGCTTTTGCCAGCTTAAGTCTTTTCATTTTTCTAGCGAGAGGATGAGTGCTTCCATCCTCATGTGAATCTGAACCACTAGCCATGAACATAGGCCAGGGCCTCAGCCGTTCCTTGCCACTCTGTGTCGTAAATGGCATATTGGCAAGTTTACGCTTCTCCTCAGACGCTTTCAATTTAGATTTTTTTGGTCATTTTACTGAACTTTTGTTTTTTAGATTTTACATGCGCTCTACTATGACATTGGGCATCGGCCTTGGCAGACGACGTTGATGGCATTTCATCGTCTCGGCCATGACTAGTGGCAGCAGCTTCAGCACGAGGTGGAAGTGGATCATGATCTTTCCCTATTTTACCCTCCACATTTTTGTTCTCCATCTTTTAATGTGTGGAATTATATGCCAGTATCAATAGCAATGGCCTACTATTATATATACTGCGCACAACTAAAATGCACCACAGGTATAGAATGTAGATGGATAGTATACTTAATGACGACACAGAGGTAGGCACAGCAGTTGCCTTCCGTATCGTACTGCTATATATAGTATACTGGTGGTCACTGTGTCAGCAAACTGCAAAACTAAAATGCACCACAGGTATAGAATGTAGATAGATAGTATACTTAATGATGACACAGAGGTAGGCACAGCAGTTGCCTTCCGTATCGTACTGCTATATATAGTATACTGGTGGTCACTGTGTCAGCAAACTGCAAAACTAAAATGCACCACAGGTATAGAATGTAGATGGATAGTATACTTAATGACGACACAGAGGTAGGCACAGCAGTGGCCTTCCGTATCGTACTGCTATATATAGTATACTGGTGGTCACTGTGTCAGCAAACTGCAAAACTAAAATGCACCACAGGTATAGAATGTAGATGGATAGTATACTTAATGACGACACAGAGGTAGGCACAGCAGTGGCCTTCCGTATCATACTGCTATATATAGTATACTGGTGGTCACTGTGCCAGCAAACTGCAAAAGTAAAATGCACCACAGGTATAGAATGTAGATGGATAGTATACTTAATGACGACACAGAGGTAGGCACAGCAGTGGCCTTCCGTATCGTACTGCTATATATAGTATACTGGTGGTCACTGTGTCAGCAAACTGCAAAACTAAAATGCACCACAGGTATAGAATGTAGATGGATAGTATACTTAATGACGACACAGAGGTAGGCACAGCAGTGGCCTTCCGTATCGTACTGCTATATATAGTATACTGGTGGTCACTGTGTCAGCAAACTGCAAAACTAAAATGCACCACAGGTATAGAATGTAGATGGATAGTATACTTAATGACGACACAGAGGTAGGCACAGCAGTGGCCTTCCATATCGTACTGCTATATATAGTATACTGGTGGTCACTGGGTCAGCAAACTGCAAAACTAAAATGCACCACAGGTATAGAATGTAGATGGATAGTATACTTAATGACGACACAGAGGTAGGCACAGCAGTGGCCTTCCGTATCATACTGCTATATATAGTATACTGGTGGTCACTGTGCCAGCAAACTGCAAAACTAAAATGCACCACAGGTATAGAATGTAGATGGATAGTATACTTAATGACGACACAGAGGTAGGCACAGCAGTGGCCTTCCGTATCGTACTGCTATATATAGTGTACTGGTGGTCACTGTGTCAGCAAACTGCAAAACTAAAATGCACCACAGGTATAGAATGTAGATGGATAGTATACTTAATGACGACACAGAGGTAGGCACAGCAGTGGCCTTCCGTATCGTACTGCAATATATAGTTTACTGGTGGTCACTGTGTCAGCAAACTGCAAAACTAAAATGCACCACAGGTATAGAATGTAGATGGATAGTATACTTAATGACGACACAGAGGTAGGCACAGCAGTGGCCTTCCGTATCGTACTGCTATATATAGTATACTGGTGGTCACTGTGCCAGCAAACTGCAAAACTAAAATGCACCACAGGTATCGAATGTAGATGGATAGTATACTTAATGACGACACAGAGGTAGGCACAGCAGTGGCCTTCCGTATCGTACTGCTATATATAGTATACTGGTGGTCACTGTGTCAGCAAACTGCAAAACTAAAATGCACCATAGGTATAGAATGTAGATGGATAGTATACTTAATGACGACACAGAGGTAGGCACAGCGGTGGCCTTCCGTATCGTACTGCTATATATAGTATACTGGTGGTCACTGTGCCAGCAAACTGCAAAACTAAAATGCACCACAGGTATAGAATGTAGATGGATAGTATACTTAATGACGACACAGAGGTAGGCACAGCAGTGGCCTTCCGTATCGTACTGCTATATATAGTATACTGGTGGTCACTGTGTCAGCAAACTGCAAAACTAAAATGCACCATAGGTATAGAATGTAGATGGATAGTATACTTAATGACGACACAGAGGTAGGCACAGCGGTGGCCTTCCGTATCGTACTGCTATATATAGTATACTGGTGGTCACTGTGCCAGCAAACTGCAAAACTAAAATGCACCACAGGTATAGAATGTAGATGGATAGTATACTTAATGACGACACAGAGGTAGGCACAGCAGTGGCCTTCCGTATCGTACTGCTATATATAGTATACTGGTGGTCACTGTGCCAGCAAACTGCAAAACTAAAATGCACCACAGGTATAGAATGTAGATGGATAGTATACTTAATGACGACAGAGAGGTAGGCACAGAGGTGGCCTTCCGTATCGTACTGCTATATATAGTATACTGGTGGTCACTGTGTCAGCAAACTGCAAAACTAAAATGCACCATAAGTATAGAATGTAGATGGATAGTATACTTAATGACGACACAGAGGTAGGCACAGCAGTGGCCTTCCGTATCGTACTGCTATATATAGTATACTGGTGGTCACTGTGTCAGCAAACTGCAAAACTAAAATGCACCACAGGTATAGAATGTAGATGGATAGTATACTTAATGACGACACAGAGGTAGGCACAGCAGTGGCCTTCCGTATCGTACTGCTATATATAGTATACTGGTGGTCACTGGTCAGCAAAACTCTGCACTGTACTCCTCCTATATAATATTAATTATACTGGTGGTCCCCAGTCCCCACAATAAAGCAGCACACTGAGCACAGATATGGAGTGTTTTTCAGGCAGACAACGTATACTGGTGGTCACTGTCAGCAAAACTCTGCACTGTACTCCTGCTATATAATACAGCTGCTCCCCAGTCCCCACAATTAAGCAGTGTGAGCACAGATATATTATGCAGCACACTGAGCACAGATATGGAGTGTTTTTTTCAGGCAGAGAACGGATAAAACTGGTGGTCACTGATCAGCAAAACTCTGCACTGTACTTCTCCTAACAGCTGCTCCCCAGTCCTCCCCACAATTAAGCAATAAAGCAATCAAGTTCAACAATAAACGGAGAGGACGCCAGCCACGTCCTCACCCTATCATCTCCAATGCACGAGTAAAAATGGCGGCGATGCGCGGCTGCTTATATAGAATTCGAATCTCGCGAGAATCCGACAGCGGGATGATGACGTTCGGGCGCGCTCGGGTTAGCCGAGCAAGGTGGGAAGGTTCGAACCTGCCTCGGACCCGTGTAAAATGGGTGAAGTTCGGGGGGGTTCGGTTTCCGAGAAACCGAACCCGCTCATCACTAGTTTTGACGGTCCAACCACTTATGGTTTCAACTGTCAAACCTGTGTAGAAATCAAGCGCACTAAAACTAACTTTCCACAGATTGGTACCAATTTTATATAATATTTGCAGCTCCCAATAGAGTATTCTACCGTACTCAATAATAAACACTAAAAGCATATAACATATAAAAATATATCACAAGGAAGCGCATATATATATTAAGTTTGATTAAAAATTATTTTGTTTTTTATTTAATTATCAATTCTCTTAATAATGCACAGCATAATATATAAAACATTAAAACACACCAAATACTGCAGTATAAAAGTCCAGTAAACTGTAACGTTATTAGTATAACCGTCCAAGTAACCGTATACCGCTGGAGCTCCAATAAGGATTTTCTTTAAGCACACATAATGCTATTTATGTAACTCCCCGGTGAAGGACTGGTTACTTTGTAATAAAATACGTTGTTACTTTGTATCCATAAGCCAGAGGAATAAACTTTGTAGGAACTACAAGCGTTCACAGTGAGCTCATATTATGAATATCTGAGGGATATATTAAGCTTATATAGTTATAATATGGTATGATAAGTTTGATCTTTTCCAAATAATATGTTTAGGATGCTATAGACAATTATGTTTATATAAAAATTCTTATATGTACTACTAAATTAAACTATTATATCTATATGAGATTTGAAACTTAATCATGTAAAGAGAGTATATATTTGAAAGATTCTTTATGTCTGGTTTTGATAACTTTAGTAAGTATAACTAATATGAAAATAATAAACTTGTAGAATTTTGCAAATGTGTTTGACCCTGACCAAGTAACTGCTCGGCAAAGTTGTACTGCCGAGACCCCCAGGCAGCCGCCCAGGAGGAGCCCACCTTCCTAGTAGAATGGGCCTTCACCGACATCGGTAATGGCAATCCAGCCGTAGAATGAGCTTGCTGAATCGTACCTCTGATCCAGCGCGCAATAGTCTGCTTGGAAGCAGGACACCCAATCTTGTTGGGAACATACAGGACAAACAAAACCTCTGTTTTCCATATTCGAGCTGTCCTAGCGACATAAATCTTCAAAGCTCTAAGCACATCTAGAGACTTTGACTCAGCGAACGTGTCAATAGCAACCGGCACCACAATAGGTTGGTTTATGTGGGAAGAGGAAACCACCTTTGGAAGAAAATGTTGACGAGTTCTCAACTCTGCCCTATCTTCATCGAAGATCAGGTAAGGGCTCTTGTGGGACAAGGTCCCCATTCAGACACCCGCCTTGCAGATGCCAATGCCAAAAACATCACCACTTTCCAAGTGAGAAACTTCAACTCTATTTCTTGTAGAGGCTCAAACCAACCCGATTGAAGGAACTGCAACACCACATTAAGGTCCCATGGTGCCACTGGAGGCACAAATGGAGGCTGGATGTGCAGAACCCCTTTCACGAACATCTGAACTTCTGGAAAGGAGGCCAATTGTTTTTGAAAGAAAACTGATAAGGCCGAAATCTGGACCTTGATTGACCCCAATCTAAGGCCTGCATCCACACCAGCCTGCAAAAAATGGAGAAAACGTCCCAACTCAAACTCTTTCGTAGGAGCCTTCTTGGATTCACACCAAGACACATATTTTCTCCAAATATGGTGGTAATGTTTAGACGTTACTCCTTTCCTGGCCTGAATAAGAGTGGGAAAGACTTCCTTGGGAATACCCTTTCGGGCTAGGATCCGATGCTCAACAGCCATGCCGTCAAACGTAGCCGCGGTAAGTCTTGATACACACACGGCCCCTGCTGTAGTAGGTCCTCTCGAGGAGGAAGAGGCCGAGGATCTTCTATGAGCAACTCCTGAAGATCTGGATACCAAGCCCTCCTTGGTCAGTCTGGGGCAATGAAGATTGCTCAAACTCTTGTTCTTATTATTTTGAGAACTTTTGGAATCAGTGGAAGTGGAGGGAAAACATATACCGACCGAAACACCCACTGGGTCACCAGTGCATCCACTGCTATTGCTTGAGGGTCTCTCGACCTGGAACAATATCTCTGAAGCTTCATGTTTAGACGAGATGCCATCATGTCTACTTGAGGAACTCCACAAAGACTTGTCACCTCTGCGAAGACTTCTTGGTGGAGGCCCCACTCTCCTGGATGGAGATCTTGTCTGCTGAGGAAGTCTTCTTCCCAGTTGTCCACTCCCGGAATGAAAATTGCTGACAGAGCTCTAACATGTCTTTCTGCCCAGAAGAGAATCCTTGTCACCTCTGCCATTGCCGCTCTGCTTTTCATTCCGCCTCGCCTGTTTATGTACGCAACTACTGTTACATTGTCCGACTGGATCTGCACGGGATCTTGAAGAAGATGTACCGCTTGTAGAAGGCCATTGTAAATGGCTCTCAATTCCAGAACGTTTATGTGAAGGCAGGCTTCCTGACTTGACCATTTTCCTTGGAAGCTTTCCCCCTGTGTGACAGCTCTCCAGCCTCGGAGACTTGCATCCGTGGTTATTAGGACCCAGTCGTGAATCCCAAACCTATGTCCCTCTAGTAGGAGAGAACTGTGTAGCCACCACAGGAGAGAAATCCTGGCTTTGGGGGACAAGATTATTTTCAGGTGTATGTGTAGGTGGGATCCGGACCACTTGTCCAACAGGTCCTACTGGAATACTCTGGCATGAAATCGGCCAAACTGTATGGCCTCGTAGGCCGCTACCATTTTCCCCAACAACCGAATGCATTGATGGATCGACACGCTTGTTGGTTTCAATATTTGTTTGACCATTTTCTGGATTTCCAGAGCCTTTTCCACTGGAAGAAATACTCTCCGTACTTCTGTGTCCAGTATCATCCCTAAAAATGACAATCTTGTCGTCGGTTCCAACTGCGACATTGGAAAATTCATGATCCAACCGTGTTGTTGGAGTATTGACAGGGAGAGTGCGATGTTCTGCACCAACTGTTCCCTGGATCTCGCTTTTATCAGGAGATCGTCCAGATAAGGAATTATATTGACTCCTTTTTAACGAAGGAGTACCATTATCTCCGCCATCACCTTGGTGAATACCCTCGGTGCCGTGGAAAAAATGAACGGCAACATCTGGAACTGGTCATGGCAATCCTGTGCTGCGAATATCAGATAAGCTTGGTGAGGAGGATAAATGGGAACATGTAAGTAAGCATATTTTATGTCTACTGACACCATGAAGCCCCCTCTTCCAGACTGGAAATCACTACCCTCAGGGATTCCATCTTGAACTTGAACCTTTTGAGGTAGAGATTCAGATTTTCCAGGTTTAAAATCGGTCTGACTGAGCCGTCCGGCTTCGGAACTACGAAGAGGCTTGAATAAAAAACCTTCTCCTAACTGTGCCAAGGGTACCAGGACAATGAGCTGATCCTGACATAATTTTTGAATTGCCGTTGTTACTGCCTCTCTTCCCATAGCCAGATTAAGGGGGGGTTGCAGGGCATACTGTACCCCGGGCCCCACTCTGTCAGGGCCCCCCCCCGGCCAAAGCACACTGATAACACAAGCTTTCTCTCTTAAAGTGAGAGCCCGAATACAAGCAGGACAGTATGCAGTGCAGGCAGAGACACAGGAATATAATTTTTCATGAGCAACTGACAGAGATTTCTGACCAGAGGAGAGATAGGAGGGTGGAGAGAGCTGTAAGTGACACAGGGATCCCAGCTTCTCCTCCTCCCTGCCTGGGTGTCTGAGTCCTGTGTAAACTTTTATGCAACTAAACCATTTGGGTCTATAGCTAGAGACACACACAGAGTCCTCCTGAGTCCTGTCCCAGTGTGTAAGTAGTACAGAGGCTGCTGCTATTCTTGCATGTGACTAGATAAATTATTTTATTTTTCTATGTGTATTTTAAGATTGTTCAATTTGTCTTTGTTCCACTACAAGAATTTTTTTATAAAATAGTTGTCTTTCAATTAGGTGGAGCTACTTTATAAACAGTACCCAGGCATTATTAAACTATTGCTTTAAAACTAATATACACCATTGGTTTAAACCTAATATACACAATCTATACCTCCTACCATGACCCATTCCAGGAGGGACAACATGCTCGCTACCCGGACATCCGTCTTAATTTATGATTACAATCACCTGTGGTGAAACGCCTTTCTTATCAATTTAGTAGTTCAACACAGGTGACATCAATCATCAATTAAACAGGGAAGTCCGGGTAGAGAGCATTTTCTCCCTCCTGGAATTGGACATGTTGGGAGGTATGCACAATCTAATATACATCCCCCACCTTCCACCAGGGCCCCCCCTGTCTTAAGTGCCCCGGGCACCCCCAAGGCTTAATCCGGCCCTGTCTCTTCCCGGAAGAGAAGCTGGAAAGGTCGATTTGAAAAATCGGCATGGGGGGACGTCTTGAAACTCTGGTTTGTACCCATGGTACACTATTTGTAAGACCTGTTGGTCCAGGCCAGATTGAATCCAGATTTGGCTGAAAAGTTTCAGACGTGCTCCCACCCAAGCGGACTCCCACAAGGGAGCCCCAGCGTTATGCTGCAGATTTGGCAGAAACAGGGGTGGACTTCTGCTCCTGCGTTCCGGGAGATGCTGCAGATTTCTTTCCTTTTCCCCTTCCCCTACCTGCAAAAAAAGGGGAGACCTTTGGCCTTTTTGTATTTGTTGGGCCGAAAGGACTGTATGTGAGAGTGATGTGTCTTTTTCGCCGATGTAGGAGCATAAGGCAAGAATGCCGACTTACCTGCTGTAGCCGCCGAGACTAACGCATCCAGCCCATCACCAAACAAGGCCTCACCTTTATACGGGAGAGCCTCCATATTTCTTTTGGAATCTGCATCAGCATTCCACTGACTAATCCACAACGCCCTCAGAGCCAATACTGCCGTGGTAGCGGTTCTTGATCCCAAGAAACCAATATATTTCATGGATTCTAGTACGAACGCAGCAGCGTCTTTGATATGACCTAACGTTAGGAGTATCTCGTCTCCATCTATTGTGTCAATGTCTAATGACAAGTTTTCTGACCACTTTTCAATAGCACTACTCACCCACTCACAGACAATGGTAGGCCTGAGTAGTGTCCCATTGACCACATCAATAGATCACCTCACTCACTTGCGGTCTGTCGGCTCCTTAAGTGGAGCCATTCCAGGCGCAGGGAGAAACACCTTTTCTCTTTTATGACAGGGCCCTGTCTAAAATGCGGGGTGACTCCCACCTTTTTTGGAAAAAGGTAAGCTGCCTGAATTCCTTTTGGGAATCTGAAATTTCTTTTCAGGTTAAATCAGACCTGAGGTGGAGGGAAAATTACATTACTTCTTTACTAAAGTAAACCCTCTCCTTGTGGTAAAAGAGGGGGCTTCGTAACTTCTAACACCTCCTTTATAGCTAAAACATGTTTTGAATGCTTTTTTGCTAACTTAGAATCTATTCCCCTGGAATCACTAGTGTCGACACAGGAATCAGAGTCCTTGTCGGTATCAGTTTGTACTACTTGTGCAAATTTGTATGTGACCCTGAAAGGTCGCTCTGGATGAAAGGCAGAACTATTAAAAATCACATCTTCAGCAGATTATTTTCATTTTCTGTATGAGATTCAGTCCAACCTCTTACTGATATGATTCACACTATCATGTAACCTTTCACCCAGTCAGGCTCTTGGTGTCATATTACACCTCTGTGTCCCTAACATGTCTCCACAGAGTTCCCTGCCACAGACATGTCACACATGTGCAGAACCACACCACAGACACTCCGGGACTTATAGGTGACAGACCCACAGTAAAATCTGTCATAGGGACACAGATAGGATTTGCCAGTTCACAACCCAGCGTCAGTAACACAATGTCTGTGAACACAAAATGCCCACTGACATTCAGCGCTTTTATAATGTTAATCACACAATTATATAGCACCAAATTCACTGTGGCCCCCACTGTTTTGCACCCTGATACTTGTTCAGTAGTGGAGGAGGACCAGCATTGTCTCTGCAGCCTGAGGAGAGCGAGAAAATGGCGCTGAGCAGTGTGCTAGCTGACTGAGGAGGAAGCTCCACTCTTCAATGGTGTGTTTCTCCTCAACTTTTATGAGGTAATTTTTTATACTGGCGGGGGTAGGACTGTGCCTCAGCAACTTATGCCCCTTATTTATGCCAGTTTCCATAGGCTTCATGCTGCCCAGGGTGCCCCCCCTGCGCCCTGCACCCTGCAGTGCCTGTGTATGTGTGGGCAACATGGCGCGCCGCGCTCCTGCCAGCCGCGTGGTACTTTTAGCTGTCACTTTCTTGATTGAAGATCTGTCTTCTAACACTCACCTGTCTTCTGGCTCTGTGAGGGGGGTGACGGCGTGCTGTAGGAGTGAGCATCTAGGCACGGCTAGCGTTCAATTCCCTTCAGGAGCTAATGGTGTCCTGTCAGCCAGAAGCAGAGCCATGAAACTCTTTAGGAATTTGGTACCTACTTCTGCCCCCTCAGTCCCACGAAGCAGGGAGTCTGTTGCCAGCAGTTCTCCCTGAAAATAAAAAACCTAACATAAGTCTTTTCAGAGAAACTCAGTAGAGCTCCTCAGAGTGCATCTAGTCTGCCTGGGTACATTTCTAAAACTGAGGTCTGGAGGAGGGGCATAGAGGGAGGAGTCAGTTCACACGCATTGAAAAGTCTTAAGAGTGCCCATGGCTCCTGCGGAACCGTCTATACCCCATGGTCATGAAGTGGACCCCAGCATCCTCTAGGACGTATGAGAAAAGTGTTTGGGCCATATATATATATAATTATATATATATATATATACACACACACACACACACACACACACACACACACACATACATACACATAAAGAATCTTTTAAGGAACATAATTTCTATAAAGTATAAATAGAGCCACATATATTGTATTCAGTGTACATTAATCAAATAAGGATAATCATATTTCAGAGGGTCTTTTTCAGGATCTTCTATTCAGCTTAGGGTACTGTAGCTTGTCTAAATGAAAGAATAACTAAAACCAGTTTCATAGTTACTCCTATTAAGTTACTTAAGGGTATTTGAACTATTAGACTTCATAGGCTATTTAAACCAAAATAGAATGGAACAAAGGTAAAGAAAAATTGGTAAAGAATACTAATAATAATAACAACATAAAATAAGATAATCAATAACTGGATATATTTAGACCAGCTATGATCACTTGTATCCAATAGAAAACAAGTATGGATCCAGAAAAATAAATTTAGATGTTGTTAATCTCGATATTCTCATTTAAACCCTGTGGAAACAATGCGCCCAAAGAGAATATCCAGAAAGCTTCCCGTTTACACAACATATTAAATCTATCACCTCATCGGGCTGTGGTGTGTATATGTTCAATACTCTGAACTTTAATAGCATGCACAGCACCATGATGTTGACAGTTAACGTGCTTAGATAGACTATGAAATGAATGTTTATTTAATATATTTCTCATATGTTCTAGAAAGCGTGTATTAAGGATCCTAATGGTACGGCCTACATATTGGAGTCCACATTGACAAGTTATCAGCTAAATTATATAAGAAGACTGACAATTAATAAATGTTAAGATGTCAAAAGACTGTCTAGAGGTGGTAGATGTAAATTAAGTACTCTTATTAATAAAGTTGCAGGTTATACACAGCCTTTTTTGGTAATTTTCAAGTTATTCAGACAGTCTAACTTATTTCCATTATTAAAACTACCAGAGGAAAAATGACTAGGTGCTAGATAATTTAGCAAATTTCTCGTTTTCTTAAAAACAATCTTAGGTTGTTTATCAATACAAGTGGACAAAATATTGTCCCCCTTTAGCATCAAATAGTTTTTTCTTATAATTTTGCCCAGTTCACGGGAAAGACTATTGTTATTTAGATATAAATATGGGGGTATATTTAGATACAGCTCCCTCAAACATCAAAATAGCACTCTCACAATTGGTGTCTTTGCTATTGTTTAAAAGTGTAACATGATCATAGTCTATTATTTCTTTAAAAGTCTGTAATATTACTGGTTTTGGGCAGCCTTGTTCAATAAAGGCGATTGCAAGTGTTGATGCCTGTTCGAAAAAGGTATCTTTATCAGAACAATTACAAAGTATTCTGAGGAATTGGCTGTTTGTGAATATTGTCAATCCATGGTCTGTGATGGCAGCTGGAATAGTTCATAAATCTATGACAATCAACCTCTATGGTATATGTTGAGGTAACAATCCTCTTATTATCAATAGTAAGGGCAATGTCAAGAAACGTAATATCGGTGGGGTATATGGGTGGTCTTCAGTTTGCCGGTGGCCGGGCTCCCGATGACCAGTATGCCAGCATCGGAATCCTGACCGCCAGCATACCAACAGCTTTTCTCCCTCTTGGGGGTCCATGACCCCCCTGGATGGAGAATAGATAGCGTGGCGCGTATGGCGCACATAGTACACCACCGTGCCCGCAAGGGGCTCATTTGCGCTCACCCAACTGTCGATATGTTGGTGGTCGGGATTCCGGCACCGGTATGCTGGGCGCCAGGAGCCTGACCGCTGGCATAACATACTACACCCAGGTGAATTGTGCCGGTGAATTTTAAACTAAAGTGTTGATGATGAGTGAAGAAACAAAAGCTGTGGCTTATGCTAACTCCCCATTCCAAATGAAAAACATATCATTGATATAACAACCATAGAGCACCAGATGTCCTCCCAAGATATGATGTTCTTCAAAATAACCCATATATAGGTTGGCATAACTTGGGGCGAATCTGGTGCCCATGGCAGTGCCATGTGTCTGTAAATAATAATCAGTGTTTAAAGTAAAGTAATTATGTGAGTATAAAATGGACTGCATCCAATAGAAAATGTTTTTTGATGTCGCTCAGGTCCCGATCAGCACCTAAAAAAGGTCTCTCAGATTATTAGACCACCTTCATGGGGTATGTTAGTATAAAGTGACTCGATGTCACAAGTCATGAAAAGATATTGGCTTTCCCAAGTTATGTCACTGAGTAGATTAAAAAAAATGGGTGGTGTTCTTGATATATGACCTGAGCGACATAACGTAATTTTGCAAATATGAATCTACATATGCTGACAGATTTGTGGTGAGAGACCCAACACCTGAAAAATTAGGACGCCCAGGAGGTGATTGGAGGGTTTTGTGAATTTTAGGAAGGTGATAATACGTGGAGGTAACTGGATAGGGACAACATAAAAAATTAAACTAATTTTTAGAAATTGCCCCCTTCCCAAGAGCTTACTCTAGAATAATTTTTAAGATGGAGTGAAAGTTTTTGGTAGGGTCAGAATGTAATTTCTTATAATACTGAGGGTTATAAAGTTGCTTTATAGCTCCAAACAAGTAATTCTTTGTATCTTGGACAACAGTACCTCCCCCTTTATCTGCTGCTCGGATTATGATAGAATTGTCCCTCCTAAGGCTATTCAGGGCCCTTCTCTCGTTAGCATGGAGATTGTCTCCCTTCCTTCGTTTATTCTTATTCAAGCTCGTTGTAAATATATTTTGAAAATCATTTAGTGTGGATGTATAAAAGCCTTGATACAACCAGTTTTGTACTGTATCGGGTAGAATTCTGATTTAATTTTGAGTCTAGTAAGACATCATTAATACCAAAGAGGTGTCCTTCCATTGGTAAAATGTTGTCTCTTGTTCTAATGATTGTAGGGCTTTGACAGCCATAAGATCTGACTGGTCTAGTACAATGTGGATACCTGTGTGGGAGGGATTTCTTAAATTCTTATTAATAAATAACCTTTTCCTAAATAGATCCCTAGTAAAACGGTTCAATTCCATATACAAGTCAAACAAATTGGGCTCTTTTGACGGTGCAAAATTGAGACCCTTCAAAATAAGAGATTTTTTGCTTTTTGTTAATGTACATGTTGATAAGTTATAAATACCCTGATTTCTTAGTCTTTTCTTGCATTTTTGTGTTGACTTTTTATGGCCTCCTGTGGTTCCTCTATATCTGGGTATTTTCTTTTTGGGGACTCTGTGTTGTGAGTGTACTGCCTGTTCCTGTTCTTCCACATGGGGTAGAGTTCCCTTTCTAAAAAAAGATTTTGAGCTCTTGGGGTTTTCCCGCGAAGAATAGACTGTCTTGGGTCTAGCTCCTTTATCTATATATCCTGAATTTATGGTGTTAGGTTGTATCAGGGACTTTTTAGGGGGAATTACTTCTTTTTTCCTTGGAGTAGTAGACACATTCATGTTACTTTAGACATACATTTTCTAGGTGTAGTTTTAATTTGTTCCTATATTTCTGTTGAAAGTTGTCCTTATTTCTCTTACATCTTAAGGATGCTGGGGTCCACATTAGTACCATGGGGTATAGACGAGTCCACTAGGAGCCATGGGCACTTTAACAAATTGATAGTGTGGGCTGGCTCCTCACTCTATGCCTCTCCTACCAGACTCAGTTTAGAAAATGTGCCCAGAGGAGGCGGTCATGCTTAGGAAGCTCCTGAAGAGTTTTCTGCATTTATTTTCTTTTATATTGTTTTCAGGTAGGTCTGGATGGCACCAGACTGCCTGCTTCGTGGGACTTAAGGGGGGGAACGGCCCAACCTCCCTAAGATAAATGATCCCATTCCCCGCTGACAGGACACTGAGCTCCTGAGGGTGCTATTCGCAAGCCCCACCACGGCGAGCATACAGACCCACAGCACGCCGCCTCCC
Source organism: Pseudophryne corroboree (assembly GCF_028390025.1). NCBI lineage: Eukaryota > Metazoa > Chordata > Amphibia > Anura > Myobatrachidae > Pseudophryne > Pseudophryne corroboree. The sequence goes on from NC_086454.1 coordinate 205,557,738, forward strand.
CTAACAGAGCCAGAAGTATGAAGAGTGGTGAGTAGGTGGCCGGCATCCCAGTTAGCGGGTCGCTGGCTGTAATGGAGGCACAAGGGTAGGAGCACAGCACTGACAAGCAGGCTGTGGCTCCAGGCTTCAGAGGCATACAGGGTGCTGTGTGTTCCGCTGTGAGGGGCGAGCTGAAGCCACAACAAACATATACCTACACTGGCAGCGCTTCTACAGGGGTTTTAAACCACTGTAGGACAGAAATGAGCTCAGCCAATATAAAAAAAACTGGGAAGACCGTGCGCCATTTAAGGGGGTGGGGCTTCACTATGAGCGGATCCAGCAGCTCACCAGCGCCATTTTCCCTCTGCAGCTATACACAGGCAGACTGGCAGGGAAGCGCAGCTCCTCCACAAGGACACCAGAGCACCTCAGCAGTACCAGGGCATCATAGCAAGGGGGGGAGCAATATTTGGTGTACTAAACCCTATTAAGGGTACTTAGTTTGCGCCCCAGCTAAACTTGTACTTTAGCTATAGGGGCGCTGTGTGGCTGGCTCCATTATACTCTGCATCTCCCTAGAAGGGCTCTTTGTGAGTTAACTGTGATTTAACCTATTCATGTGAGTGTGTTCTTTCACATTTACTATGTCAAAGGAGTGTGCATCATGCACTGCAGAGTGTTTTCTCAATCTGGGGGATCACTGCAGTGTACTCAACATAGTACACATTCTCAGGATAGTGAATCTGAAGCAGTATGGTTAGATTCATTAAAAGTGATGATTTCAAATGTTTCGCATAAATTATCCCAAAATAAGAAGGAGCCAATCTGTAGATGACCTGATGAATAGGGATTTAGTGGTCATTCCGGCCTCTCAGACCCCTGCCATTTGTCCAAAGAAGTGTACTCTGGCCCAAATCATGCAGGCTGATACAGATGATGATGATGTATCAGACCCAGAGGAGGGTAAGGTGGACTCTGGAGGGGGGATGCAGCTTTATCACAGGGAATACAGGCCCTTATATAAGCTATTAGAGTTGTCCTGCACATTCCTGATAAGGTGTCAGAGGGTGAGGAGGAATCTTATTTTAATGTAAAAAAATAAATCATCAGCTACTTTCCCTACATCTAAGGAATTAAATTCCCTATTTGAAACAACTTGGGTAAATCCTGACAAGAAGTTTCAGGTCCCAAAACGATTACTCACATCCTTCCTGTTTCCTCAGGATGATAGGAAAAAATGGGAAAACCTGCAGATAGTTGATGCATCGGTTTCAAGGCTGTCACGTAAGATAGTTTTACCTGTTCCTGGGAAAGCTTCCTTGAATGATGCTGCTGACCGCAAGATTAAGACCACTCTCCAATCTCTGTACACAGCTGTGGGGGTGGCCCAGAGACCCACTATAGCTTATGCATGGATCTTTAGGGCCATTGCAAAATGGTCAGGTAATCTAATTGATGGGTTCGATTCCTTATCCAGGGGGGAGATAATTTTACTCCTACAGCATATACAGGATTCTGCTAACTTTATGGTGTAGGCCATAAAGGAAATTAGTTTACTCAATGCATGCTCCACTGTCATGGGAGTGTCAGCACGCAGGGGCTTGTGGCTACACCAGTGTACTGCGGACGCAGATTCCAGGAAAGGCGTGGAAAGCCTTCCTTTCATAGGGGAAGCCCTTTTTGGAGATGAACTGGATACATGGATATCCAAGGCTACGGCAGGTAAATCTACATACCTTCCTTCCGCAGCTTCCCCTGCTAGAAAATCCTACACTGCTCCAACTCTGCAGTCCAATCGGATGGCGAACTTTAAAAGCAAAACCAAAGGTTCTTCTATGGCCTTCAAAAGCAATAGAGGTAAACCCAGAAAACCAGCAACTGCAGGTTCACAGGAACAGAACCCCAGTTCTGCTTTATCTAAGCCTGCAACATGACGGTGGACCGCACTACCTGGAAGACAGGCAGCTGGGAGTCCATTTAAGTTTCTTCAGTCACATATGGATAACGTCATGCCAGGATCCCTGGTTCAAAGATCTTATAGCCCAGACTGAGGTAATTGTTCCAGTTCCACTTCAGCTGCAAAATCAGGGTTATTATTCCAACCTGTTTGTAGTACCGAAACCGGACAGTTCGGTAAGGCCCATTTTAAATCTCAAGTCGTTGAACCCATACTTATGGGTGTTCAAGTTCAAGATGTAGTCTCTGAGAGTGGTGATTTCAGGTCTGGAAGAGAGGAAATTCTTTGTGTCTCTGGATATCAAAGATGCGTACCTTCATTTTCCGATTTGGCTGCCTCATCAGGCTTATCTAAGTTTGCCTTACAGGACTGTCACTACCAGTTCCAGGCCCTGCCATTTGGCCTCTCTACGGCACCGAGGGTGTTCACCAAGGTAATGGCAGAGATGATGTTTCTCCTCCGCAAACAGGGAGTGAACATAATACCGTACCTGGACGATCTGCTGATAAAAGCGCCATCCAGGGAGAGGTTGTTAGACAACATTACCCTCTCAACCAGACTACTCCAGGATCACAGGTGGTTTCTGAACCTAACAAAATCTCATATGGAACCAACACGAAGGCTTCCATTCCTGGGGATGATACTGGATATGGAGGCACAGAAGGTATTCCTTCCGTTGGAAAAGGCATTGGTGATCCAGTTGATTGTGCGGGATGTTCTAAGACAAACCCGGATATCGGTGCATCTATGCGTTCACCTTCTGGGAAAGATGGTAGCCGCTTACGAGGTGCTGCAGTATGGAAGGTTTCACGCAAGGCCCTTCCAGCTCGATCTGTTAGACAAATGGTCCGGATCGCATCTTCACATGCACCAGAGGATCTGTCTGTCGCCAAAAGCCAGGATTTCTCTTCTGTGGTGGCTTCAGACTTCTCACCTGACCAAGGGCCGAAGGTTCGGGATTCAAAATTGGATTTTGCTAACCACAGACGCAAGCCTCAGAGGTTAGGGAGCAGTCACCCAGGGGGAACAGTTCCAAGGAAAATGGTCAAGTCAGGAACCCATTCTTCCGATCAACATTCCGGAACTAAGGGCCATAAACAAAGCCCTTCCACAGGCATTGCATCTTCTTCAAGATCAAGCCATTCAGGTTCAGTCGGATAATGTGACGGCAGTAACGTACATAAACCAACAAGGCGGAATGAAGAGCAAAGCAGCAATGTCAGAGGTAAAAAGAATTATCCTCTTGACAGAAAGACACGCTGTTGCGTTGTCTGCGATCTTCATTCCGGGAGTAGACAACTGGGAAGCAGACTTCCTCAGCAGACATGACCTGCACCCAGGAGAGTGGGGCCTTCACCCGGAGGTGTTCAGATGCTTGACACGTCAGTGGGGAATTCCACAAATCGACATGATGGCCTCTCGTTTTAAAAATAAGCTCAATCGGTATTGCTCCAGGTCGAGGGACCCACAAGCAGTGGCGGTGGACGCTCTGGTGACTCCAAGGGTCTACAAGATGGTGTACGTGTTTCCACCACTCCCATTGATCCCAAAAATTCTCAAAAGAAAAAGAAAAAAAAGGGAAAAGGTTCAAGCAATTCTCATTGCTCCGGACTGGCCAAGACGGGCCTGGTATGCGGATATACTGGAGATGCTCCTGGAGGACTCGTGGCCTCTACCTTTTCACGAGGACCTTCTCCAACAGGGGCCTTTCGTCTATCAAGACTTACCACAGCTACGTATTATGGCATAGAGGTTGAGTGTCAAATTCTAGCCTGGAAAGGGATCCTGGATAGGGTTATTCCAACCCTGATCCAAGCCAGAAAGGGGGGAACGTCTAAACATTATCACCATATTTGGAAAAAATACGTCTCTGGGAGAACAGGAAATTTCCTGCGGTGGAATTTCTCCTTTTTCTGCAGTCAGGTGTGGATGTGGGCTTACATTTGGGCTCCATAAAAGTCCAGATTTCGGCCTTATCCATTTTCTTCCAGAAACAATTGGCTTCTATCCCTGAGGTTCAGACATTTTTAAAGGGGGTTCTGCACATCCAACTGCCCTTTGTGCCTCCTACGGCACCTTGGAATCTCAACGTGGTGTTGCAGTTTCTGCAATCAGAATTGTTTGAGACTTTACAGGACGTTAACATCAAGTTTCTTATGTGGAGTCATGTGTCGGAGCTGGGGGCATTGTCTCACAAAAGCCCCTATTTGATTTTTCATGAAGAGTTTCAGAACTCGTCAGCAATTTCTGCCAAAGGTGGTGTCTGCGTTTCATATGAACCAACCTATTGTGGTTCCGGTGCTTACCGTAACCTCTGCTACTGCAAAGTCCTTGGAACTTGTGAGGGCTTTGAAGATCTATGTGAAGCGGACAACTCGTCACAGGTAGTCTGACTCGCTGTTTGTTCTCTATGATCCCTATAAAATTGGGTATCCTGCTTCAAAGCAGACAATTGCACGCTGGATCAGGCTTACTATTCAGCATGCTTATTCCATGGCAGGTTTGCCGTGTCCAAGATCTGTACAGGCCCACTCTACTAGGTCGGTAGGTTCTTCCTGGGCAGCTGCCCAGGGTGTTTTGGCCTTACAGCTCTGCCAAGCAGCTACTTGGTCAGGTTCGAACACGTTTGTGAAGTTCTACAAGTTCGATTCTTTGGCCTCTGAGGACCTTCAGGCTGGTAAATCAGTTCTGCAGTAACCTCAGCACTCTCCCACCCGGTTTGGGAGCTTTGGTACATCCCCATGGTACTAATGTGGACCCCAGTATCCTCCAGGACTTAAGAGAAAATAGGATTTTAATTACCTACCGGTAAATCCTTTTCTGGTAGTCCGTAGAAGATACTGGGCGCCCGCCCAGTGCTTAGTTTTTTCCTGCACTGTTACTTGGTTAAGTGTTGTTGGTTCAGCTGTTGCTGTTCCTGGTTTAAAGTCTGGTTAGCTTGGCATTCCTCTGGTTTATGTGTGCTGGTTCAGAATCTCACCACTGTCCTTTTATATCCTTCTCTCAACGTATGTCCACCTCCTCGGGCACAGTTTCTTAGACTGAGTCTGGTAGGAGGGGCACAGCTGGCACAGCTGGTTCCAATCTTCACAGTTATCTTCAACAAGTCGCTCGGTACTGGAGTGGTGCCAGCCTGCTTCAAGTGCTCAACCATCATCCCAGTGTCAAAGAAACCTGCTGCTCCTGTGAATCTGAACAACTACAGGCCAGTAGCAATAACATCGATGGTGATAAAGATGTTGGAACGACTGGTACTGACCCATCAAAAGTCCACAGTAGGTCCCCTCCTTGATCCTCTCCAGTTTGCATACAGGGCTAATAGATCGGCAGAGGACGCAGTGAATTTGGGTCTGCATCACATCTTGCAGCACGTGGACTCGCCGGGGGTTATGCAAGGGTGCTGTTCGTGGACTTAAGCTCTGCATTTAACACTATCATTCCTGGTTTGCTGCAATCGAAAATGCACAGACTAGGTGTCTTGGGTAGGCTATGCTCCTGGGTGTTGAACTTCCTAATGGAGTGGGATCAGAGAATCAGAATGGGGAAATTCTCCTCAGGAGTAAGGTCAACTAGCACGGGCACCCCCCAGGGGTGTGTTCTTTCTCCCTTCCTCTTCTCTCTTTACACCAATGACTACATCTCCAAGGACATGTCGGTGAAACTCCTTAAATTTGCGGATGACACCATGCTAATTGGCCTGATCGCGGAGGGAATGGAGACTGCTTACAGGAAAGAGGTGGATCGGTTGGTCACCTGGTGCAGCGCCAACAATCTACAGTTAAATGCATCAAATATGGTTGAGCTGATCATAGACTTCAGAAAGCATCCCCCTGCACTCCCCCCACTAACAGTTGCGGGCAGTGCAGTAGCGGTAGTTGAATCCTTTAGATTTTTAGGCTCCACGATTGCAAGGAATCTGAAGTGGAAGGACAACATTGACAGAATTGTGGGGAAAGCCCAGCAAAGGCTGTACTTCTTAGGCCAATTTAGGAAGTTCAAACTGCCGCAGAAACTCCTGGTGCTATTCTACTCAGCTATTATCCAATCCGTTATCTGCACCTCGATAATAGTGTGGTTTGGTTCGGCCTCAACTCATGACAGGAACAGACTATAGTGAACAGTGGGGGCAGCAGAAAAAATCATAGGGACAAATCTCCCAGCGATTGAGGATATATATCGGGCAAAGGGTTACTAAGCGGGCGGAAAGGATCATCGGTGATCTATCCCACCCTGCTCATGACATGTTCAGAAGTAGAGATGAGTGGGTTCGGTTCTCAGAGAACTGAACCCCCCGGACTTCACGTCACAAGCCTGGATCCGAGTCAGGCTCAGGTTTTCTCGCCTGACTCGGAAACCAGAACGAGGCAAAACGTCATTATCCCGCTGTCCGATTCTCACGGGATTTGGATTCCATATAAGGAGCCGCGGGTCCCCGCCATTTTCACTCCGGCATTGGAGAGTGTAGCGAGAGGACGTGTCTCCGTCCTCAGGGGTAGTGTATTGTGCTGCATATGTCTAGTCACAGTGGTTGTGTCCTGTGCTGCCATATGTCCAGTGCTGCTGTATAAGTCCAGTCCAGTGGTGCTGTGTTGTGCTTCATCAGTCCAGTGGTGGTGTCCCTGTGCTGCTGTATATGTCCAGTGGTACTGCCCTATATGTCCAGTGATACTGCCGTATATGTCCAGCGGTACTGCCGTATAAATCCAGTGATCTTGCCATATAATTCCAGTGATCCTACCTTATAATTCCAGTACTGGTGTATAAGTCCAGTGGTACTGGCGTATAAATGCAGTGATCCTGCCGTATAAGTCCAGTGTTACTGGCGTATAAGTCCAGTCCAGTGATACTGCCATATATTTCCAGTGATACTGCTGTATATTTCCATTGATACTGCCGTATATGTCCAGCGGTACTGACAGATTAATCCAGGGATCCTGCTGTATAATTCCAGTGGTACTGGCGTATAACTCCAGTGATCCCGCCACATAATTCCAGTGGTACTGGCGTATAAATCCAGTCCAGTGATACTGCCGTATATGTCCAGTGATACTGGCGTATATGTCCATTGATACTGCCGTATATATCCAGCAGTACTGCCATATAAATCCAGTGACCCTGCCGTATAATTCCAGTGACCCTGCTGTATAATTCCAGTGGTACTGGCATATAAATCCAGTCCAGTGATACTGCCGTATTTGTCCAGCGGTACTGCCGTATAAATCCAGTGATCCTGCCGTATAATTCCAGTGGTACTGGCATATAAATCCAGTCCAGTGATACTGCCATACATGTCCAGTAATATTGCCGTATATGTTCATTGATACTGTCGGATATGTCCAGCGGTACTGCCGTATAAATCCAGTGATCCTGCCGTATAATTCCATATAATTCCGTATAAATCCAGTCCAGTGGTGCTGCCATATAAATTCAGTGGTGCTGTCCTGTGCTGTATATTATTTACTCCAAATAAAGGTGTTATTAATATTTAATCCAAATAATTTTCACAGGGTTTGCCCTGTGTGGTGTAGAGGTAAACTCTCCTGTACTGGATATTGGGGGTAATTCCAAATTGATCGCAGCAGGAATTTTTTTTAGCAGTTAGGCAAAACCATGTGCACTGCAGGGGAGGCAGATTTAACATGTGCAGAGAGAGTTAGATTTGGGTGTGGTGTGTTCAATCTGCAATCTAATTTGCAGTGTAAAAATAAAGCAGACAGTATTTACCATGCACAGAAATAAAATAACCCACGCAAATCTAACTCTTTCTGCACGTTATATCTGCCTAACCTGCAGTGCACATGGTTTTGCCCAACTGCTAACAAAAATCCTGCTGCGATCAACTTGGAATTACCCCCATTGTTATATAACTCCAGAAAAATAATGGAGAACATAAATTTAGCGGATAAAATAGGGAAAGATCAAGAACCACTTCCTCCTAGTGCTGGAGCTGCTGCCACTAGTCATGACATAGATAATGAAATCCCATCAACATCATCTGCCAAGGCTGATGCCCAATGTGATAGTAGAGGGCATGTAATTCCAAAAATCCAAAGTTCAGTAAATAGATCAAAAAAAAGAAATGTAAAAGTTCTGAGAAACGTAAACTTGCCAATATGCCATTTATGACATGGAATGGCAAGGAACGGCTAAGGCCCTGGCCTATGTTCATGACTAGTTGTTCAACTTCACATGACGATGGAAGCCCTCATCCTCCCGCTAGAAAAATGATGAGTTAAGCTGGAAAAAGCACAGGAAAGAACTGTGCATTCTAAGATGGTATCACAAGTCCAAGTGTGTCGGCGGTTGCGATGCCTGACCTTCCCAACACTGGATGGGAAGAGGTGGCTCCTTCCACCATTTGCACGCCCCCTGCAAGTGCTGGAAAGAGCACCCACAATCCAGTTTCAGATATCCAAATTGAAGATGTCACTGTTGAAGTACACCAGGATGAGGATATGGGTGTAGCTGGCGCTGAGGAAGTTGATGATGAGGATTCTGATCGTGATGTGGTTTGTATAAATCAGGCACCGGGAGAGACACCTGTTGTCCGTGGGATGAAGAAGCCCATTGTGATGCCTGGGCAAATTACCAAAAAAGCCACCTCTTTGTTGTGGAATTATTTATCCACAAATCCGGACAACAGGTGTCAAGCCGTGTGTTGCCTCTGTCAATCTGTAATAAGTAGGGTAAGGATGTTAACCACCTAGGAACATTCTCCCTTATATGTCACCTGCTGCGCATTCATCAGAAGTCAGTGTCAAGTTGTGAAACTTTGGGAAAGAGCGTAAGCAGTCCACTGACACGTAAATCCCTTCTTCATCTTGTACCCAAGCTCCTGCAAGCCACACCACCAACTCCCTCAATGTAAACTTTCTCCTCAGTCAGGAACATCAGTAGTCCTGCAGGCCATGTCACTGGCAAGACTGAGGAGTCCTCTCCTAACCGGGATTCCTCCGGAGGATCCTTGAGTGGTACGTCTGCTGTTGCTGCCATTGCTGTTGTTGCTGCTGAGAGTCGATCGTCATCCCAGAAAGAGAAGTCGGAAGACCACTTGTACTACTTCAACTAAGCAATTGACTGTCCAACAGTCCTTTGTGAGGAAGATGAAATATGACAGCAGTCATCCTGTTGCAAAGCGGATAACTGAGGCCTTGACAGCTATGTTGGTGTTATATGTGAGTCCGGTATCCGCAATTAGTTCAGTTGCACTTAGAGAATTGTTTGAGGTACTGTGACCCCGGTATCAAATCCCATCTATGTTCCACTTCACTAGGCAGGCAATACCAAGAATGTACAGAGACATCAGAAAAAGTGTCCTAAAAAATGCAGTTCTACCCACTGTCCACTTAACCAAAGACATGTGGACAAGTGGAACAGGGCAGACTAAGGACTATATGACTGTGACAGCCCACTGGGTAGATGTATGGCCTCCCGCAGCAACAACAGCAGCAGCACCAGTAGCAGCATCTTGCAAATGCCAACTTCTTCCTAGGAAGGCTACGCTATGTATCGCCACTTTCCGTAAGAGGCACACCGCTGACAACTTCTTACAGAAACTGAGGGACATCATTGCACAATGGCTTACCCCAATTAGACTCTCCTGGGGATTTGTGATAACGGACAACGCCACCAATATTGTGCGTGCATTACATCTGGGTAAATTCCAGCACATCTCATGTTTTGCACACACAATTAATTTGGTGGTGCAGAATTTTTTTTTAAATGACAGGGGCGTGCAGGAGATGCTGTCAGTGGCCCTTAAAATTGCGTGCAACTTTCGGCATTCAGCCACCGCATGCCGAAGACTGGAGAGCCATCAAACACTCCTGAACCTGCCCTGCCATCACCTGAAGCAAGAGGTTGTAACAAGGTGGAATTCAGCACTCTATATGCTTCAGTGGATGGAGCAGCAGCAAAAGGCCATTCAAGCCTATACATCCACCTACGATATAGGCAAAGGAGGGGGGAATGCACCTGACTCAAGCGCAGTGGAGATTGATTTCCGTGTTGTGCAAGGTTCTACAACCCTTTGAACTTGCCACACGTAAACTCAGTTCAGACACTGCCAGCTTGAGTCAGGTCATTCCCCTCATCAGGCTTTTGCAGAAGCAGCTGGAGAATTTGAAGGAGGTGCTAAGATTGAGTGATTCCGCAAAGTATGTGGGACTTGTGGATGGAGCCCTTCATTCGCTTTACCAGGATTCAAGTGTGGTCAATCTGTTGAAATCGTAGCACTACATTTTGTCCACCGTGCTTGATCCTAGGTTTAAAGCCTACGTTGTATCTCTCTTTCCGGCAGACACAAGTCTTCAGAGGTTCAAAGACCTGCTGGTGAGAAAATTGTCAACTCAAGCGGAACGTGACCCATTAACAACTCCTGCTTCATTTTCTCCTGCAACTGGGGCTACGAGGAAAAGGATAAGATTTCGTAGCCCACCTGTTGGTGGTGATGCAGGGCAGTCAGGAGCGAGTGCTGACATTTGGTCTGGACTGAAGGACCTCCCAACAATTACTGACTTGTCTACTGTCACTGCATATGAGTCTGTCACCACTGAAAGAATGGTGGAAGATTATATGAGTGACAGCATCCAAGAAGGCATGTCAGACAGTCCATACATATACTGGCAGGAAAAAGAGGCAATTTGGAGGCCCTTGCACAAACTGGCTTTATTTTACCTAAGTTGCCCACCCTCCAGTGTGTACTCTGAAAGAGTGTTTAGTGCAGCCGGTAACCTTGTCAGCGATCAGCGTAGGAGGTTACTTCCACAAAATGTGGAGAAAATGATGTTCAGAAAAATGAATTATACATTTCTCCAGAAAGACCTTGACCAGCAGTTGCCTCCAGGAAGTACACAGGGACCTGTGATGGTGGATTCCAGTGGGGACGTATTAATACTCTGTGAGGAGGAGGATGTACACAATGAAAGGGGTGAGGAATAGGAGGATGAGGTCGACATCTTGCCTCTGTAGAGCCAGTTTGTGCAAGGAGAAATTGATTGCTTCTTTTTTGGTGGGGGCCTAAACAAACCGGTCATTTCAGTCACAGTCGTGTGGCAGACCCTGTTGCTGAAATGATTGGTTCTTTAAAGTGTGCATGTCCTGTTTATACAACATAAGGGTGGGTGGGTGGGAGGGCCCAAGGACAATTCCATCTTGCACCTCCTTTTCTTCTTTGCATCATGTGCTCTTTGGGGCCTAGTTTTTTAAGTGCCATCCTGTCTGCCACTGCAGTGCCACTCCTAGATAGGCCAGGTGTTTGTACTGCACACTTGTGTTGCTTGGCTTAGTCATACAGCTACCTCATTGCACCTCTTTTACTTCTTTGAATAATGTGCTGTTTGCGTACTAGTTTTTTTTAAGTGCCATCCTGTCTGCCACTGCAGTGTCACTCCTAGATGGGTCAGGTGTTTGTGCCTTATATCACTTAGCTTAGTCATACAGCTACCTCGCTGCAACCTTTTGGCCTAAAAACAATATTGTGAGGTGTTCAGAATAGACTGGAAATGAGTGGAAATTAATGTTATTGAGGTTAATAATACCGTAGGATCAAAATTACCCCCAAATTCTGTGATTCTAGCTGTTTTTAGTTTTTTTCAAAAATCATCCAGATCCAAAACCAAAACACGAAAGGGTGGTTTTGGCAAAACCAATCTAAAACCAAAACACGAGCTGGGAATTAGAACCAAAACGCGAAAAGTGCCCGCCGCACATCTCTATTCAGAAGGCTGCCATCAGGGAGGAGGTACGGCTCGCAACTGGTGAGAACCACGAGACACAGGAACAGTTTTTACCCCAAGCAACTACCCTAATAAATTTGCTGGGCACCTAGCCCATTCCATTTGCAATTCAACCTGGCACATGCATCTACGTACCTATCATGCTGCTCTTCCCGATGTGTGTTTTGGTATTGTTATGTAAGTATACTGTCTGAGGGGGTAATTCAGGGTTGATTGCAGCAGCAAATTTGTTAGCAGTTGGGCAAAACCATGGTGGTCATTCTGATTTGTTCGCTCGTTGCCGATTTTCGCTATATTGCAATTAGTCGCTTACTGCGCATGCGCAAGGTTCGCAGAGCGCATGCGCTTAGTTATTTTACACAAAAGTTAGGTATTTTACTCACGGCATAACGAGGATTTTTCATCCTTCTGGTGATCGTATAGTGATTGACAGGAAGTGGGTGTTTCTGGGCGGAAACTGGCCTTTTTCTGGGCGTGTGCGAAAAAACGCTGGCGTTTCTGGGAAAAACGCGGGAGTGTCTGCAGAAACGGGGGAGTGTCTGGGCGTACGCTGGGTGTGTTTGTGACATCAAACCAGGAACGAAACTGACTGAACTGATCGCAATGACTGAGTTAGTGTGGAGCTACTCAGAAACTGCTAAGAAATTTCTATTCGCAATTCTGCGAATCTTTCGTTCGCAATTCTGTTAAGCTAAGATACACTCCCAGAGGGCGGCGGCTTAGCGTGTGCAATGCTGCTAAAAGCAGCTAGCGAGCGAACAACTCGGAATGAGGGCCCATGTGCACTGCAGGGCGAATAGCAGATATAACATGAGCAGAGAGAGTTAGATTTGGGTGTGGCGTGTTCAAACTGAAATCTAAATTGCATTGTAAAAATAAAGCAGCCAGTATTTACCCTGCACAGAAAAAAATAACCCTCCCAAATCTAATGCTCTCTGCAAATGTTATATCTGCCCTACCTGCAGTGTACATGGTTTTGGCCAACTGCTAACAAATTTGCTGCTTAAAGCAACTCTTAATTACCCCCTGAGAGCGGTGGCTATCGTAAACTAATTCCTTGTGTAGTGTGTATTGGGCACTGATATACTTGGCAATAAAGTGATTCTGTTTCTGATTCAGAAGCATGTGGTCTAGCCAGTGTCTAGTCTCAGCTTTCAGTGCGGATTCTAACATATAAAATAATTGATGAATGTCTAAGGGGTTAATATCCTTAGAGTCAGTTTCTCTCTGTAAAGTATCATTTAGCAATAAATTGCTTCTTACATTCCTATCAGCAAGGCTACTTCTTGATGCCATTTTCAAACTCAAATTCCTTTTATCAACAAATATTCGCAATTGAATGCAGCCCAAAATATCAAGCAGAAAATTGTACAAAAATATGCAAACACCTTTAAATAATCACATAGAGGCAAAATAATAAAAAGAGGTAAAGACACCTTTTTGGACAATTAATATGCAGCTCCCAATAGATAATCTGCAGTTATCAATAAGGTTACCAATGTATTCGAAGAGAGAGAGCGCAAATAGTAAAAAAAGAAACACATTTATTTACATATAAAAAATTGAAAGCATCTCATGGTAACCAAAGTGTAAAATATAAATTGATTAAAAAGGTGATATATGATACAGTCCCGCTAATTTGCAAGGTATAAATTCATTAGGTAGAATTCAGTTCCAGCTGGCCAGCTTATAATAAGAATCACAGTAAAGAGTTCCATAAGTATGTTAGAATAGCTCAGCAAAGAGGGTCCTGTGCTATGCTACTACCTCACACCAAAGGAAGATGTTCTCACCACTCGCTGATGTATAGAGCTCCCCGTTGTGCTGGAAACCAACGTGTGGTACTGTCGGTTTCCAGTAATTATGTACACACTTTCATTGATATATGGTATATTTATATATAAGCAAACATTGGCACGTTGACTCTGCATGACCATTTCACAGGCTTACACGCAGGCTGATATTCCTTTTCCAAGTACAGTCTCTGCTCACTCTATTTGCCCTGTGGGTACTTCATCTGCAGCACGCCATGGAGCATCTGCTGAACAACTCTGTAAGGCTGCTACATGGTCTTCTGCCCATATTTTCTTAGGTTTTATTACTTTGATATGTTTGCCTCTCTGGATGCAACCTTTGGCCGCAATGTCCTCCTTTCAGCTTAGGAGCATTCCCTCCCTATTACAACTGCTTTGGGACACCCTAAGGTTATCCCTGTGGAGACCATGGACACTGAAGTAAAAAGAGATATGGTAGAACTTACCTTTGTTTACTATATTTCTCCGAGGTCCATGGAACCCACAGGGCGCCCACCATGACGTTCCTAGCTTCAATGGGTTGCCTTTCTGTTCACTGATTACCTCCCCTTCTATATAAGAGTGTGTTTTTCTGTGTGTACCATTCTTCCTTCTCTCCTCTCTCTAGATCAGGCATGTCCAAACTGCGGCCCTCCAGCTGTTGAGAAACTACATATCCCAGCATGCCCTGACACAGCTTTAGCATTCTCTGACAGCAAAACTGTGTCAGGGCATGCTGGGATATGTAGTTTCACAACAGCTGGAGGGCCGCAGTTTGGACATGCCTGCTCTAGATCCTGCTTTGGGCCTTTTAACTAAAACTGAAGTGCCTGAACAAGGGGGCGGAGTATGAGGGGAGAGGAACCCAGTGCATCCTTATAGGCTCACAAGCTTATGCTGTTCGGTGCTAGTCCTGGTCTCCACCAGCCAGACCCTAGGTTACCCCTGTGGATCTCACGGACCTTGAAGAAAAAGAGTTAACAAAGGTAAATTTTACCATAACTCTTTCTTATTAAAACTCCAAAAAAAAAAAAAAATCCAGATTAATTGTGCCACAGGAGGAGTGCTCAAATAGATCTCAGGAAAACAAAATCAGCAACCTAAAACCCTCTTTAAGCCTATTGAAATTGTAAAATAAATATTACAATTGGTCTGCCAACATTACTTCCTTTTGAAAATAATATAAGGTGGTTTTCATTTTATATTACTGCTGTTTACATTTTGAAGCCAAAGCTGCAGCTTAGTAAATCTAGCCCATAGTGTGTCTCAAATTGTACACTTCCTAGTCCAGGGAAGTGCAGTCAGGGGAGGCAGTGCCTACCCTGTGATTAATTATTAAAATAATACAAAGAAGATACTTATGAAACATATTCTGTCATAAGTATCTTCTTTATTTTATTATTATAATTTTAACTACTAAAATCAGTTTGGGAGGCACTGATAGCAGTGCCTCCTGTAGACAATGGGAATGAGACAGAGCGGGGGGCGGGGCCCAAGCACTGGGCTTTAAAAGCCCATTAAAAAAAAGCTTGAAGGCGGCACTTAAACAAGGGCCTCGCTGACAGGGACACCACCCCCATGTCAGCGAGGCAGCTGTGATTGGACAACGGATCCAGCACTGAATCACCCCTATATGCGGCGGGCGGAAGTGACGGCGGGTCCCGGCGCACCCGGCTACAGCAGCAGAGGAGCGGTGGCCCAGAAGACTAGAGCAGTGGGAGGCCAGCGCTCTTCCCTCTTCTCCCAGCCAGCAGCAGCGCCTACACTCACTGTCCGGACACACAGGTGAGGGGGTGGGGGGGGGGGTAATGTGCGATGAATCTCGTCCAGTGACATGCGGTGAGGTCATAGACTGGGTATTGCACTGATTGAGATATATATATATATATATATATATATATATATATATCTCCATCAGTGCCTCTCCAGTCTATGACCTCACCGCCCGCACGTTAATGTCCTACTCTATATGACAGCATTTGTAGAGGAACAGGCAAAGGGAGGGAGATGTGCACAGTCATCCTAGCAAAGAATAGATTAGGTGCACTTGGCCCCTTTGCCTGCATACCTTTAGAGGTGTTCATAGTTGTGTTAATGCATACCCACTTTTACCAAGCAAAGGTACTTCATGTTTTCATTAACTTTGTGCCTGCCATCTTTGGGTCTCATCCAACAGTACTAATGGGACCTATTGTGTTTCCATATTGCACTGAGGGAGAAATGGATGCAGAGCGCAACTCTTTAATTTAAGCCACAAATTTAGCTAAACCAAATAGCATTTTAGCTCAAAATCATAAAAAGTTGAATCAAATGTAAAAGGTTGCACTTATTTACTGTAGTAGAAGGTTGTAAAACTTTGTGCAGTGCACATCTTATCCTCTCCAGACACCAACGGCATGAACAGCAGAGGGTATGGATGCAACTGACAGTGAGTGTGTTTAGGCATACCAAATAAAGCCATAGAAATTTATGGGGCCAGATGTAATGAAGTCCAAGTTAGCCGTGTTTCTGGCCGAACTCTCTGTATTTTTTTTTTTTTTTTTAAGCATCAAACATTTACAAGGCATGGTTATTATTCTGTGTCTACCCTGAATTGGGGATGTTTATTTTATAGACAAAGCCACTGGAGGAACTAGAGGTGCGGCTGGTGTTGCATTGCATTGCATTGGGGTCTGCGGGAATGAAGGGCTCACAACTGGCAGTATGCCTCTTACAGTACATGCGGGCTCAACAAAGAGGGAGAAGGCGGTCTTGCTGGAATATATAAGGGGCCTCTCCCCTCTTCTCAACACCAGCTCCTTTTTTCTCTAAAGTGGTCTTGCTGTTGCTGCTGGAGATTTAATGTCACAATCTTGTGACAGACCCCAGAGTGAAAACCCAGGGAGCAGTGGCCATTTCAGTTACAAGTTGAAATATACTATGGGAAAATGTACAGTATCTTTGTCAGCAGGGTTCTTGTTAATGCTGAAAAGGAAGATTGGCAAAGTGAAGGGGTTTGAGCAGAATGGTGATTACTGAAAGACTAATGAGATGATTATGTGATGGCATACGATCAGGAGAGCACTGTCTGTCCAATGTCAGACTACTAAAACTTAAACTTAGCCAAAGTTTCCAGAAAACAGTCTCCTAGGTCATCACAGCCTATCCTATACTGACATGATCCATCGAGAATGGGGAAATATAAGTGTGAAAAATTCATCTTAAGTCACATAACTTACAACACTACAGTGGGTTCGGCATTTAATACCGGCGATCGGTATGCTGGCTGGAGGGTGGAAGTATTTTTACCCTCCCCTAACCCTCCTGGGTGGCAGCTGTGGCTAACCCTCTGAGGGCGGCGACTACGGCTAACCCTCCAGGGGTGGTGCCTATGGTTAACTTTTGCGTGGTGGCGGCTATGGCTAACCATCCCCCTAGTGCCTAACCCCAGGGTCGTAACTAGAACTTTGAGGGCCCCGTAGCACAATCTTGAAAGCCCCCACCTCCCCCACACCATTGTCACTACAATGCCCTGTAGGAGAGCAGTAGAGAGAGAGTGAGGGTAGTGAGAGAGGGAGAGAAAGAGGGAAGCAAGTAAGAGGTCAGGGAGTGAGAGAAAAAGGGGTGAGAGGGGTAGAGAGAGAGGGCATCAGAGAGAGGGCATCGGGGGGAAAGAGAGAGAGGGTGTCAAAGGGAGAGTGTCAGGGAGGGCGAAAGAGAAGAGCAAGAGAGAGTGAGAGTGCCCGGAAGCGACAGACAAGGAGAGAGAATGAGAGAGAGGGTGTCAGGGAGAGAGAGAGACACTATCAGGGAGGGAGAGAGAGACAGTGCCAGGCAGAGAGAGAGGGAGGGAGAGGCAGTGCCAAGGAGAGAGACAGTATCAAGGAGGGAGGGAGAGAGAGACCGTGCGAGGGAGAGAGAAAGGGGTAGGCAGACAGTGTCAGGGGGAGAGAGAGAGTGTGCCAGAGAGCGAGACAGTGTCAGGATGAGAGAGCAATAGTGTCAGAGAGATAGACAGTATCATGGAGAGAGTGTCGGGGAGAGAGAAATATTGTCAGGGAAAAAGAGGGAGAAAGACAGTGTAAGGGCATAAAAGAGGGAGAAACAGTGCCAAAGAGAGAGAAAGAGAAAGTGTGAGAGAGAGGGGGAGAGAGAGACAGTGCCAGGGAGAGAGACAGTGTAAAGGCAAATAGAGGGAAAGACAGTTCCAGAGAAAGAGAGATAAATAGTGTCAGAGAGAGAGAGAGATTGTCAGGGAGATTGTCAGGAAGGGGCAGAGACACTGCTGCTGGTGCTCGGAACCTGCCAAGTAGGGACCCCCACCCACCCCCTGCCACATCCTCCATGCAACTACAGGGGGTGCTATCGGTGGCAGACATTCATCAGCGGATGTGTTCGGTGTTGAAAGGGGAGCAGTGGGCCTCAGAGGCAGCCCATGACTGGGTGCAGGGGAAGCAGCGAGCCCTGGAAGCAGCCGGGGGCCCTATAGCAGCTGTACCACCTGCACCCATGGTAGTTACGCCACTGTCCAACCACCTTAGTGCCTAACCTTAAACCTCCCCTCCCCAGGGCCCTAACCCGTACCCTAATACTCACCTTAGTCATCCCGGCTGTCAGTGTTCCGGTGCCGGTCTCCTGAGTGATTTTGGGATTCCGGTTTCGGTCACCGCCGGGATGCCGAACGCATCCCATTACAGTATATCAGATGTTCCATGCCTGCATACTATAGATGCCTGATAGTATAATGAAACATAGTAATGGCCTTCTAAGTTGCACGTACTGTAAAATGAAAACGTAAGGGATGTTTTCAATACTTGAACGATCTGTGATAATGAACTAAGGGGTGTCCAAAAGTGTATTGCTGCACCTGTGTCCACCACTTGCTATTTCCGCCACTGGGTAAAACATCAACTTTTCTTAGGAAAAGTAGGATACAGAGTGAAGATGACAGGGGTATAAGGTAGAGAGCCAAAGAGAGAAAGTTTGAGGGGATATCTTGTTTGTTTGTTTGTTTGTTTGTTTGTTTGTTTAGTTAGATAAGGATAATGGATAAGTATAAGTATCACAAACATGTTGCTTTTCATCATTCTACCATTATCTTTATCAGTTTTCACTCAGTCTTGTGCATAAAGATTCTGCATATTTTCTTTCTAATTTACAGTAAAGCTAGGTTTTACCCACCGGCTAGGTTTTACACGGGATCGGTATGAAAAACCAGCGGGCAGGATTCCGGACGTCAATATACAGACAGCGGGATTCCAGTCACCGGTGTGCCGGCAGCAGGGCGAGGACTAGCTAACCACTTGAGGGCTCGCTGCGCTCGCCATGCTGTGGGCACGGTGGCTCGCTGCGCTCGCCTCAGGTTATATTCTGATAGCGGGAGAAAAGCCTGTGGAGTCTGGATTCCGGTGGCGGTATTTCACCGCTAGTCAGGATTCCAGCATCTGCATTGTGACGTCCGTGATTCCGACTTGCAGTATTGTATCTGCTTCCCGTTTTACACAGTAGATCTAGCTTTTAGAATCAGATTCTTTGTCTGTATCTTATTGCGCGTTTCTGTGCTTTACATTACATTTATACATTAATTCCATGCATTTTTAAAATAATATACACATCTATATAAAAGTGGAATACATGTAATATTTTTATAAACAAAACTGTTAACACAATGTAAAACAAAATGTTCCACAGATTATATTGATAGGCTCCAGTTGTTTGTTTTCTCAATCCAAATATGAGGATTCCACTCATATTTAATGGTGCAATACAGATACTATACCTGAAAGTTGGCAATTTTGCCACATGTTTGTTGCAGTCTGTTACCTTATAGGACTCAGAGAAATACTATAGAAAAGAAAAAAAATACTATTTACATTGTCTTTTCTATTACTTATAGTAGGGATTTTGTTATTCATAGCCAGAAGGTGGCAGTAGCCACTAAGAAAAGTTTGGCCTGTACATATGTAAAGCATGTTTGAATGGTGCGTTTAAATAAATACCAGCAGGGATGTACTGTAACTTATATTATACCAAATTACTATTCATCAAGTAAAGGATAGATTTAATTATTTTTACTTTCGTGGTGGTACAGACAGTATGTTAAAAAAAAACATTTATTTATACCTAAGCCTAGTCTGTACACAAATATATAAGCTCATATCCTTAATCAGGCTCACTAATTTGTAAATATCACTGATTCTCTCCAATAATATAAGTGAAACCTTTATCATGAACACTGTACAGCTGCCCAATTAGAGGGAAAACACCATCTATTACTTTTAACACATTGGGGAATACATACTGTACTATATCTCCGCGGACAGGATGTCGGTCGTGATTGGCGGCTTAACTAGTGATGAGCGGGTTTCAGATCTCAGAGGTCTGAACCCCATCGAACTTCACAATCCGAGCCGGGATCCGAGTCCAACTCGGGACTTCCCACCTTCCTCGGATCCCAAAATGAGGCAAAACTTCATAATTCTGCTGTTGGATTCTCACAGGTTTTGGATTCTATATAAGTCCTAGTGATTGGTGCCATTCTTTACTCCAGCATTGGAGAGTAAGGGAGGCAGACCTCGGTCTCTCTGTAGGTGGTAGCATCGGGTGGGGTCACTGTGTGCGTACTGTTAGGAGTGCTGTCCTGTGCTGTACAGGGGTGCTGTCCTGTGCTGTTAGGTGTGCTGTACAGGAGTGCTGCTGTCCTGTGCTGTACAGGGGTGCTGTCCTGTGCTGTATGGGGTGCTGCCCTGTGCTGTTAGGGGCATTGTCCTGTGTGCAGTAAAAGAAAGGAGACGCTGTGGCGCTGTAAAAATAAAGGGGCACTGTCCTGTGTGCTGTAAAAAAAAAGGGGTGCTGTGTGCTGTAAAAATAAAGGGGTGCTGTCCTGTGCTGTTAGGGGTGCTGTCCTGTGCTGTACAGGGATGCTGCAGTCTTGTGTTGTCCTGGGGTGCTGTTCTGTGCTGTTAGGGGTGCTGTCCTGTGCTGTAAGGGGCACTGTCCTGTGTGCTGTAAAAATAAAGGGGTGCTGTGGCGCTGCCCTGTGTGCTGTAAAAATAAAGGGGTGCCGTCCTGTGCTGTTAGGGGTGCTGCAGTCCTGTGCTGTACAGGAGTGCTGTCCTGTGCTGTTGGGGTGCTGTCCTGTGCTGTTAGGGGTGCTGCCTTGTGCTGTTAGGGGCATTGTCCTGTGTGCAGTAAAAAAAAAAAAAAGATGCTGTGGCGCTGTCTTGTGTGCTGTAAAAATAAAGGGGCGCTGTGCTGTCTGCTGTAAAAATAAAGGGGTGCTGTCCTGTGCTGTACAGGGATGCTGCTGTCCTGGGGTGCTGTTCTGTGCTCTTAGGGGTGCTGTCCTGAGCTGTAAGGGGCACTGTCCTGTGTGCTGTAAAAATAAAGGGGTGCTGTGGCGCTGTCCTGTGTGCTGAAAAATAAAGGGGCGCCATCCTGTGCTGTACAGGGGTGCTACAGTCCTGTGCTGTCCTGGGGTACTGTCCTGTGCTGTTAGTGGTGCTGTCCTGTGCTGTTAGGGGTGTGCGCTGTCTTGTGTGCTGTAAAAACATATAGGCGCTGTGGCGCTGTCCTATGTGGTGTAAACATAAAGGAGTGCTGTCCTGTTTGGTGTAAAAATAAGTGGGCACTGTAAAGGGCACTGTCCTGAACTTTTAAGGGTGCTGTACTGTACTTTTAGGGGTGCTGTACAGGGGTGATATCCTGTGTTGTACAGGGGTGCTGCAGTCCTGTGCTGTCCTGTGCTGTTAGGTGTGCTGTACAGGGGTGATGTCCCTCTGCCCTATTAGTCATGGGGTGCTGCTGCCTGTCTTCTGTGCTGTGTAATTCTCCAGGGGTGCTGCCTATGCTGTCTAAGTCCAGAAGCACTGCCGTATAATTGCAGGGGTGCTGCTGTACTTGATCCTAGGTTTAAACTAAAGCTTAGAGCAGAATATGAAACAAGCTTCAGCATCACAACCAGATGTGTGAAAATATATAGCCGCAAAGGTGGAGATGGAAATTACAATTTTGACGAAGTGTTTTCCAATGAGACCACATCTGTGGCCAAAGTCAGTCAGACTCAGAAGAGATAGAATCATAATCTAGTTCAACTGCTGGCGAAAACTAGATTTTCCAAACATACCTATGTCTGTATGTCTGCCATATAATTCCAGGGCTGCCCTGTCTGAACCCGCTCATCTACATCTTCTAGTGTACACTGTGTACCCAGCATTAAAGAGAGGTTCTTCTCAATTATTTCATGTTAGGGACTCAAACTAATGGCTCCAATTAGTCAACCTTAATTTTGATTTATTATTAATGTTACATGTTTTGGGATTATTTACAAGATGCACATTTGTTGTACAGGGTTCTTTTCCTATATTTTGTAATTGTTTTCTCCTCAATAATTGTACAATGTAAGGGCTGTGTCGGGTTATTGCAAGACCTTGTGGTGTTAGAAGAACAGAGATTCAGTGATCTTGCATTGCATCAGCTATCCATTGCACTGCAGCACTAGATGGGCCAGGAGCTCCTGTAAGGCACAAACAGTTATTGAATAAGGCCCAGTATGGAGTCTCATGGTGGCTGACAGGTTAGCATTGCTTCCTCCCACAGTCCTACTTATAGTATGAAATGAGTTTCGACTGTAGAGTGGTAAGCTCCACTAGGGTAGGGGCTGAATAACAAAAAAATTCACTACACAGTCCTGCTTAGGACTGTACCGAACTCACCCAAACTCAACTTACCCGATCCAGGGCTGCTGTGGGGGCTCAGGAGGGGCTGCTAAAACATCTAAGGGGCTGCATTATTTAAAAATAAAATATGAATAAAATAAACAAGACACACAGGTATGCTCACATGCGTGTAACTGGGGCACACAGGTATGCTCACATGCGTGTAACTGGGAGCTGTGAAAAATGAAAATAAGGCATCTGCGACAAAATATGTAATTAAAAATGCAATAAAAAAAATGGAAAACAAGAAACCCACAAGATTTTTACAAAATAAGTCTCCAGGGGTAAATATCCAATCTTGATCCTGTGGTATACGCCAGTATATTTGCATCCAAGCATTAAATCCGAGATTATCTTAATCCCCGAAAATGGAGAAATGGAGGTGAAAGCCTGTGTGTTGTTCCTGATTGTGTGTGCCTCACTAATTTTTAATCACCTTCTTGACACTGTCCTCTTCCTCTTGCTTTTTCTCATAATGTGAAAAGTTACAAAAAATTTGAAAAGTTATGAAATATGAAGGAGCATGTCGTCTGCGAAAAGGGCAACACGGAGATTAACCAATCCTATTGGGATTTCCTGTAACGTTATTGCCAAAGGCTCCAATGCTACTGCAAAGAGCAAGGGTGACAGTGGGCATCCTTGCTGTGTGCGTCTCTGAATGAGTACCGGATCAGAAAGGTATCCGCTACACGAAACCTGAGACATAGGGCATGTATATAAGTATATAGGTTAATATATGAAATAAACTGAGCTGGGAAACCAAATCGCTGCATAGTATGGTACAAGTTCTCCCAGAAAACCATGTCAAAGGCCTTCTTGGCGTCCAAGGAGAGGATAGCTCTAGGGGAGGGGTCGACCACCTGAGAGTCATATGGACTGCCGAGAAGATCCTCCGGACATTGGTAACAGAGTTACATCCTGAAATAAAACCTGATTGATCTGTGTGTATGATTAAGGGTAAGATCTGTTTCAACCTCTTGGCTAATATCTTAGTACCTTATAATCAAGGTTTAAGAGAGATATCGGCCTGTAGGATGCAGGGTTACTGAGATCTCACTCCGGCTTCGGAAATTACTTAATAATTGCCAAATTAAAATATTTAGGCATCAAATTATTATACAAAATAGCATTAAAGACTGAGGTCAGTACTGGAATAATGGTGGGTCCTAGCAATTTATAATATTCAGCTGGAAGACCGTCCAGTCCAGAAGCCTTGTCTAACTTCATTGTACCAATAATAGTCCTGACTTCAGATTCCATAATCGGGGCTATAAGCAACTCCGAAGCCAGTGGAGACAGTTGGGGTATGGGCAGATCTTCGTAGAATAAGGGGTCCTCCCTAACAATAGTGGAAGGGTCGGAATAGAGGTCTGCATACATTTTTTCCATAATTGGAACTATTAGTTTAATTTAATTTTGCCAGTCACAGTGCCATCAGGTAACTTTAAAGGGTGAACTACCAGAGGTGGGTTGTCACTACAGAGCAAATTTGTAAGCAGTTTACCAATCTTGTTCCCGAACTTAAAAAATCTATAATCTTTAGAAAAAGAGTTTGACATTTCTAACTTGGTCTGTACTGCATCAAAATGAAGTTTAGATATATGATAAGCGGTTTTTATGGATGAGAGAGGGATGGGAAGTAAACTTCTGATAAGCCTCCGAGAGAGAGTGACGTGAGAGATATTCAGCCACCATCTTTTTCTTATAAGAGAGAACAAATGCTGTTATATCACCCCTTATAACAGTCTTGAAGGCCTGCCAGAATAGAAGAGGGTCACTTTCTAGAGATGCAATATTATTCAGTGCATAATCAGCCCAAGTGGCTATTACACGATTCCGGATGGTAATGGAAGTAGAAAAAAGGAGGAGGGGTATCTCCATTGGATATAAGGGCCCAAGTCTACTAAAGTATATAAGGTAAGCCAAACCAACGCATGATCAGAAAGACAGTTAGGTGCGATTTCCACTTCCTCAACCTTGGGAAACAAAAAAGAAGACACCAGCAAGTAGTCTATTCTAGAGAGGGTGCTATAGGCAGCCGAAAGACAAGTGTATGATTTCTCAGTCGGTTGTTGGGCCCTCCAGGCATCTACCAAATGTAATTGCTCTAATAACATGGGTATCAAATATGAAGGAGCCTGTCGTCTGCGAAAAGGGCAACACGGAGATTAACCAATCCTATTGGGATTTCCTATAACGTTATTGCCAAAGGCTCCAATGCTACTGCAAAGAGCAAGGGTGACAGTGGGCATCCTTGCTGTGTGCGTCTCTGAATGAGTACCGGATCAGAAAGGTATCCGCAACACGAAACCTGAGACATAGCGGGGATAATTTATAAGAGCAGTGACCTGCCTGTCTAATTGGGAGGAGATACACATATTAAAATCACCACATATCAGCATAGGTAAATGTGAGTAAGGTTGAAGGTTAGATAAAAGCGAGTTAAAGAAACGCTGGGAGGGTACATCAGGAGCATACACGTTACCCTATAAGGTAAGTGGCAGCACCCAACTTTATCTCGCCAACAACAAATCTGCCCTCCGGGTCTATTACAGAAGTGAGTAGTTCCAGGGCAATATGGCGTCTCACCGGAACAACTACACCTCTCTTCTTAGAATTAAAGGAGGCTGCCAGTAAGTCCTTCCATCCCAACATGTGTAATTTCTGCACTTCTGCAGGAACAAGGTGAGTTTCCTGAAGAAACGCCACATCTATTTTCTGTTTGGTGAGATAAAGCAGAACCTTTTTCAGCTTTTGCGGAGAGTTGATACCACCCACATTCAATGAGCCAACCTTAATCGGAGCCATAGCATATCAGCAAATAATATACACAGGTGAACCAGATCTGCATCCCTGCAGATCATAGCAGAGAGGTGTGCAAAATTCTTCTCAGACCAGGGATGGAAGGGGGAGACAATGGGGGGCAACAGTAACAACATACAAAAATGAAGAAAACAACAAAAAACAAATTCGGCCCAGAGCTGACGAAAGTGGTCCCGCCCCCAACAGAGGGCAAGGAGAGCTCCCATGACCGGGTAGCACCATTGGTGATAACAATTTCCACATATTAGAAGAACAGGTAATAATAACAAAACAAAGTGAAATTGAGAGCCGCTCCTTAGGACCACCAGAGCGTAATAATAATAACTGCAAGGCACAATGAAGTAATAGAAAAAAAAAAAAAAAAAAACAATAGTCCAAGGCAGGCAATGTAAGTCACATGGGGATTAACCCTTTAGGAGAAATATAATAAATGCACGAGCTGTATTCCTAAGGCACGTGAGAAATTGGACAGTTGCAATGACAGAAATTCCATTGTGCACTAAGCGTCAGACATATTGCCACACGGAAAGTAAGAAAAACAAGTAAAAAAATCACACAGGAGTTACTGAGAGGAGCAAACAGGTGAGGGCGGGGAGAGGTATTAGAACCACAGCAGTAGTGGCCACCAATAAGACAATCCAACAGGATATTGTAAATGTCGATTTACATACAGGACTAAAAACAACACTTTAAAATCACATTAAATACACTTTAAAATGGAGCCGCTGTGGCCGTTGTGATCAAACCTTAGCCTACGTACTTTTTACACCATTAGCGTACTAAGCCCCATACCGTGTACGTACTTTGCATACAAACGCTGCGCTGGCCGTACAAAGTACACGCAGTGCGTACACACCGAAAGAGCACTCTGCAGCTACACGTGTGACTGAAATACATTTATAACCTTAGCAGGGAAAAAAGACAAGACACCAGATTGTATTTAAGATGCTGGGTTCCGACACACCAACATATAATTGCTGAACGGGGGTTACAATAAACAACAATACAATGTAATAGAAATATGGCTACAGTCAATGGTACATACGTTTTGGTTTCGCCTGCGCTTCCCGGCCCGGTTCTCAGTCATCAGAGTCTGTGTGGGACCGGGCATGCAGCTGGCTTTTTATACAATAGTCCAAAACCTAACACAATGGAAACTGTAATCTCTTTGTCAATTGGACACAGGTATGGTAATTTACAGTACAGGAGAGATCATAGATTGGTTTGAATAGGTGGGCGATGTCTGTTCCAGGTGCACTTGCAGATGGTCTCCTCTGGGTTCCCGCCGCATACCAAGTGTACAGTAAATACAGTTAATATTTATATTCTGCTCCTGCGCATAACTATACGCAGGAGCGTGCGATCTTCTGCAAACCAACACTGGAATATTGCCCTTAATATACCCTACAGCTGGATACCAAACACCACCTTATAACCTTAATTCTGTCCCCTCCTATCCTGTAAAGGTGAATCCCTTTGTTCTTATACCATTTAAACTAGTGTAACTTGCTGGTCTGGTGCAGGGAGACTATGTGTACATTGTGCACTATTTGGATTAAATATGTAATGTGTTTTTATGGCTTTTCCATGCGACTACAAACACTACCGTAAATGCTCATACCACACGCTAATACGCAGTACCGCGGAAGCAACCATACGCAAATTGCGAATATGCACACGCACGGCAGAACATGTACGCGCACGGAGGCCATCTGTGTGTAGTTTGTACGTGATGTGTGTACTGCAATATTTTTCGACTTCGATTATATACTGTAACCACACGAGACTGTAGCAGTAGGGAGGAGTAAAGTGTCACCAGTATGAAGAAGTTAGGTTCTGTTGTGAACATCCTCCAAGGATGAATGGACATCTGCATCATCATTCAATTCTTCATGATATTTCCTGGCATCATCAACTGACATAAAGACAACATGAGAGGTGCCACTGTATAGTCGCAAATGTGCAGGGTAGAGTAAAGCTAACTTTTTCCCCTGGCGAATCAGCTGAGAGCCCAGTGGCGAAAACTTCTTCCGTGCACTTGTAAATTCCACGGAATAGTCCTGGAATATAATGATCTTTTGATCTTCCCAAGTGAAATTTCTAAGCTTGTGAGAAGCTAACCCATATAGCATTTTTATGTGCGGAATTGAGAACTTTAAATATAACCGCTCTCTGTCTCGACCCTGGTTGCGTACGGGCATGGCCCAGGCGGTGGGCTCTCTCTATCGTCATATCCGTGCATTGCTCAGATATATGAAGGATTTCAAGTAGAGTAGTTTTCAGAAAATCAAACAATGCAGGGCCATGTATTGATTCCGGGATGCCAACCACGCGCAGATTACTTCTACGAGATCTGTTTTCCAAATCTTGGATTTTATTAAACAAGTGATGCTGCATTTTCTTCTGTTTGGCAACAATAATCTGCAAATCAGGAACATCAGCAAACATAGCTCCCATCCTCTGTTCATTAATATGGACCCTCTTAGTTAGGCCATCCAGCTTCTGTGTAATGTGTGCAGTTTGTTCTGTCAGAAGGGGACCTATAGCCTCCCTGACCGCAGAGACCATATCGCTGTATGTTACAGGAGAGTCAAGCTGGTGAGGAGCAGCATGAGGGGGTGAGAGTAGAGGGGGAGTGTGCAGTGTCAGCAGTACTCACAGTGCAGCATGTGACAGCCGGTTCATCAAGGGATGAAGGAGGTGAAGTGCTTCCGCTCCCAGCTCCAGGAGCCATCTTGGCTTGGGACACCTTCAGCTGTTTTCCCGTGTTTCTGGGCATAGCGGGCGTTAGATAGTGGTCCATATTCTGCAATGTGTGCTGCGGGACTTCAGGTGAGTATGGAGGCTGGGGAGGCAGCCGTGAAAGCGTATGCCGGTGGTCTCAGCGGCACTGCTCACATCAGTGGGACCAGAAGCAGAAGTCAATTCTGTGATTTTAGCAGTTTTTATGTTTTTTTTTCAAAAAAATCCTGATCCAAAATCCAAAAGGGTGGTTTTGGCAAAACCAATCCAGATCCAAAGCACGAACAGAGATCCAGATTCAAAACCCGAAAAGTGTCCGCCGCACATCTCTAGTACTATAAACACATTTTTTGTTTATGTGCCTAAATAAACACATCTGCAGAATTGCATCTCATCTTATCAAAATATCATAGCATAGTTTCGCATAGTACAAGCTGATACACGAGGAGGACAAGTGGGGTGTGCCATGTGAACATAAAGGAAAATAAGCACATTCATCTCTGAACCATATTTGGAAACCACTGAACATAATACTTATCCATATCAGTAATTTGTGAAATGTGTCTAGATTTCTCATTTCTTGGGTTATGAATACTTGCTGGTATTAAGAGAGGTGGGGGGAGGGGGGCTGGATTGCACACCCTACTTTCAAACATAATAAGATGTGCTCCCTGAAACTTGTTGTGCCGCACAGAAAAAAAAGGAAAATACAGATGCACACTTTAAGCCAGTGGTTCCCAAACATGGGACCTTATTTCAGCATGAGTTGCAGTTTTGCTAAAAAAGCAAAACTGCAACTGCCGACGATCGCATGCTGGGGGACGCCCAGCACAGGGCAAGGCCGCCCAGCATGCTAATTGCCTCCAGAGATGTAATCGCAATTCAATTGTGATTGCATTGCTATCCCTGCAATTTAAGGGTAGGCCCCTGCCTGGGAAGGCAGGCAAGTTGCTGCCTTTTTTTTTTATTGGAGCAGCTGCATGTAACATCACGCAGCTGCACTGATAGCGCTCCAGGCATGCCTGCGTTTTTCCTGAAATGCCCCCACCCCAATGCTGTGACTCCGCCCATCCAACGCTCGCCCCAGTCAATCATATTGCAGTTGCATCCTTCCAGGATGCAACCTCAATTTGACAGCCTGCATATGCGCATTGTGGCCAATGCCCATGCGCAGTACTGCATGGACCGGGAGAATGTGAATGCAATACATCCACGACCCATGCTGTATGAGGGCATGGTCCTCAAGGAACCCCAACAGTGCAGGTTTTGGGGATATCCCTGCTTGTGCACAGATGGTATAATCAAACTGACTGAGGTAATTATTAAGTTACCAGTGCCCAAGCATAGACATCCTTTAAACCTGGACTGTTGAGGTGCCTTGAGGATATGTTTGGGTACCAATGTTCTAAGCACTATACTGATAATCAGAACAATTATTATAAACTCTACAATTTAACATGTGGTAGAATTGAGTACCTTAACATGTTTGGCCAAAAATGCATGCCCACCAAGCAGCAGATACACTGCCCTCGTACGTACAGCCACTCTGCTGTGGCTGCTTTGAGCAATCATGGGTTGGTCACTCTGCAGCAGTGTGATTGGCCCATGCTGCTGTTATAAGGCCGTCAGTCTAGTTCTTCCTTACTAATGATAGCTTCTTTCTGGAGCTTTGCCATTCGGTCCCTGTTCCTGGCTGCTGATCTTATGGAGTCTTATTGCTGATGCCCTGACCATACTTCCAGCCCTATTCCTTTCAACTGAGTGAGTGTATCTTTTCATATTACTACCAGTGGCTTACATGAACCAAGATACCTTATTACTGCTGATTCTTTAGTAGTTGCTGTTTGGAACTGTGTTCATTTCCTTTGTTATGGATACTACCAATGGCTTACATGAACCAGGTTACCTTATAACTGCTACTTCATTAGTAGTTGCTTTTTGGAACTTGTTCATCTCCCTTGCTGTGGATAATAGTTCTTCATGAACTTTTGTATACAACCCTTCAGTAGTTGCTGTGCTCTCCAAACATATCTCCCTTGCTGTGAATACCTTCTGGAACTGTATTCAACAAATACTACCAGCATATTACTCCGTGGAAGTATACTTATTACTATTTGATTCATTGTCTTTGGAGAATCCTGTTATTAGTTAAAGTGTGTTAATATTATCTCTCTGCCATATTGGAATTATCCTGCATTACTTCTCCAGCTATATATTCTGCGATCTCCTGTTGGTTACATAATACCTTACTGCCTGGAGGTTTAAGACTTGCTTGCCTCGTAAGTACTGGTGTGTGTATAAAACCCCTTTTCCACCTGAGTACCAGGTCTGACTTGGGATTTTTAACCCGGCCACAACCCGTGTCAGCCCCGGCTTTAGATGCTGTTTCCACTGCACTTCGATATGGGTTATTCTCGGGTCAGATTTGTTTCCACTTAACCTGGGTAAGTTCTGTAAAAGCCTACTGATGTCATTAAAAAAGGACTTTTTACTGTCTCAACAAGATGATGTCACAAAAAGGAACAAAAGGAAGGGGTGGGGCCTGCTCACAGCATTGCAGCAATGGAGACCGATGCAGTAGCTGTGCCTAGCATGGAGTTGCAGACTGCAGTTTTTTGCTGCTTATATCTGCTACAGACAGCTTGATGCAGCTTTTCCCCCTGTGCTACCTACTGCTGAGCTGGAGGAGGAGGGCACAATTCTTTGCGGAGAGGGTTAGTTCTCAACGCCATTATTTGAAAAAGGAGGAGAGTGCTAATATCAGCCACCGTTACTTCTCTCATAAAAATGAGGTCTACACCAAGCCGAAGAATGTGGGTGAGAGATCGCAGACATGGAGAAGCATTCATGCAGACCATTTTAGCATATCAGGAGGAGCAGTGTATGGCACATTTCAGGATGTCTCGTGCTACATTTGACTATATTTTGGAACTACAATCACCACAATCCCCCACAATCACCAAGCAGACCACCAGGTTTAGGAAGCCCATTGAACCGAGCAGGAGATTAGTGATTGCTCCCCCTATTAGTGGTATGCTACCCCTGGAGAGTATCGCACACTCTCCTGTTTATTTGGAGTAGGGATTGGCACGGTCTGCAAGATTGTCTACCAGGTCACGCAGGCATTGCTGGATACCATGTACCATCGCTTTATTTCCTTGCCACAAGGACAGCGGCTAGATGAGACTATAAAAGGATAGCGTGGCTACCCACAGTGTGCTGGTGCCATAGATGGGACCCACATCCCCATCATCGCCCCCCATGACAACCCAGCAGACTACTACAATCGCAAGGGTTGGCATTCCATTGTTCTGCAAGCTGTAGTGGACCACTGTTTTGCTAATGTGTTTGAAATAGGCTTGGGCTTTTTTTTGATGAGGCATAAACTGTAATAAACCTTTATTTTTAGTTTCACAGATGTCATCATAGGGTGGCCCGGACGGTCACATGATACGAGGGTTCTCACCAACTCTTATCTTTACAATATTGCTGAGGACAAACTCAGTGGATGGCATTTCCCTAGAGAGGTAAGATTATTTACGCCTTAAACTAATGTTCACCCGTAAACCAATATTCATGTTTTACCCCTGGAATAATATTAATATTGTATTAACCGAAATCGATGATCGTAGATGGTGTGGATATCCCGGTCCACCTCATTGGTGATGCAGCATGGAGTTGCAGACTGCAGTTTTCTGCTGCTTATTTCTGCTACAGACAGCTTGATGCAGCTTCTCCCCCTGTGCTACCTACTGCTGAGCTGGAGGAGGAGGGCACAATTCTTTGCGGAGAGGGCTACTTCTCAACGCCATTATTTGAAAAAGGAGGGCTGATATCAGCCACCGTTACTTCTCTCATAAGAATGAGCACTACACAAAGCCAAAGAATGTGGGCGAGAGATCGCAGATATGGAGAAGCATTCATGCAGACCATTTTACAGCGCTGGCTGATGAAGGGCTACACCCAGCATGTTCAGTTATCTCCCGAACAGATATCATACACCCATGCCCTAAGTTCGGCCCGTATGGCAGTTGAGAATGTGTTTGGGCGTTTAAAAGGATGCTGGCGCTGCCTCATGAAGAGGAATGATGTGGACTTGAAAATCATGGCAGATATAGTAGCAGCCTGCTGCATTCTCCATAATATATGTGAGCTACAAAAGAAAAACTTTCTCAGTGAGTGGAATGTGCATGATCATGTGGTGGGGGTCACTGTACATGATGCATCAGGCTTTGTGGGGTGGCATGACATAGCCGGCGAGCGTATTAGGGTATTGCACTACACGGCACTTATTTATGTTTTTCTGTAAGTCACTGTCACGGTTTTTTGTTCGGGGTTTAGGTGAGACCCTTATGTGCCACCCTCTCCCCTAGTTGCCGAGGCCCTCTCCTTTTGGGGAGGGCCAGAGGCTGTATCGATCCCCAGGGGGAAGCTTCGGCCAACCTTGGGGATACTCGAGGGACCCTCTGTGCTTTGGCAAGGGGGGACCCACAGTCACTTTTTCCCCTCAGTAGGCCTTTTGGCTCTGAGGGGTAGAGGAGTATACGGGGCCCTTCTCCTTGTGGAGAGGATCCAAGAACCTACGCCCCCAGCACGTTTGGCACAGACACTGGGTGATGAAGCCATGCACCTCGGGCTTCAAGTAATAAAAAGAAAAAAAAAGGATCACCATTACAGCCAATCTTCCCTCAATATTTCAGTAGATAGAGAAGACAGACAAGTTTTTGTGTGCAAACAGTTTTGTGTTTATTTTGTTTTCTACAATTTCTCAGTTATAAGAGTTGTTCAAAAGTTATTAGTTGTATATTTTTGCTTTTAAGCAGTTGGCAAACAGTTGGCACACATTTTCTGAGGTAACAATATAAAATATTGAAGTGCAAACAGAACACTCTGTAAAAATCCCCATAACGCAGGGTGTCTTCTTCATGTGGCCCTCCAGCTGCTGTGGAACTACATTTAACAGCATGCCTTGCTATGTATTTTCACAACAGCTAGAGGGCCACAGGTTGAAGACTCCTGCCCTAATGTTTGGCAGGTATCAGCGTAACCCCAATATTTGGATCCCACTGCCGCACATCCTTGAGGTAACAGTATAAAAGAGTAAAGTGCAAACAGAACCTTAACATACAAACACTGTTTTATCAACAGCTGGCCTTATTTAAGGCAATTGTCTATACCAGTGGCGTGTGGTGAGGTCAGTGGCTGGTGAGGCACTACCATAATGTCCGCCGAATCCTGGCGATGACCCCTACCGCCGCCGAGCCAATGCCGCTACTGCCTCTGAGCCGATGCCTGCTGCCACTGCCAATGGCTTACAGACTCGGCCACCATCAACTGACCCAGCCCTCCGCCACTAATTTGCATCTCAGTCCGAAGCCGCCAATGCCCGCTGCCTGCCTGCTCATCATTAAAAAATGTAAATTAGTGTTTGGGACTGGGAAGGGAGTGGGAGGAGGACATGAATGCAGTTTTGTTGTCCAGGGCTTCCAGTAACTTGATGTAAAAAAAAAATGTGTGGGGTCCCCCCTCCTAAGTATAACCAGCCTCGGGCTCTTTGAGCCGGTCCTGGTTGTTTAAATACTGGGGGGAAAATTGGACAGGGGTTCCCCGTATTTAGACAACCAGCACCGGGCTCTTAGTCCAGTCCTGGTTCCAAAAATACGGGGGACAAAAGATGTAGGGGTCCCCCATATTTTTAAAACCAGCACTGGGCTCCACTAGCCAGGGACATAATGCCACAGCCGGGGGACACATTTATGTAGGTCCCTGCGGCCATGGCATTACCCCCCCCCCCAACTAGTCACCTCTAGCCGGGGTTCCCTGGAGGAGTGGGGACCCCTTAAATCAAGGGGGTCCTCCCCTCCAGGCACCCAAGGGCCAGGGGTGAAGCCCGAGGCTGTCCCCAGCACCCCTGGGCAGTGGGTGGCGGGTTGATAGCCATGTGTGTAAAAAAAAGAATATTGTTTTTTGTTGTGGAACTACAAGGGCCAGCAAGCCTCCCCCGCTTGCTGGTACTTGGAGAACCTCATGTACCAGCATGCGGGGAAATAAAGGGTCCGCTGGTACCTGTAGTTCTACAACAACAAAAATACCCAAATAAAAACACACCGTGACAGTAAAAGTTTATTATAACACACGTACACACTCACACATACTTACCTACATCCCACGCCGGTCACGTCCACTTGTCCATGTAGAATCCAATAGGGTAGGGGTACCTGTAAAAATGAGAGAGATTACTTACCTACATCCCACGCCGATCACGTCTACTTGTCCAGTAGAATCCATTACCTGGAAAATAAGTAAGTTACACATAAAAATTTCAACCCACAGGAGGGGGTAAAAGGAGAGAGAGAGAGAGAGAGAGAGAGAGAGAACAAATTATGGCAGACAGCTTCCCCTTTTTACACATTACGGCAGACAGCGCGCCCTTTTATACACATTACGGCAGACAGCGTCCCCTTTTTTTTTTTTTTATTCAATATTTTTTATTGAAGTTTTTCAATTTTGCTTTAACACTTCACACAAACAACACACATAAACTGTCCACACACAACATGTGCAGGAGCAAGGGTACATGTATATAGTATATAATATAACCGGTAGTAATTCTTTCACATAGAACATATAACCACAGGGCATCGGTGTCCTAGTTCGACACATCCTTAACATAGCACGTCCATAGTACTCATAATCATCATAAATGGCATAATATGTTACCTATAACATAGCAAAGCAAGGCCAGCCGCGGGGGTGCATACCTCCTAGAAAATCCCATATTGATATCTGGGGAGGGATACAAATCTATTTATTCCCTATCTTTGTAGTATTTAGAGTCTATCCATCTACCCCATATTGTGGACCATTTCCTCTCCGCCTTCCTAGCCAGAAATACAAATTTTTCGTGTGCAATTGTTTCGTTAACCAGGGATATCCATGCCCTAGGCGTCGGGGCCTCACCAGCCAGCCATAGCCGGGCAATACAAACCCTAGCTAGTGCGCATAAATTAAGAACATATCGCCTACCAAGCGGATCTAAGGCTTCCTCGTCTATAACCAGCAGTGCACTGAGCGCAGGAGTACATACGAAGGATGGAATACCTGTATCACACATAATACGCAAAACAGCCGTCCAAAACGAAGACACGCCAGGACATAGCCACAGTAGGTGCCAAAAATCTGCGTCCGTGGCTCCACACCTAGGGCATTGCGAGCTGTGGGAACCCCCAATGTGTGCTAACCTCACCGGGGTCATATACACTCTATGCAGGATATATAGTTGTATTTGCTGGTATCTAACAGAGGAAGTTGAGATCCGATGGGCTCCCATAGCATTGTTCCAGGCCTCGTCCGATAGCATACCCACATCTGTCTCCCATCTGCCCCTAAGAACTGTAAGAGGGTCGCTGTGGTGCAGTTGCAGGATACGACCGTATATCCTTGAGACTAAATGCCCCGAATCTAGCGTCTGCAACATTGATTTAACCGGGGAGTCAGCCAGGACTGGAGGGCCATTTGGGAACTGGGCTGCCAGCGCGTGTCTCAGCTGTAAGAAGTGAAAGAAGAACCTTGAGGGTATGTCGTGTGCATGCTGAAGTTGTTGGAATGAGTTAAGGATCCCATCACTATATAAGTGGCCTAAGGATGATACTCCCCATTTCCCCCAAACTTCTCGGACCTGAAGATGGCACTGTTCTGACAGCCCATATATGTTATCCAGTGGGGTATCAGGATCAACACCATGGCCCCGCATCACAGAGTGCACCATTTTCCATATAAGTATGGATTGCTTAATAATTGGTAATGTGGACATTTTGACGCTACCGCAAAGAAGTAGTTGCAGTGGGGAGCCCCCCGGGTAGTCATGGTGAAGCATCAGTGAGTGCAGAGCCAGAGCATCGAGGTTATTGACCCATTCCCAGATATGCGTCAGTTGTGCCGCGTAATAGTAGAAACGGAAGTTGGGGAGGGCCACACACCCCATTTCTCGTGATCTGGTCATGGTATCTAGTCTTAAACGTGCTCGTTTACTGGCCCATACCAGGGAGGAAAGCAACCCATCTATTTGTTTAAAAACCTTCTGTGGAATATAAACAGGAGATTGCTGCAATATATAGAGAAGTTTGGGCTGGAAGACCATTTTAACCATATTGACCCTTCCCGTGACCGTTAAAGGCAGCTTACCCCACGTTTGCACTCGGCCGCGGAGATACATTATTTGAGGGGTTATATTAAGAGAAGAACATTTTTGAGGCTCATTAGACACCCATATACCCAAATATTTAAAGGATTCCACCCACCTTAATGGGAGAGCCACCAACGGGGAGGCAGGGACTTCACCTCTAAGTGGTATAATAAAGGATTTCTCCCAGTTAATCAGGAGACCAGAATATCGCCCGAACCCAACAATAATTTCCAAGATTCTAGGCATAGACTCAGCATAACGATCCACAAACATCAGAACGTCATCAGCATATAGGGCCACCCTGTCCTCCCGATCGCCCACCTGAAGTCCATATATCCCCGCATCTGCCCTCAGAAGGCACACAAGAGGCTCGATGGCCATAGCAAACAGGGTAGGGGACAAGGGACACCCCTGTCGCGTGCCTCTAGATAAGGGAAAGGAGTGAGATACGAAACCATTAACCGCCACCCTTCCCGAGGGAGAGGAATACATCAGTCGAACATACTTAATAAAGTTCGGGCCAATGCCAAATCTACGCATGACTTCCCATAAATATTCCCATTCCACAGAGTCGAAAGCCTTTGCGGCATCCAACGAAACGACTATGGAGGAGGAAGGGTCCGCACGGGGTATTTGTATGTGGGTAAACAGATGTCTGAGGTTTATGGAGGTCGATTTATTGGGCATAAATCCCGTCTGATCCGGGTGTATAATGTGAGAAATAACTGTATTTAATCTGCCAGCCAACACCTTAGCCAAAATTTTAATGTCAGTGGGTAGGAGAGATATAGGGCGGTAGGACTCCACTCTCCTAAGATCCTTGTCAGACTTAGGGAGAACCACAATCACTGCCTCCGCCATAGAAGGGGGGAGAGACTCCTGTGTAAATATCAGGCCGTATAACTCAAGTAGACGCGGGACAAAAAAGTCCAAATTATGGTTATAGACCTCGGAGGGTATTCCATCCAAGCCCGGGGCCTTGCCGCTAGGGGAGGCCTCAATCGCTGCCCTAACTTCATCGGAGGAAATAGGTGCCTCCAGAAGGTCGCGAGCCTCACTAGATAAGGTGGGGAAGCAGACCCCGTCTAAATAATCGTTCAATTGCGATGAGGTGCAGTCCATTTTAGATTCGTACAAGTGGCTGTAGAAGGATACGAATTCAGCCGTCATTTGTGGAGTCTGGGTTAGGGAAACGCCCTCAGCGCTCACAATCTCTACCACTACACTAGTAGGTCTGTCACCCCGAGCCAGAGAGGCCAGGTATGTCCCCGGTCTGTCCCCAGTAGCGTAAAAGGTGTGAGATGAAAAGAGGAGTCTATGCTGAGTCTTTTCCATTAGGTACTCTCTCCATTCCCTTTGAGCTGACAGCCAGGCCACCCTGGAACTGTCCAAAGAATCTTGCAGGTATTGCAACTCTGCTGCGACACTACGAACCTCTAACTCAGCCTCCCTTCGCTTATAGAAGGATTTCAAAGCAGACACCCGTTTAATCAAGCTCCCCCTTAAAAAGGCCTTAAATGTGTCCCATAAATTAGAGATAGCTTGGCCGGCACTATTCAGCTCAAAAAATTCCCGCCATGCGGCCACCAGGTCAGAGCCGTCCCCCATGTGAACCAGCCAAAATGGATAAAACTTCCACACAGCCTGGCCCCTGTCGCAATTAAAGTCTAAATTAAAGGTTAAAGGGGAGTGATCTGATATACCCCTAGTCTCATATCTAATATTGCAGACGCGGGGGACCATGTCGCTCGAGAGGAGGGCCAGGTCAATCCTAGAGAACGAGGAATGAGAGTGTGAGAAACACGAGTATTG
The DNA here is from genome assembly GCF_028390025.1 of Pseudophryne corroboree. Taxonomy (NCBI): domain Eukaryota; kingdom Metazoa; phylum Chordata; class Amphibia; order Anura; family Myobatrachidae; genus Pseudophryne; species Pseudophryne corroboree. The sequence continues at coordinate 205,595,465 of NC_086454.1, forward strand.
TTTAAGAGAAGGGTGTCTCAGTCTCCATGGGTCGACCAGGCCCAGCCCCGAGACCACATTTGCAAAACCGGATCTCCCAGGACATGCAGCAGACGGGGACATAGAGAGCCTATCTTTTGCCACATCTAGCACATTATTGAAGTCCCTGAGACAGATGACAGACACCCCAGGGGACGAGGCCATGAACCCAGCAACATTCTTAAGAACATCGGGAGAGTATGGAGGGGGCACATAAACAGCTAGTAGGAGGACAGGGACATAAAATAATCTACATTTCAAAAACACATATCTCCCCCAGGGGTCCGTCTGTATGGATTCCATTACAAAGGGGACGGTCCGCCTAATAAGGACCGAAACCCCCTTGAGGCAGACGTGTGCATAGAGTGGTATGCCCATCCCACCCAGGGTCTCTTCAATGAGAGAATCTTACCCCCCACCAAGTGTGTTTCCATAAGGCAGACAATATCAGCGGCATATTGTTTGATCTGTCGGAGTACAAGAGACCTCTTAATTTTATCATTGAGCACTCTCACATTCCACGATAACACCTTAAGCCCCGCCATAGTACAGCAAGAGTATAGTAGGCGCATCACCCCGCGGCCAGCCAATCCCGCCACACACAGATTTAGTAACCAGACACCGTTGCTTATGCTGCACATAAACATACCATACACATTCATAACATACATTTCCCTTCAAAAACCAAATATAGCCTAACAACCTCCCCCACCCCCCTCCCCGTATACCACCCCCAACATGTAGCATACTTGGATCCCAGAACTGAGTGTACATACCTAAAAAAATAAGTAAACTAAACTTTGTCGCACCATCGACCTGTGCAACCACTCCTTGATAGGGGCCAAGAATATAATGACTCTTGGAAATGGAGAATAACTAGAGAAAAGGAAAAGAAAAAGAAAAATTAGGAGGCAGCTCCCAGCCACCTACTATTCCCCCTCGAAAACAAAGTGAGGGGAAATCATAAAGGCCCATCCTCTAGGTCCGTCTATTACCCAGATACGCCATGCTCGGGTATCATGAACCACCCACGTCGGGCCAATTAAATAATAAACCTCCCCCCCGCCTCCCACACATAGGAAGAAAGGAGAGCAAAAACCCCCAAGGTATAGTCATCAACAAAAGCATACCAAGTATATCATGACTGACTTACAAACTATACATATATCCTGTCTGAACTGCATGAACATTGTAGCGGGGGCTAAAGGAAGCATTGACAACACTCAAACAGGCCCGCATCCTATCGCCTCGCAATATCTAGCACATGTATCTTAAAACCGACAAAATAAGTAGCCATAAAAGAAGAACAGGAGAAAGTCAGCTTCAAGGGTCCGCCGGATATTCACTAATCCGCAAGAGCACGTCTCGCCGGGAATCGTCTGTCCAGCCACACCATGGCCTCACGAGGAGTCGTGAAAAACTTTGTTTCCCCATCCGCCACTACTCGCAGTCTGGATGGGAATAGCATGGCATACGGCAGGTCAAGTTCACGGAGTCTCCTCTTGACAGGTATAAACTGAGCCCTATCTTTTTGTACATCCACCGCAAAGTCCGGAAATACCGATATTGGCGATCCGTTCCATTTCAGAGGGCCCTTAGTACGAGCCAGCCTCAGAATTGTATCCCGATCACGGTAATGAAGGAACTTAGCAATAAAGGTACGGGGTGGAGCCCCCGGCGGCAGCGGGCGCATCGGAACTCTATGGGCCCGTTCAACAGTGAAATAAGGTGAGAATTCCTCAGATCCGAAAGAATCACGGAGCCATTTTACGAGAAACTCTTCTGGAGCGGAGCCTTCTTCTTTCTCAGGCAGGCCGATGAAGCGGAAGTTATTGCGCCGCAGACGCCCCTCTACGTCCGTGAGCTTTTTGCGCACATCATTCATCTGAGACTCCAAAGCATCAGTGCGACGACCCAGCGGGCCAACGGAGTCTTCAATATTGGAAATTCGGGTCTCCGCTTCTCCCACTCTCTCTCTCACCCGCTGGAGGTCCTGATGAATAATGGAGAGGTCGGATTGCACCTGCCCAATTTTATCAGCCAGGCGCACTTCGCTGGCAGTTACCGCGTCCAGTACTCTCTGCAGTGCAGCATCTGGAGGGTCAGAGGAGACGGAACAATAAGCAGGAGATGGGGGCGATGCCTCGGATCTAGTAGTCTCCCCTCTCCGCTGTTGGGGGCCCTGGTCACGAACAAACTTATCCATCGCTCCTGCCGCCGCACCGGTCTGGCGACCCTTCACCATTTTTTCGGACGCAAGGTAGCTCTCAATTCGTGCATCTTCCTGGGAATTCAGCTCACTATCCGCCTCACGCAGGTGCTCCACGATAATGGACGTCATTGCTCCGACTGTTTTTTGTGTTTTGGTCATTTTCTTTTTCCACTGTAGAACGTTATAGACTGTGAAGGGGATGAAAAAAAAAATGAGTCAACAATGATTATATATAAAAATAGCAGTGGTAGCATATACGTGTTTGTGGCCTTCTCCCACCTGTACACTAGCTATACTCTGCAACATTTCCATGCGCCGATCATTGACAAGGCAAAACCACAGTTTTGACTGAAGCACCCTCACTGCTACTAAAATAGCTAAAACTTGTTTAGAAATGGGCCTGTGGGGCTGGAGTGTTAAACTCGCAGCCCTCCAGCTGTTGTGGGACTACACATCTCAGCATGCCTTTACATAGATTTTGTTTAGGGACTGCTGCCACTGTGGCAGGGCATGCTGGGATATGAAGTTCTACATAAGCTGGAGGGCCTGGAGATTTTACACCCATGCTGTACGGTGATATGTATTTGGGATGATGGGCTGCATTGTGAGCTGGGAAGGCTGTGCTGTGTTTCCTCACGGTCCTCCTCTACTGACATCTGGCGACTGGCACAGCTGAATGACGATAGTGCTATGGGATTTGTTAGTGCAGTTTTGCCGAAGACACCATAGCATAGGTCATAATATTGCCATTCAATCCGTTCAGCGCCACTTTTCTTGTGGTTATGGTCGTGTACTTTAGTAAATTGTTTGCATAGTGCCTTCAATTTTTTAACAACTTGTTGCTGGGTTTTTTGGATGCCTCTTTCTGCCAGTATAAGGGATATGTTCTTATACACGACAGCATCCTTGACTGTTCCAGTCACCTGCCTTCTAATTTCTTCATCTCCCCGATTATTAAGCAGCTCTTTTATCTCTGTGTCTGACCAGGTATGGGTAGCCATGTTGCTGTGCTGGAGCTTCTGCTGCTGTATAGTGTCTGTTTGTTTGGAAGCTGCTGCAATATCTGCTTGTGCCCATCATGACTTCAGAGTGTCTGTTTGTTTGCAAGCTGCTTCCGTGCCTGCATGTGCCCAGCGGAGTGTCTTTGTGCAAGCTGCTGCAATAGCTGTGCCCAGCGTGTCTCCCAACGTGTCAACTCCGCAATTAGAAGCTGCTGCAATGGCTGCATATGCCCAGCGTGTCTCCCAGGGATGACATCTTCCTGTGCCCCAGAAGCACCAATCAGTGTCGTTACTCGTGTTTTCAGTGTCGTTACTCGGGTCTGAAAACACGGGAAATTACCGTTTCCACTGCACAATTACCCAGGTCATTACAGTGTTCAACCCACGTAGTTACCCAGGTAGGATTTCAGGGTCACTCAACCTGTGTTTTTTGTTTGGGACCATTTCCACTTACTAAAAACATGTGTCGATGCGCACCCCCATGCAAGAACATGGGTAAATGAATCTAGTGGAAAATAAGGGAGTAACTAGTTGCTGTTATAGGCAGAAGACCCTCCCTAGTGGCTATAGGGGTCTTATGTAATCATGCAGGAATTTTATAACATTATCACAGGCCCACTACTGGAGTAAGTTGATGCTCAAAAAGGACCCTGCCTTGCAAAGCCCAGCTCAAGTTTTGTCAGATTAGATCCAAGCATTGTCTCAAGTGTTTCAAGATTTATCTATTTGTTTAAAAGTGCAAGAAGCTTTAGGTCAGCTTCCCCTGTTCTGGTGACGGTAAATGAACCTAAGATATATAATAATAATAATAATAATAATTTTATTTATATAGTGCTCTTTCTCCAATAGGACTCAAGGCGCTTAAAAGATACATAGCATAATATAGTACAGAAAATAATGAAGTACAGAACAGCTTTTCATAAAATACAGAAGCATGTAAATGGTAAAGGGACATTCTGGAAATGCTTGAGTAAGATACATAAGCATGATCATTTTTCTGGAGAACGTAAACAATTTTTACACTTCAAAGAAAGCTGCAAGTTGCACTTTCAGTTAAGGCCTTATTCCTCCTGTTCAGAGACTCAGTGACTTGGAATGATTATTTCTTTATTGGAGGGGGATCTACAGACCTGGGATTTTGGGTTGACTGCTTTCTTTGATGCCTTAGGTTTATTTTACTATATGATGACCCAGAATGGGTGGCTTCAGCAGAGTCACATTTATGCATTCTAAAATAAGGATGTTTCTGAGCAAATTAAAGACTCGCTGGCAGAGCCAGCCTTAGCCATTTGATGCCCTAGGCAAGGTTTTTGCTGGTGCCGCTACTTCCACCTCAAACCCAGCAACCACCACCCAGCAGCACAGATCACAGCAGCAGCCAGCAACACCCATCACCCCATACCCATCTACAGAGCCATAAATAGACATTTTGGTGCCCGGTGGCAGCAAGAGCATTGGCAACCCCACTCCTCCATATTTTCCATTGGTACAAAGGAACTTGGTCTTGCTGGGAATGGGCATGGTCACACAATAGTACCCCCAGTTCAAATTATGCCACACAGTAGTGCAACCTTATTCATATTACATTACATGATAGTGTCCCTTATAAAACTAGGGTAATTCAGTTTCTCCATTGTCTCAATATACTATATTTTAAATACATAATAACCTTTACAAAACACAAATATACAGTAATAACAACTCAGACTCCGCAGATTAGCATGGGTCACTATTAAGACTGAAATTGCGATTGTCTCAAAACTGCTACTGCTAAAAATCGCATGTGAAGAGCTGCCCCGAAGTGGTAAAAGACGCCCACCGATGCAATTGTAACTCTCCTTAAGCATTTGCAGAATTGCGATCCCTGGGGCTAATTCAGACCTGATCGCTGCTGTGCATTTTGGCATTACTATGTGTAAGGGGGCATTACCTATGTGTAAAGGGGTATTACTTATGATGTAAACGTATGTGTTAAGGGCATTACTCAGTGAGCCATAATGTCTAAAGTCGAGATGAGCAGGTTCGGATCCCTGAGAGCCGAACCCTACCGAACCTCCCTACCCAAGTCCGGACCGAGTCAGGCTCGGGTTTTCCCACCTGACTCGGAAACCAGAACGAGGCAAAACGTCATCATCCCGCTGTCGGATTCTCGTGGGGTTTGAATTTCCATATATGGACCCGCGCGTCACCGCCATTTTCACTCCCGTCTCCTGTGATACTGGCGTATAATTCCAGTGATATTGCCATATAATTCCTGTGATACTGCTGTATAATTCCAGTGATATTGCCGTATAATTCCCGTGATACTGGTGTATAATTCCCGTGATACTGCCATATAATTCCAGTGATATTGCCATATAATTCCTGTGATACTGCCGTAGAATTCCAGTGATATTGGCGTATAATTCCTGTGATTCTGCAGTATAATTCCAGTGATATTGCCGTATAATTAATGATATTGCCGTATAATTCCAGTGATATTGCCGTATAATTCCAATGATATTGCCGTATAATTCCCGTGATACTGTCGTATAATTCCAGTGATATTGCCGTATAATTCCAGTGGTACTGGCGTATAAATCCAGTCCAGTGGTACTGCTGTATAAGTCCAGTGGTACTGGCGTATAAATCCAGTGATCCTGCCATATAATTCCTGTGATACTGGCGTATAATTCCAGTGATATTGCCGTATAATTCCTGTGATACTGGCGTATAATTCCAGTGATATTGCCGTAAAATTCCAGTAGTACTGCCGTATAAATCCAGTGATCCTGCCATATAAGTCCAGTGATCCTGTCGTATATGTCCATTGATACTGCCGTATATGTCCAGCGGTACTGCCGTATATGTCCAGCGGTACTGCCGTATAAATCAAGTGATCCTGCCGTATAATTACGATGATCCTGCCATATAATTCCAGTGGTACTGGCGGATAAGTCCAGTGATCCTGTCGTATAATTACAGTGGTACTGGCGTATAAATCCAGTCCAGTGATACTGCCGTATATGTCCAGTGATACTGCCGTATATGTCCATTGATACTTCTGTATAATTCCATATAAGTCCATATAATTCGTATGAATCCAGTCCAGTGGTGCTGCCATATGAGTATGAAGTACACCAGGTTGAGGATATGGGTGCTGCTGGTGCTGAGGAGGAAGGTGACGATGAGGATTCTGATGGTGATGTGGTTTGTTTAAATGAGGCACCAGGGGAGACACCTGTTGTCCGTGGGATGAAGAAGCCCATTGTGATGCCTGGGCAAAATACCAAAAAAGCCACCTCTTCGGTGTGGAATTATTTCTCCACAAATCCAGACAACAGGTATCAAGCCGTCTGTTGCCTCTGTCAATCTGTAATAGGTAGGGGTAAGGATGTTAACCACCTAGGAACATCCTCCCTTATACTGTATGTCACCTGCAGCACATTCATCAGAAGTCAGTGTCAAGTTGTGAAACTTTGGGTAAGAGTGTAAGCAGTCCACTGACACCTAAATCCCTTCTTCCTCTTGGACCCAAGCTCCTGCAAGCCACACCACCAACTCCATCAACGTCAACTTCCTCCTCAGTCAGGAACATCAGTAGTCCTGCAGGCCATGTCACTGGCAAGACTGAAGAGTCCTCTCCTAACCGGGATTACTCCAGAGGACCCTTGAGTAGTACGCCTGCTGTTGCTGCCGCTGCTGTTGTTGCTGATGGGAGTTGATCGTCATCTGAGAGGGGAAGTAGGAAGACCACTTGTACCACGTCCAGTAAGCAATTGACTGTCCAACAGTCCTTTGTGAGGAAGATGAAGTATGAAAGCAGTCATCCTTTTGCAAAGCGGATAACTGTGGCCTTGACAGCTATGTTGGTGTTAGACGTGCGTCCGGTATATGCCATCAGAGACGTCAGAATAAGTGTCCTCAGTGTCCTACAAAATGCAGTTGTACCCACTGTCCACTTAACCACGGACATGTGGACAAGTGGAACAGGGCAGACTAAGGACTATATGACTGTGACAGCCCGTTGGGTAGATGTATGGCCTCCCGCAGCAACAACAGCAGCGGCGCCAGTAGCAGCATCTCGCAAATGCCAACTCGTTGCTAGGTAGGCTAGGCTATGTATCACCGCTTTCCGTAAGAGGCACACCGCTGACAACTTCTTACGGAAACTGAGGTACATCATTACACAATGGTTTACCCCAATTAGACTCTCTTGGGGATTTCTGATATCGGACAACGCCACGAATATTACATCTGGGAAAATTCCAGCACATCCGATGTTTTGCACATGGTGGTGCAGAATTTTTTGAAAAATGACAGGGGCGTTCAGGAGATGCTGTCGGTGGCCCGAAAAATTGCGTCCCACTTTCGGCATTCAGCCACCGCATGCCGAAGACTGGAGCGCCATCAAACACTCCTGAACCTGCCCTGCCATCACCTGAAGCAAGAAGTGGTAACGAGGTGGAATTCAACACTCTATATGCTTCAGAGGATGGAGGAGCAGCAAGCTATACAAGCCTATACATCCACCTATGACATAGGTAAAGGAGGGGGGAATGCTCCTGACTCAAGCACAGTGGAGAATGATTTCCTGTCCAAGGTACTCCAACCGTTCGAACTTGCCACATATGAAGTCAGTTCAGACACTGCCAGCTTGAGTCAGGTCATTCCCCTCATCAGGCTTTTGCAGAAGCAGCTGGAGAAATTGAAGGAGGAGCTAAAGCGGTGCGATTCTGCAAAGTATGTGGGACTTGTGAATGGAGCCCGTCATTTACTTTGCCAGGATTCAAGGGTGGTCAATCTATTGAAATCAGAGCTCTGCATTTTGTGGGTCATTCCGAATTGACTGTCGCTAGCTAGTTTTAGCAGCCGTGCAAACGCTATGCCGCCGCCCACTGGGGAGTGTATTTTAGCTCAGCAAAAGTGCGAACGCATGTGAAGCCGAGCTCTGCAAAAACAGTTTGTGCAGTTTCTGAGTAGCTCTGAACCTAATCAGTGCTTGCGATCACTTCAGCCTATTCGTGTCCGGATTTTACGTCATACACCCGCACAGTGAACGCCCAGCCACGCCTGCATTTTTTCAGACAAGCCTCCGTTTTTGCAAACCCTCCCTGAAAATTGTCAATTGACACCCAGAAACGCCCCCTTTCTGTCAATCTTCTTGCGGCCATCAGAGCGACTGAAAACTTTGCTAGAACCTGTGAACAACCACAACAGTATTTGTACCCGTACGTCACGTGTGCGCATTGCGGGGCATACACATGCACAGAAATTACTTTTTTAGCCTGATCGCTGCGCTGCGAACAACGGCAGCTAGCGATCAACTCAGAATGACCCCCTTTGGCCACTGCTCGATCCTAGGTTTAAAGCCTATGTTGTATCTCTCTTTCGGCAGACACAAGTCTGCAGAGGTTCAAACCCGTCAACAGCTCCTCCTTCATTTTCTCCCGCAACTGGGGCTGCGAGGAAAAGGATAAGATTTCCGAGCCCACCCGCTGGTGGTGATGCAGGGCAGTCAGGGGCGAGTGCTGACATCTGGTCCGGACAGAAGGACCTGCTAACGATTACTGACATATCTTCTGTCACTGCATATGATTCTGTCACCATTGAAAGAATGGTGGACGATTATATGAGTGACAGCATCCAAGTAGGCATGTCAGACAGTCCATACATATACTGGCAGGAAAAAGAGGCAATTTGGATGCCCTTGCACAAACTGGCTTTATTTTACCTAAGTTGCCCCCCCTCCAGTGTGTACTCTGAAAGAGTGTTTAGTGCAGCCGGTAACCTTGTCAGCAATCGGTGTGGGAGGTTACTTCCACAAAATGTGGAGAAGATGATGTTCATCAAAATGAATTATAAATTCCTCCAGGAAGACCTTGATCAGCAATTGCCTCCAGAAAGTACACAGGTACCTGTGATGGTGGATTCCAGTGGGGATGAATGAATGCTCTGCGAGGAGGAGGATGTAGACAATGAAAGGGGTGAGGAATTGGAGGATGAGGTCGACATCTTGCCTCTGTAGAGCCAGTTTGTGCAAGGAGAGATTGATTGCTTCTTTTTTGGTGGGGGCCCAAACAAACCAGTAATTTCAGCCACAGTCATGTGGCAGACCCTGTCGCTGAATTGATTGGTTTGTTAAAGTGTGAATGTCCTTTTTATACAACATAAGAGTGGGTGGGAGGACCCAAGGGCAATTCCATCTTGCACCTCTTTGTCTTCTTTGCATCATGTGCTGTTTGGGGACTAGTTTTTTAAAGTGCAATCCTGTCTGACACTGCCGTACAACTCCAGGGGTACTGCTGTATAAGTCCAGGAGAACTGCCGTATAAGTCCAGTCCAGTGGTGGTGTCTTGTGCTACTGTAAGTTCAGTGTTGGTGTCCTGTACTGTATATTATTTACTCCAAACAAAAGGGTTATATACATTACTTATATTATTATCCAAATAATTTTTACAGGGTTTGCCCTGTGTGGTGTAGGGGTACCCTCGCCTGTGCTTCATATTATTATAATAGCTTTAAATAAAAGGGTTATTATTATCCAAATTAATTTTACAGGCTTTGACGTGTGTGTGTATGGTTGAGGGATACGCTATCTTGTGCCACCAATATTGTGCGTGAATTATATCTGGGCAAATTTCAGCACATCCCATGTTGTTTGTGGCGCACACTTGTGTCACTTAGCTTAGTCATACAGCTACCTCATTGCACCTCTTTTTCTTCTTTGCATCATGTACTGTTTGGGGCCTAGTATTTGAAAGCGCCATGCTGTCTGACACTGCAGTGCCACTCCTAGATGGGCCAGGTTTTTGTACCGTACACTTGTGTCGCTTAGCTTAGCCATACAGCTACCTCATTGCACCTCTTTTACTTCTTTGCATGATGTGCTGTTTTGGGCCTGGTTTTTTTAAGTGCCATCCTGTCTGCAACTGCAGTGCCACTCCTAGATGGGCCAGGTGTTTGTGCTGCACACTTGTGTCGCTTAGCTTAGTCATCCAGCTACCTCATTGCACCTCTTTTTCTTCTTTGCATCATGTGCTGTTTGGGGCCTATTTTTTAAATCTGCCATCCTGTCTGCCACTGCAGTGCCACTCCTAGATGGGTCAGGTGTTTGTGCTGCACACTTGTGTTGCTTAGCTTAGTCATACAGCCACCTCGATGCAACTTTTAGACCTAAAAACAATATTGTGAGGTGTGAGGTGTTCAGAATAGACTGGAAATGAGTGAAAATTAATGTTATTGAGGTTAATAATACCATAGGAGCAAAAGTACCCCCAAATTCTATGATTTTAGCAGTTTTTATGTTTTTTTTTTTCTTCAAAAATCATCCAGATCCAAAACCAAAACACGAAAGGGTGGTTTTGGCAAAACCAAGCAAAAACCAAAACACGAGCGGGGAATTAGAACCAAAACCAAAACACGAAAAGTGCCCGCCGCACATCTCTACTCGCACATGGCTTTCTGGAGTGCCCGCGGGCAGGGATGTCTTTTCATATGGGGTCAATGGGTAGATAGCTGAGGGTCTCCTTTTTCAAGAGGTACCAGATTTTTGAAAATCAGCCCTGGGTTAACCGGAGATATCCAACTTCAAAGCAGTGGTCCCCATTTAAGCCTGTTAATTGCTCTTTCCAGGCTGATATTTCGGGTTCGGAGATTTTCTGAGGGTATACTGCAAAATCTGGGATTCTCCCCTTTTGGTGGACACTTGCAGCTTGTCTCTACTATGCCCAGAAGCAGAGATATCTGCCTTCCAGCAGCTGGTCCCTGCTCCAGGTCACCTGGTTTGCAGTTTTATATTTTCGTCAGTAGATTGCTCTGACTCCTGAACTCTGATACCCAAGTCCTCCATACCTCCTGAAAGGTGAGACTCTCTAGTTTTTTTTATCCTATTGAAAATTAAGAAATCTATTTCCAGGAACTGGAGATATCTGCAGTCAAGCAAGATGCCTTCTTACCTGAAAATGATGAATATTAAGCCCACTCCACTTTATACCCCTCCCCTGCGTAATACATAACACAATGTAAGGGAGCCCCTTCATTCAGCCCAATGCGCTCTTCTACAGTTTAATGTTCTCCCTCCTGCCTGTCTCACACCATCTGTGCAGTAAAGGAGTAATTAGCAGAAATTACTGATCCAGGTCCTACATGCTGAGTGGAAGATAGAATGCCCCCTACTGCCTGCATGACATCAAAGCTGCCACTGATAGTACCCCCTACCCCTGAAGGATGGGTAGGAGCCCCAGTGCATTGCTTTGCCCAGGGGCCTACACTGCTGTTTAGGTTGCCCTGGCCGTGGGAGAGGATGGAGCACCAGCACACAGCAGCTGCGCATTCACTTTTGGGTTGAGCTCCACAAAGTCTAGAATTGTCCTTGAACAGTGATGCAGAGAGCAGATAGAGTGGTGACAGTTGCAGCCAGTAACAAAAATGTTACTGCTCACATGGGTCTTTGCGAAGTTCAGCTAAACCTGCACTGACTGAAGCTGCAGCTGGCCAAGGCTCCAATATCTGCAGAGTTCAGGCAGACTGAGGTCACAGTTTTATTGGCCAGGTGAGTGCTGTGAAAGGGGTGCAAGGTTGGTGTGCAATAAAATTGTGTGGCATATATGTAAGCGGCACTGCTGTGTGACTTTATGTGTATGAGGGTATTACTAATGTGTGGCATATGTGTAAGCGGCATTACTGTATGTCATTGTGTGTACAATGGGTGCTACTACTGTGTGGCATTAGGTGTATAAGGTGTACTACTGTGCGGAATTAGGGGAATAAGGCACAATACATAGTATGGTGGTATAATGTGGGTGGTGGCATAGGCCCTCATTCCGAGTTGTTCGCTCGTTGCCGAATTTCGCTATATTGCGATTAGTCGCTTACTGCGCATGCGCAATGTTCGCAGAGCGCATGCGCTTAGTTATTTTACTCAAAAGTTAGGTATTTTACTCACGGCATTACGAGGATTTTTCTTCGTTCTGGTGATCGGAGTGTGATTGACAGGAAGTGGGTGTTTCTGGGTGCGAAAACTGGCTGTTTTATGGGTGTGGGTGAAAAAACGCTGCCGTTTCTGGGAAAAACGCGGGAGTGGCTGGAGAAACGGGGGAGTGCCTGGGCGAACACTGGGTGTGTTTGTGACGTCAAACCAGGAACGAAACTGACTGAACTGATCGCAGTGGCAGAGTGTCGAGCTACTCAGAAACTGCTAAGAAATTTCTATTTGCAATTTTGCGAATCTTTCGTTCGCAATTCTGCTAAGCTAAGATACACTCCCAGAGGACGACGGCTTAGCGTGTGCAATGCTGCTAAAAGCAGCTAGCGAGCGAAAAACTCGGAATGAGGGCCATAATGTGAATAACAGACACTACTATGAGGAGTAACATGTGTAAGGTAAAAGGGGTACTACTAAGTGGCATAATGTGAATAATGGGCCCTATACACTTGCCGATCTGTGTGAGCAAACTGAACAATCTCGTTCAGTACTGAGCGATAAATTGTTCATATCGCTCAGTGTAAATGCACTAACGATGAACGATGCGCATCCCCATGGTCATTCATCGTTGGTTTTCCCTCGTTCTGCATAGCAAGCCCATTTGGACGATGGTCGTTGATCGTTGAAATCGACCATCATCCAAATTGGAAGCATCGGCAAGTGTGTAGGGCCCATAAGTGACATTGCTGTGTGACGTACTGTAATGTGAATAAGGAGCACTATCGTGTGATGTAATGTGAATAGGATTTCACTACCATGTGATGCAATTTTAATTGGGGGAACTATTGTGTGGTCATACCCCATCCCAGAAAGAACACTCGCCTTTTTTTTGGGATGCGCACATTTGGTGCGCACTATCGCTATTTGAAATATGGGGGTTGGAGGGGAAGCAGTCAGCTTCCAAATGGACAGGTTCCCGGCGCTCGAAATACCAATGCCGGAATTCCGTCTGCCACAGGAACACTGGCATCTAAATGTAAAACTTCCCTGGTACTGAGTATGGCAGAATACGCATGCCTTGTCACAGTTAATATATTTCACACTTACTCTGCTCCGGCTGGTCATGGTTGAGGCACAGGTACCAGTGGGTCCGCTGAATTCACAGGAGTTTAGCTACATGTGCATTGTGGAATTGGACTACAAGTGCCAGTGCAGCGCAGAAAGAATTTGGTGCCAGGCAGGGGCGAATTGGGAACAAAAAGCGTCCCTGGAAAAATTTGTACTAGTGGCCCCACATGGGTAGCACCAGGGGTGTAAGGTCTAGCCATGGGCCATGGCAGCAGCACCCTCCCCCCAAGACTTTCCAGATAGTGGACATGTCGAGCATCAAGGGGGTAGTTAAAAGGAAATAAAATTAAATATTATGAGCACATTATATGATACACCTTTAGAATTTAGGAAACTATATAATTCTTTAGAAAGATACAGTATATTTTCTTGCTTATTACACCAACCGCGTATCCCAATCACTATTCACTCAATCTTATATGTCAGCCAAGCAGGCAGACAGAGCATACACTAGATCATCTGCAATCACAGGCTAAGTGGCAAAGAAATTTTCATATATGCAAATTATTTAGCATCTTATTTATTATGTCTATAAATAGGATCACATGTCCTCAAACAAAACAGGCCCCGCGGGTGTGTCGGCCCACCGGGAATCTTCCCTGTGAGCCCTATGGCCAATCCGCCTCTGGTGCCAGGCCATCTCATCAAAAACAGCATACACAGTTTATTTAAAATGCAAAAACAGGGTAATAGCAGGAATAACATTTGAATACTTGCTCCTCCTGCACACTAATCACATCAGTTACAACAGACATTAAGATACCTCTTCCAATACACTTCATTGCAGCAGCATAAATGGTGAACATCAGTACATAGCAGTACATCCTGGGAGCAGTAGTGCTACAGCAGCAAACTGGGACTCTCAAAAAGGGATACAACAAGGACTCTAGTCAATGGGGCCTTTAAACGTGCAGCGTGGCTTACAACCACTCACCCCAATACGTCCTCTCCCGAGACTCACACCTTGCATCATCCTCCCAGAGTACCCCTAAAGGTGGGGATCCCCCTTAGTTTCTGGTTCCTTCCACTGTACTCTGCATACTGTGGCTCTCACACTGCGGTCTTCATCTCTCACTGAGGTGCAGATGTATTAACCTGGAGAAGGCATAAGGAAGTGATAAAGCAGTGATAAGTAGAAGGTGATAAATGCACCAGCCAATCAGGTCCCAACTGTCAATTTGCATATTGGAGCTGATTGGCTGGTGTGTTTATCACCTTCCACTTATCACTAGTTTACCACTTCCTTATGCCTTCTCCGCTGGCTTCCATTTTACACTGCAGAGATGGGCTCTCCCTCTCTTCATAGCAACACCCACACGCTGCTCTTCCCTCCTCTCCATAATGCCAGGGACCGCGGAAACCACTTTCACCTGTCCACGGTCCCCGGACTGCATTTCTCCCGCACACTAGCCTGTGCCCTCCATCTCAGTCCAGGACACTGCTCATCTCCCCCCTGCCTCTGTCCTTTGTTTGTCTCACTTCCTGGCCTCTCCCCTACATGTGGAATAAAACTGGTTGAAACTAGTGATGTGCACAGGAAATTTTTCGGGTTTTGTGTTTTGGTTTTGGGTTCGGTTCCGCGGCCGTGTTTTGCGTTCGGACGCGTTTTGGCAAAACCTCACCGAAATTTTTTTGTCGGATTCGGGTGTGTTTTGGATTCGGGTGTTTTTTTTCAAAAAAACCCTAAAAAACAGCTTAAATCATAGAATTTGGGGGTCATTTTGATCCCATAGTATTATTAACCTCAATAACCATAATTTCCACTCATTTTCAGTCTATTCTGAACACCTCACACCTCACAATATTATTTTTAGTCCTAAAATTTGCACCGAGGTCGCTGGATGGCTAAGCTAAGCGACACAAGTGGCCGACACAAACACCTGGCCCATCTAGGAGTGGCATTGCAGTGTCAGACAGGATGGCACTTGAAAAAAATAGTCCCCAAACAGCACATGATGCAAAGAAAAAAAGAGGCGCACCAAGGTCGCTGTGTGACTAAGCTAAGCGACACAAGTGGCCGACACAAACACCTGGCCCATCTAGGAGTGACACTGCAGTGTCAGGCAGGATGGCCCTTCAAAACAATACTCCCCAAACAGCACATGATGCAAAGAAAAAAAGAGGCGCAATGAGGTAGCTGTGTGACTAAGCTAAGCGACCCAAGTGCCCGACACAAACACCTGGCCCATTTAGGAGTGGCACTGCAGTGTCAGACAGGATGGCACTTGAAAAAAATAGTCCCCAAACAGCACATGATGCAAAGAAAAAAAAGAGGCGCACCAAGGTCGCTGTGTGACTAAGCTAAGCGACACAAGTGGCCGACACAAACACCTGGCCCATCTAGGAGTGACACTGCAGTGTCAGGTAGGATGGCCCTTCAAAAAAATACTCCCCAAACAGCACATGATGCAAAGAAAAAAAGAGGCGCAATGAGGTAGCTGTGTGACTAAGCTAAGCGACCCTAGTGGCCGACACAAACACCTGGCCCATCTAGGAGTGGCACTGCAGTGTCAGACAGGATGGCACTTCAAAAAAATTGTCCCCAAACAGCACATGATGCAAAGAAAAAAAGAGGAGCAATGAGGTAGCTGTGTGACTAAGCTAAGCGACCCAAGTGGCCGACACAAACACCTGGCCCATCTAGGAGTGGCACTGCAGTGTCAGACAGGATGGCACTTGAAAAAAATAGTCCCCAAACAGCACATGATGCAAAGAAATATGAAAGAAAAAAGAGGTGCAAGATGGAATTATCCTTGGGCCCTCCCACCCACCCTTATGTTGTATAAACAGGACATGCACACTTTAACGAACCCATCATTTCAGCGACAGGGTCTGCCACACGACTGTGACTGAAATGACTGGTTGGTTTGGGCCCCCACCAAAAAAGAAGCAATCAATCTCTCCTTGCACAAACTGGCTCTACAGAGGCAAGATGTCCACCTCATCATCATCGTCCGATTCATCACCCCTTTCACTGTGTACATCCCCCTCCTCACAGATTATTAATTCGTCCCCACTGGAATCCACCATCTCAGGTCCCCGTGTACTTTCTGGAGGCAATTGCTGCTGGTGAATGTCTCCACGGAGGAATTGATTATAATTAATTTTAATGAACATTATCTTCTCCACATTTTCTGGAAGTAACCTCGTACGCCGATTGCTGACAAGGTGAGCGGCTGCACTAAACACTCTTTCGGAGTACACACTGGAGGGAGGGCAACTTAAGTAGAATAAAGCCAGTTTCTGCAAGGGCCTCCAGATTGCCTCTTTTCCTGCCAGTATACGTACGGACTGTCTGACGTGCCTACTTGGATGCGGTCACTCATATAATCCTCCACCATTCTTTCAATGGCGAGAGAATCATATGCAGTGACAGTAGACGACATGTCAGTAATCGTTGGCAGGTCCTTCAGTCCGGACCAGATGTCAGCACTCGCTCCAGACTGCCCTGCATCACCGCCAGCGGGTGGGCTCGGAATTCTTAGCCTTTTCCTCGCACCCACAGTTGCGGGAGAATGTGAAGGAGGAGCTGTTGACGGGTCACGTTCCGCTTGACTTGACAATTTTCTCACCAGCAGGTCTTTGAACCCCTGCAGACTTGTGTCTGCCGGAAAGAGAGATACAACGTAGGTTTTAAATCTAGGATCGAGCACGGTGGCCAAAATGTAGTGCTCTGATTTCAACAGATTGACCACCCGTGAATCCTGGTTAAGCGAATTAAGGGCTCCATCCACACGTCCCACATGCCTAGCGGAATCGCTCTGTTTTAGCTCCTCCTTCAATCTCTCCAGCTTCTTCTGCAAAAGCCTGATGAGGGGAATGACCTGAATCAGGCTGGCAGTGTCTGAACTGACTTCACGTGTGGCAAGTTCAAAGGGTTGCAGAACCTTGCACAACGTTGAAATCATTCTCCACTGCGCTTGAGACAGGTGCATTCCACCTCCTTTGCCTATATTGTGGCCAGATGTATAGGCTTGAATGGCCTTTTGCTGCTCCTCCATCCTCTGAAGCATATAGAGGGTTGAATTCCACCTCGTTACCACCTCTTGCTTCAGATGATGGCAGGGCAGGTTCAGGTATTTTTGGTGGTGCTCCAGTCTTCTGTACGCGGTGCCTGAACGCCGAAAGTGGCCCGCAATTCTTCGGGCAACCGACAGCATCTCTTGCACGCCCCTGTCATTTTTTAAATAATTCTGCACCACCAAATTCAAGGTATGTGCAAAACATGGGACGTGCTGGAATTTGCCCAGATGTAATGCACGCACAATATTGCTGGCGTTGTCCGATGTCACAAATCCCCAAGAGAGTCCAATTGGGGTAAGCCATTCTGCGATGATCTTCCTCAGTTGCCGTAAGAGGTTTTCAGCTGTGTGCGTATTCTGGAAAGCGGTGATACAAAGCGTAGCCTGCCTAGGAACGAGTTGGCATTTGCGAGATGCTGCTACTAGTGCCGCCGCTGCTGTTCTTGCAGCGGGAGGCAATACATCTACCCAGTGGGCTGTCACAGTCATATAGTCCTGAGACTGCCCTGCTCCACTTGTCCACATGTCCGTGGTTAAGTGGACATTGGGTACAACTGCATTTTTTAGGACACTGGTGAGTCTTTTTCTGAGGTCTGTGTACATTTTCGGTATCGCCTGCCTAGAGAAATGGAACCTAGATGGTATTTGGTACCAGGGACACAGTACCTCAATCAAGTCTATAGTTGGCTCTGAATTAATGATGGATGCCGGAACCACGTTTCTCACCGCCCAGGCTGCCAAGGCCTCAGTTATCCGCTTTGCAGCAGGATGACTGCTGTGATATTTCATCTTCCTCGCAAAGGCTCTGTTGTACAGTCAATTGCTTACTGGAAGTAGTACAAGTGGTCTTCCGACTTCCCCTCTGGGATGACGATCGACTCCCAGCAGCAACAACAGCAGCGCCAGCAGCAGTAGGCGTTACACTCAAGGATGCATCGGAGGAATCCCAGGCAGGAGAGGACTCGTCAGACTTGCCAGTGACATGGCCTGCAGGACTATTGGCTTTCCTGGGTAAGGAGGAAATTGACACTGAGGGAGTTGGTGGTGTGGTTTGCAGGAGCTTGGTTACAAGAGGAAGGGATTTACTGGTCAGTGGACTGCTTCCGCTGTCGCCCAAAGTTTTTGAACTTGTCACTGACTTATGATGAATGCGCTGCAGGTGACGTATAAGGGAGGATGTTCCAAGGTGGTTAACGTCCTTACCCCTACTTATTACAGCTTGACAAAGGCAACACACGGCTTGACACCTGTTGTCCGCATTTGTGTTGAAATAATTCCACACCGAAGAGCTGATTTTTTTTGTATTTTGACCAGGCATGTCAAGGGCCATATTCGTCCCATGGACAACAGGTGTCTCCCCGGGTGCCTGACTTAAACAAACCACCTCACCATCAGAATCCTCCTTGTCAATTTCCTCCCCAGCGCCAGCAACACCCATATCCTCATCCTGGTGTACTTCAACACTGACATCTTCAATTTGACTATCAGGAACTGGACTGCGGGTGCTCCTTCCAGCACTTGCAGGGGGCGTGCAAATGGTGGAAGGCGCAAGCTCTTCCCGTCCAGTGTTGGGAAGGTCAGGCATCGCAACCGACACAATTGGACTCTCCTTGGGGATTTGTGATTTCGAAGAACGCACAGTTCTTTGCTGTGCTTTTGCCAGCTTAAGTCTTTTCTTTTTTCTAGCGAGAGGATGAGTGCTTCCATCCTCATGTGAAGCTGAACCACTAGCCATGAACATAGGCCAGGGCCTCAGCCGTTCCTTGCCACTCCGTGTCGTAAATGACATATTGGCAAGTTTACGCTTCTCCTCAGACGCTTTTAATTTTGATTTTTGTGTAATTTTACTGAACTTTTGTGTTTTGGATTTTACATGCTCTCTACTATGACATTGGGCATCGGCCTTGGCAGACGACGTTGATGGCATTTCATCGTCTCGGCCATGACTAGTGGCAGCAGCTTCAGCACGAGGTGGAAGTGGATCTTGATCTTTCCCTATTTTTTTAACCTCCACATTTTTGTTCTCCATATTTTTAATGCGCACAACTAAAAGGCACCACAGGTATACAATGTAGATGGATGGATAATATACTTAATGGATGACGAGTGACGACACAGAGGTAGGTACAGCAGTGGCCTACCGTACTGCTATATACAGTATAATGGACCTGGTGGACACTGTCAGCAGACTGCTAAACTACTAGTATTAAAAAAAAAGCCACCACAGGTATACAATGTAGATGGATGGATAGTATACTTTATGGATGACGAGTGACGACACAGAGGTAGGTACAGCAGTGGCCTACCGTACTGCTATATACAGTATAATGGACCTGGTGGACACTGTCAGCAGACTGCTAAACTAGTCCTACTAGTATAAAAAAAAAGCCACCACAGGTATACAATGTAGATGGATGGATAGTATACTTTATGGATGACGAGTGACGACACAGAGGTAGGTACAGCAGTGGCCTACCGTACTGCTATATACAGTATAATGGACCTGGTGGACACTGTCAGCAGACTGCTAAACTACTAGTCTAAAAAAAAAAGCCACCACAGGTATACAATGTAGATGGATGGATAGTATACTTTATGGATGACGAGTGACGACACAGAGGTAGGTACAGCAGTGGCCTACCGTAATGCTATATACAGTATAATGGACCTGGTGGACACTGTCAGCAGACTGCTAAACTAGTACTACTAGTATAAAAAAAAGCCACCACAGGTATACAATGTAGATGGATGGATAGTATACTTTATGGATGACGAGTGACGACACAGAGGTAGGTACAGTAGTGGCCTACCGTACTGCTATATACAGTATAATGGACCTGGTGGACACTGTCAGCAGACTGCTAAACTACTAGTCTAAAAAAAAAAGCCACCACAGGTATACAATGTAGATGGATGGATAGTATACTTTATGGATGACGAGTGACGACACAGAGGTAGGTACAGCAGTGGCCTACCGTAATGCTATATACAGTATAATGGACCTGGTGGACACTGTCAGCAGACTGCTAAACTACTATTATAAAAAAAAGCCACCACAGGTATACAATGTAGATGGATGGATAGTATACTTAATGGATGACGAGTGACGACACAGAGGTAGGTACAGCAGTGGCCTACCGTACTGCTATATACAGTATAATGGACCTGGTGGACACTGTCAGCAGACTGCTAAACTACTAGTATAAAAAAAAGCCACCACAGGTATACAATGTAGATGGATGGATAGTATACTTTATGGATGACGAGTGACGACACAGATGTAGGTACAGCAGTGGCCTACCGTACTGCTATATACAGTATAATGGACCTGGTGGACACTGTCAGCAGACTGCTAAACTACTAGTATAAAAAAAAGCCACCACAGGTATACAATGTAGATGGATGGATAGTATACTTAATGGATGACGAGTGACGACACAGAGGTAGGTACAGCAGTGGCCTACCGTACTGCTATATACAGTATAATGGACCTGGTGGACACTGTCAGCAGACTGCTAAACTACTAGTATAAAAAAAAAAGCCACCACAGGTATACAATGTAGATGGATGGATAGTATACTTTATGGATGACGACGAGTGACTGAAGACACAGAGGTAGGTACAGCAGTGGCCTACCGTACTGCTATATACAGTATAATGGACCTGGTGGACACTGTCAGCAGACTGCTAAACTAGTACTACTAGTATAAAAAAAAAGCCACCACAGGTATACAATGTAGATGGATGGATAGTATACTTTATGGATGACGAGTGACGACACAGAGGTAGGTACAGCAGTGGCCTACCGTACTGCTATATACAGTATAATGGACCTGGTGGACACTGTCAGCAGACTGCTAAACTAGTACTACTAGTATAAAAAAAAGCCACCACAGGTATACAATGTAGATGGATGGATAGTATACTTTATGGATGACGAGTGACGACACAGAGGTAGGTACAGCAGTGGCCTACCGTACTGCTATATACAGTATAATGGACCTGGTGGACACTGTCAGCAGACTGCTAAACTAGTACTACTAGTATAAAAAAAAGCCACCACAGGTATACAATGTAGATGGATGGATAGTATACTTTATGGATGACGAGTGACGACACAGAGGTAGGTACAGCAGTGGCCTACCGTACTGCTATATACAGTATAATGGACCTGGTGGACACTGTCAGCAGACTGCTAAACTACTAGTATAAAAAAAAAGCCACCACAGGTATACAATGTAGATGGATGGATAGTATACTTTATGGATGACGAGTGACGACACAGAGGTAGGTACAGCAGTGGCCTACCGTACTGCTATATACAGTATAATGGACCTGGTGGACACTGTCAGCAGACTGCTAAACTACTAGTATAAAAAAAAAGCCACCACAGGTATACAATGTAGATGGATGGATAGTATACTTTATGGATGACGAGTGACGACACAGAGGTAGGTACAGCAGTGGCCTACCGTACTGCTATATACAGTATAATGGACCTGGTGGACACTGTCAGCAGACTGCTAAACTAGTACTACTAGTATAAAAAAAAGCCACCACAGGTATACAATGTAGATGGATGGATAGTATACTTTATGGATGACGAGTGACGACACAGAGGTAGGTACAGCAGTGGCCTACCGTACTGCTATATACAGTATAATGGACCTGGTGGACACTGTCAGCAGACTGCTAAACTAGTACTACTAGTATAAAAAAAAAGCCACCACAGTGTTAGGCGCCGAGGGTCCGCTCGTCAGTGCGGCCGGCGCCTAGCAACGGGGACGCCACTGTCGGATCGTGTTCCCCGTTGCTGGGTCTAAGTTTATATCATCACTGGTTTCCTGGCTGTGTAGCATGCAGCTGCACGGCATGTTGTAATTATCACTCATCTGTTTCCCTGGCCATGCAGCTTGTCAGCTGCATGGCATTTAATCCAATCAGCCTCCAAACAGCTGATTGGAAGACTCTCTGTTAAAAGCACTCCCAGGACTCCTCACAGACGCCGGTGATAGCTTCCTGTTTGCCTGATTCTGCTGCAGAGAGAGTTCCCAGTCCCGGTCTGTTCGTTTGTTCCTGTTCTCAGTGATCCAGTACTCGGAAGTTACCATCTGTTCCTGGAGTCTGACCGAGCACCTTTAACATCTGGTGGTGTTCGTGAGTCGCGGCGCAGCCGTGTGTTGCGGCTTGTCCGCTACTATTTATTATTGTGTTTATTTTGAGTTCTGGAGCTTTGCGGAGGATTCCGCTTCCACAAGATCCACTCTGGTGTCCAGCGGTGCCGGATAGGAGTGTCGGATCAGTGGATCCTTGGTTGTCCTTTTCCCTGGCGGCTAGTCCGCACATACCTTTTGATTTAGTTAAGTTAGCTTGTAACCCCTGGCTTGGTTGCTTAGTCAGAGGGCCCCTTGTTATCTCCCTGTCTCGGACTTCCCCTTGTCTCCCATTAAGACCTGCGGGGGCATCGGGGTTGGGCAGACATAATCCGCCCTTCGAACGCGGCTGCCATGGGCTCAAGCAACCATAGTCTCGCAGGGGATTTCTGATAACACGGGCGAGACAACGGAGTTAGGGCGCCAGGGGTTACTAGGCTCTCCAGCTCCCACAACCTGTATTTCATTCCTGTACTCAGATCTCTGCCTTAAGATCTTCTCCAGTCTGGAGTACAGGAATCGTAACATTATCACCGGCCAGACAAAAGAAAAAATTTCAACAGGAGTTAATTTTTTCACTTATTCAGTAGGGAGAAATTTGTCGGCCTCATGAATCCCACCGGTGTTGGGCCAAATCCTGGCCAGTTTTTGGTTAGTCAGATTCAGGAACTTACCCAGATGGTTCAGGATCTGTCCCTCCGGGTGAGCTCACAGGAAGATCTGTTACGGACTTCCCCGAGGGTCATCCCTGAACCAAAAATGCATCTGCCTGACCGTTTTTCTGGGGATAGAAAACAGTTTTTTAATTTTAAAGAGTCTTGTAAACTGTATTTTCGTTTAAGACCAGTTTCCTCAGGTACGGAGGCTCAGCGGGTTGGAATTATAATTTCTCTGCTTCAGGGGGATCCTCAGACCTGGGCTTTTGGTTTAAAGACAGACGATCCGGCCTTATCGTCTGTAGACGCTTTTTTGAAATCTTTAGGGCTATTGTATGACGACCCTGATAGAGAGGCATCCGCAGAAAGTCAGTTGCGTGCTCTAAGACAGGGTAGGAATCCTGCAGAGAATTATTGTACGGAGTTTCGCCGTTGGTCGAACGACTGTGGCTGGAATGATCCTGCCCTGCGCAGTCAGTTTCGCCTCGGCTTATCTGAATCTATAAAAGACAGCCTCCTTCAGTATCCCGCTCCTGAGAACCTTGATAAACTCATGGAGCTCTCTATTAAAATAGATCGTCGGCTCAGAGAGCGGAGGACTGAGAAAGGGGCATCTGTAGTTTCTTTTCCCTGTGTTTCTTCCGTTCCGATAGACATGGAGGAGCCTATGCAGATTGGTCTCTCCAAATTGTCTCCGGAAGAAAGAACCAGGAGGCAAAATTCTGGTCTGTGTTTGTACTGCGGAGGTAAGGGACATTTTGCCCGTAGTTGCCCAAACAAGTCGGGAAACTTCCTGACCAAGTGAATAGTGAGGGGGTTCACTTTGGTCTACAGCTCATCTCCTCAAATAATTCACTATTGGTTCCTGCTAAAGTTTCTTATGACAGCCTCTGTTCCTCGGTCTCTGCTTTTGTGGACAGTGGAGCTGCAGGAAACTTTATGGACTTAACATGGGCCAAGGCCTTAGGTATTCCTCAGTTAACCTTAAGTAGGTGTATCACCATGCATGGTTTAGATGGGAGTCCCTTATCCAATGGGGTTATTTCTCTATATACACCTCCTGTTTTGCTCTCGGTGGGAGCTCTACATTCTGAAAAGATTGAGTTTTTTCTTACCCATTGTCCAGCAGTTCCTGTGGTTCTGGGTCACCCTTGGCTGGCCTTTCATAATCCCATCATAGATTGGCAGTCTGGGGAGATTCTACAATGGAGTACCATCTGTGATAAAGAATGTATTACACTTCCTATCCGAGTAGCTGCTGCCAGGTCCGCACATATTCCTGGAGAGTACCAAGATTTTTTGGATGTGTTTTCCAAGGGCAATGCGGATATTTTGCCTCCCCATAGGCCTTATGATTGTACCATTGAGTTAATTCCTGGTGCCACGTTGCCTAAAGGAAGGTTATATGCATTGTCTGGTCCTGAAACTGTGGCCATGAATGAGTATGTGAAAGAAAGTCTTGAGAAAGGGTTTATCAGGCCATCTAAATCCCCTTTAAGTGCAGGTTTTTTCTTCGTAGAGAAGAAGGATGGTTCCCTCAGACCCTGCATTGACTTTCGAGCCCTGAATAAAATCTCAGTAAAGAATACTTACCCTCTGCCTCTGATCTCTGTCCTCTTTGATCAGCTACGTTCGGCTGTTATTTTTTCCAAGATTGACCTGAGAGGAGCATATAATCTCATTAGAATCAGATCGGGGGATGAGTGGAAAACGGCATTCAGTACTCAATCAGGTCACTATGAGTATCTGGTCATGCCTTTCGGCCTATCTAACGCTCCGGCAGTCTTTCAGGATCTCATAAATGATGTGCTCCGTGAGTTTCTGGGAAGATTCGTTGTGGTCTATTTAGACGACATTTTGATTTATTCTGACTCTATAGAACAACATGTTACCCAGGTGCGTCAGGTACTTAAGAAATTACGTGAAAATCACTTGTATGCCAAACCGGAGAAGTGTGAATTTCACGTCACGGAGGTATCCTTTTTAGGGTACATTATTTCCCCTCGGGGATTCCGAATGGAACCTAAGAAGCTCCAAGCCATCCTGAGTTGGGCGCAACCCACCAACTTAAAAGCAATTCAGCGCTTTTTAGGGTTTGCGAACTACTACAGAAGGTTTATTCACTCTTTCTCTGACATAGTTGCTCCCATTGTGGCACTCACTAAGAAGGGAGCAGATCCTACCAATTGGTCATGTGAAGCTAAAGTATCTTTTCAGGCCTTGAAACAAGCCTTTGTCTCAGCCCCTGTCCTTAGACATCCCAACCCAGAATTGCCTTTCATCGTTGAGGTAGATGCCTCGGAGGTTGGTGTAGGGGCTATCCTTTCTCAGAAGGATCCAGATTCCCTTGAGTTACATCCTTGTGCCTTTATGTCCAGGAAATTCTCATCTGCTGAATCCAACTACGATGTTGGTAATCGGGAGTTGCTGGCTATTAAATGGGCTTTTGAGGAGTGGAGACATTGGCTTGAAGGAGCGACCCATACCATTTCTGTTTTGACAGATCACAAAAATCTTCAATACATTGAATCAGCTAAGCGACTGAATGCCCGACAGGCTCGTTGGGCTTTATTTTTCACTCGTTTCAAATTCATTATCACCTTCAGACCTGGTTCCAAGAATACCAAGGCAGATGCCCTCTCACGCAGTTTTCTTCCCGCTCAAGACAACAGTCCTGTTACTCTCATACTTCCGCCTTCAGTCATTCAGGCAGGTCTCACACAGGATGTTTTTTCTCAATTGAAGCTGCTTCAACATCAAGCTCCGGGAAATACTCCTGCTGGTCGTCTTTTTGTTCCTGAGTTTTTGAGAGCAACTGTTTTGGAGGAATTTCATGATAGCAAAGTTGCAGGGCATCTGGGAGTCGCTAAAACTTTTGAATTGGTATCCCGCTCAGTGTGGTGGCCTGGTCTTTCTAAAGACATTAAAGAGTTTGTTTTTTCGTGTCAGGTCTGTGCACAGCATAAAGTTCCCCGTTCTTTGCCTATTGGTCAACTTATGCCATTGAATGTTCCTCTTAGACCATGGTCGCATATCTCCATGGATTTTGTGGTGGATCTCCCTCTGTCAGCTGGATGCACAGTCATATGGGTGGTAGTGGACCGTTTTAGTAAGATGGCTCATTTTATTGGTCTTCCCCGATTGCCATCTGCCCAGGGATTGGCAGTCTTGTTCCTCCGTCATGTTTTCAGACTCCATGGGTTACCCACTGATATTGTTTCTGACAGGGGTCCACAATTCATTGCACAGTTTTGGAAGTCTTTTTGTGCTTCGTTAAAAATGAAATTATCATTAACCTCCGGTTATCATCCACAATCAAATGGACAGACTGAGCGAGTGAACCAATCCTTAAAACAATATTTGCGTTTGTACTCGGCCAAACTCCAAAATGACTGGTCTGAGTTTCTTCCATTGGCAGAGTTTGCTTATAATAATGCCTGTCATTCCTCCACCAATGTGTCTCCATTTTTTGCAGTTTTTGGTTTCCACCCCAGAGCTAATTCATTTTTCCAACATTCCTCTGTCTCCTCTCTGGCCCTGACCTCTCATCTTAAACTTATTTGGAAAAAAGTGCACATAGCTCTCAGAAAAGCAGCTTTCAAGGAAAAAGATTTTTCGGACAGGTTCCGGCGGCCGTGCACTTTTAGAGTAGGAGACAGGGTGTGGCTGTCGACTCGCAATATCAAACTTCGACAAACCTCAGCCAGATTGGGTCCTAGATTTATTGGACCATTTCTCATTATCAAAAAAGTCAATCCAGTTGCTTTCCGGTTACAGCTACCAAAAACGTTACGAATCGGAAATACCTTCCATTGCTCTTTGCTCAAACCATATGTTTCATCTAGCAGATTTCCTCGTAAAAAACCTCAGGGGAGATCACCAGTTAATGTACAGGGTCAGCAGGAGTTCGTGGTTGAGAAGGTTCTCGATTCCAAGCTGTCCCGGGGTCGGCTTTATTTTTTGGTGCATTGGAAAGGTTATGGTCCTGAGGAAAGGTCGTGGGTCCTAGATGAGGACCTTCATGCCCCAAGGCTCAAAAGGGCATTTTTTCAAGAATTTCCTCAGAAACCCGGATTTAGGGGTTCCTTGACCCCTCCTCAAGGGGGGGGTACTGTTAGGCGCCGAGGGTCCGCTCGTCAGTGCGGCCGGCGCCTAGCAACGGGGACGCCACTGTCGGATCGTGTTCCCCGTTGCTGGGTCTAAGTTTATATCATCACTGGTTTCCTGGCTGTGTAGCATGCAGCTGCACGGCATGTTGTAATTATCACTCATCTGTTTCCCTGGCCATGCAGCTTGTCAGCTGCATGGCATTTAATCCAATCAGCCTCCAAACAGCTGATTGGAAGACTCTCTGTTAAAAGCACTCCCAGGACTCCTCACAGACGCCGGTGATAGCTTCCTGTTTGCCTGATTCTGCTGCAGAGAGAGTTCCCAGTCCCGGTCTGTTCGTTTGTTCCTGTTCTCAGTGATCCAGTACTCGGAAGTTACCATCTGTTCCTGGAGTCTGACCGAGCACCTTTAACATCTGGTGGTGTTCGTGAGTCGCGGCGCAGCCGTGTGTTGCGGCTTGTCCGCTACTATTTATTATTGTGTTTATTTTGAGTTCTGGAGCTTTGCGGAGGATTCCGCTTCCACAAGATCCACTCTGGTGTCCAGCGGTGCCGGATAGGAGTGTCGGATCAGTGGATCCTTGGTTGTCCTTTTCCCTGGCGGCTAGTCCGCACATACCTTTTGATTTAGTTAAGTTAGCTTGTAACCCCTGGCTTGGTTGCTTAGTCAGAGGGCCCCTTGTTATCTCCCTGTCTCGGACTTCCCCTTGTCTCCCATTAAGACCTGCGGGGGCATCGGGGTTGGGCAGACATAATCCGCCCTTCGAACGCGGCTGCCATGGGCTCAAGCAACCATAGTCTCGCAGGGGATTTCTGATAACACGGGCGAGACAACGGAGTTAGGGCGCCAAGGGTTACTAGGCTCTCCAGCTCCCACAACCTGTATTTCATTCCTGTACTCAGATCTCTGCCTTAAGATCTTCTCCAGTCTGGAGTACAGGAATCGTAACACACAGGTATACAATGTAGATGGATGGATAGTATACTTTATGGATGACGAGTGACGACACAGAGGTAGGTACAGCAGTGGCCTACCGTACTGCTATATACAGTATAATGGACCTGGTGGACACTGTCAGCAGACTGCTAAACTACTAGTATAAAAAAAAGCCACCACAGGTATACAATGTAGATGGATGGATAGTATACTTTATGGATGACGAGTGACGACACAGAGGTAGGTACAGCAGTGGCCTACCGTACTGCTATATACAGTATAATGGACCTGGTGGACACTGTCAGCAGACTGCTAAACTACTAGTATAAAAAAAAAGCCACCACAGGTATACAATGTAGATGGATGGATAGTATACTTAATGGATGACGAGTGACGACACAGAGGTAGGTACAGCAGTGGCCTACCGTACTGCTATATACAGTATAATGGACCTGGTGGACACTGTCAGCAGACTGCTAAACTACTAGTATAAAAAAAAAGCCACCACAGGTATACAATGTAGATGGATGGATAGTATACTTAATGGATGACGAGTGACGACACAGAGGTAGGTACAGCAGTGGCCTACCGTACTGCTATATACAGTATAATGGACCTGGTGGACACTGTCAGCAGACTGCTAAACTACTAGTATAAAAAAAAAGCCACCACAGGTATACAATGTAGATGGATGGATAGTATACTTTATGGATGACGACGAGTGACTGAAGACACAGAGGTAGGTACAGCAGTGGCCTACCGTACTGCTATATACAGTATAATGGACCTGGTGGACACTGTCAGCAGACTGCTAAACTAGTACTACTAGTATAAAAAAAAGCCACCACAGGTATACAATGTAGATGGATGGATAGTATACTTTATGGATGACGAGTGACGACACAGAGGTAGGTACAGCAGTGGCCTACCGTACTGCTATATACAGTATAATGGACCTGGTGGACACTGTCAGCAGACTGCTAAACTAGTACTACTAGTATAAAAAAAAGCCACCACAGGTATACAATGTAGATGGATGGATAGTATACTTTATGGATGACGAGTGACGACACAGAGGTAGGTACAGCAGTGGCCTACCGTACTGCTATATACAGTATAATGGACCTGGTGGACACTGTCAGCAGACTGCTAAACTACTAGTATAAAAAAAAGCCACCACAGGTATACAATGTAGATGGATGGATAGTATACTTTATGGATGACGAGTGACGACACAGAGGTAGGTACAGCAGTGGCCTACCGTACTGCTATATACAGTATAATGGACCTGGTGGACACTGTCAGCAGACTGCTAAACTACTAGTATAAAAAAAAAGCCACCACAGGTATACAATGTAGATGGATGGATAGTATACTTAATGGATGACGAGTGACGACACAGAGGTAGGTACAGCAGTGGCCTACCGTACTGCTATATACAGTATAATGGACCTGGTGGACACTGTCAGCAGACTGCTAAACTACTAGTATAAAAAAAAAGCCACCACAGGTATACAATGTAGATGGATGGATAGTATACTTTATGGATGACGAGTGACGACACAGAGGTAGGTACAGCAGTGGCCTACCGTACTGCTATATACAGTATAATGGACCTGGTGGACACTGTCAGCAGACTGCTAAACTAGTACTACTAGTATAAAAAAAAGCCACCACAGGTATACAATGTAGATGGATGGATAGTATACTTTATGGATGACGAGTGACGACACAGAGGTAGGTACAGCAGTGGACTACCGTACTGCTATATACAGTATAATGGACCTGGTGGACACTGTCAGCAGACTGCTATACTAGTACTACTAGTTTAAAAAAAAAAGCCACCACAGGTATACAATGTAGATGGATGGATAGTATACTTTATGGATGACGAGTGACAACACAGAGATAGGTACAGCAGTGGCCTACCGTACTGCTATATACAGTATAATGGACCTGGTGGACACTGTCAGCAGACTGCTAAACTAGTACTACTAGTATAAAAAAAAAAGCCACAGGAGTGTTTTTCAGGCAGACAAACGTATACTGGTGGTCACTGTCAGCAAAACTGTGCACTGTACTTCTGCTATAGCTGCTCCCTAGTCCCCACAATTAAGCAGTGTGAGCACTCAGCACAGATATATCATGCAGCACACTGAGCACATATATGGTATGGAGCGTTTTTATCAGGCAGAGAACGGATAAAAAACTGGTGGTCACTTAAGTTATCAGCAAAACTCTGCACTGTACTCCTCCTAACAGCTGCTCCCCAATCCTCCCCACAATAGTAAAATAATTTAACAAGCAAAGCTATCAGATCAACTGTCTCGCGGAGAGGACGCCAGCCACGTCCTCTCCCTATCAATCTCAATGCACGTGTGAAAATGGCGGCGACGCGCGGCTGCTTATATAGAATCCGAATCTCGCGAGAATCCGACAGCGGGATGATGACGTTCGGGCGCGCTCGGGTTAGCCGAGCAAGGCGGGAAGGTTCGAACCTGCCTCGGACCCGTGTAAAATGGGTGAAGTTCGGGGGGGTTCGGTTTCTCTGAAACCGAACCCGCTCATCACTAGTTGAAACTGGGCAGAAACTCTCCCACTGCTGAGATAAGACTGAAAGACTTTTACATTTTTGTTTGTATTCTTTAACCCCTGCAGTTCCAGTGTGCCACATAAACAGGGCTGGCTCCAGGCCTACTAGCACCCTGAGCGAGAAAATTTCAAAGCGCCCCCTCCCATCCCCTATGCGCGTGCCGCTCCTTGAATAGTGGGCGTGGCCTCCTGGAAAAGTGGGCGTGGTCTCACCACTTCATATTATCAAACTATAAATAAATATATTTTCACACCCCCTCTACGCACACAATTAGCAGCCTTACACATAACAGCCACAGTAGTGTTCCTTACACACAATGTCTCCAGTATAGTGCCAGCTACACATAATGTCTACAGTAGTGCAGTGCCAGATAGACATGACATGTCCCGCAGCAGTGCCAGCTACACATGACATGCCCCCCAGCCAGAGCCGGCCTTAGGCATAGGCAAACTAGGCAATTGCCTAGGGCATCTGGCATGCCTAGGGGCACAAGCAGCTTCTGCTGATTAAAATGATATGTGGCATGCCTATATTCTGTGTGTAGCATTTTGTATGCAGATACAGCCACAGTTGCACACAGTATATAGGCATGCCACATATCATTTTAATCAACAGAAGCTGCTTGTGCATCCTAGCCACATAGCAATGCAAATAAGGTGCATTTTCATAAAAAATAGGCACCTGACGTTAGCACAGCTGCCAGTTGACTCACGCCAGGAACTATATGTGTCATTATGTGTATAAGGGCATTAATAATGTGTAACATGTGTAAGGGGCACTATGTGAGTCATTAAGTGAATAAGGGCATTAATAATGTGCGGCATATGTGTAAGGGACATTATGTGTGTCATTATGGGCATTAACAATGTGCGGCATATGTGTAAGGGAAATTATGTGCATAAGGGCATTAATAAGGGTTGGCATAATGTGTCATGTGCAAGGCGCATTATGTTTATAAGGACATTAATAATGTGTGTCATATGTGTAAGGGGCATTACTGTGTGGTATTATGTGTATAAATGCATTACCAATGTGTGGCATAACGTATAGAAAGTGCACTACTGTGTGGCCTAATGTGAATAAAGAGCAATATGGAGTGGTGTAATGTGAATAAGGAGCAATATGGTGTGGGGTAATGAGTATAAAGAGCAATATGGTGTGGTGTAATGTGAACAAGGAGCAATTCAGTATGATGTTATGTGAATGAGGGACACTACTGTGAGTAGTAACGTATATAAGGTAAAGGGGTACTACTGTGTGATGTAATGTGAATAAGGGACACTATCGCATGATAAATTGTGAATAAAGTTGCGCTACTGTGAGGCATAAGTTGAATTGGGGGTACTATTGTAACACATACACATACCTTTTTGGGTTGTGCGCCGAATGTGCACACTGTTCTTATTTAAATTACAGGAGGAAGTGGAAAAAAAAAGGGACTGCTATGGGTGGGGGGTGATGGTGCTGGGAAAGGGGTGCAGGGTCAGAGGCGGAACTAGCGGTGGTGCTAGGGGGCACCAGCCAAAATCTTGCCTAGGGCATCATATTGGTTAGGGCCGGCTCTGCCCCCAGCAGTGCCAGTTACACATTATATGACCCCCAGCAGTGCCAGCTACACATGACATGCCCCCCAGCAGTGCCAGCAACACATGATATGCCCCCCAGCAGTGCCTGCTGCACATGATATGCCCCCAGCAGTGCCAGCTACACATGATAGTGTTCACTCTAGGATTTTTTTAGGTCAGGATGCTGATCATGGGGAGAGCACACTTTGCATTCGGGAGGGCACATTTTTAAGTTAGAAGGGCAAAGTGATGCATACTTGCCTACCTGACCCTCTCCATGAAGGAGAAAGTGCTCTGTTCCTGGACTTTCCTGGTAATGTATGATTGCCATCACCTGTGGTGAAACACCTTTCTTATCAATTAACTAGCTCACCACAGGTGATGGCAATCATACATTACCAGGAAAGTCCAGGAACAGAGCATTTTCTACCTCATGGAGAGGGTCTGGTAGGCAAGTATGAAGTGATGTACATACCGTAATGCTTGGTGCTCCCCTTCCCAAAAGATAAATCATAGACTGTGTGCGCCTGAGGTGCACAGCAAAAATTTAGGGGCGTTGCTTCGTGGGGAAGGGGCGTGGCCACACAATAGTGGCAATTCGCATTACACCACGCAGTAGTGCAGCTAATACACATTGCACCAGGTAGAACCTCCTATACACACTGCGACAGGTAGAGCACATTATATACTTTGCGCTAGGCAGAGCACGTTATAGACTTTGTGCCAGGCAGAGCACGTTATACACTTTGTGCCAGGTAGAACACTGAGACACATTGCACCAGGTATTGCACTGAGACACGGGAACACTACATGATATGCCCCCAGCCGTGCCAGCTACACATGATATGCCCCCCAGCAGTGCCAGCTACACATGATATGCCCCCCAGCAGTGTCAGATAGACATGACATGTCTCCTAGCAGTGCTAGCTACACATGACATGCCCTCCAGCAGTGCCAGATGCACGACATGCCCCCCAGCAGTGCCAGATGCACATGACATGCCCCACAGCAGTGCCAGATATGCCCCCACAGTGCCAGATACATAAATGCCCCCACAGTTCCAGATACATAAATGCCCCCTCAGTGCCAGGTGCATAAATGCCCATACAGTCCCAGATACATAAATGCCCACACAGTACCAGATATGCCCCCACAGTGCAAGATACATGAATGCCCCCCACAGTGCCAGATATGCCCACACAGTGCCAGATACAGTAATGCCTCCTGCAGTGCCAGATATGCCCCCACAGTGCCAGATACATAAATGCCCCCACAGTGCCAGATACATAAATGCCCCCACAGTTCCAGATACATAAATGCCTACACAGTGCCAGATACATAAATGCCCCCACAGTGCCAGATACATATATGCCTACACAGTGCCAGATACATAAAAGCCCACACAGTGCCAGATATGCCCCCACAGTGCCAGTTACATTAATGCCCCCCCAGAGTGCCAGTTACATTAATGCCCCCGCAGTGCCAGATATGCCCCAACAGTACCAGATACATAAATGACCCCACAGTGCAAGATATGCCCCCACAGTGCCAGACACATAAATGACCACACAGTGACAGATATGCCCCACAGTGCCAGGGAGTAAGGAGTGCTGAGGGCCGCGGGCGGACTCTTCCTAAACTATGCAGTGTGCGCAATGCGCGCTGTGCGGCACCGGCTTCTGACGTCAGACGCCGCATAGCGCGTACGAATAATTTTGCACTGACCGCTGGCTGGGAGTGGGGCTGGAAGACGGGGCGGGGAAGGACCAGACGGATGCTGCTGTGCTGGATCCTGGAGGCACACACACAGGACCAGGCTCCAGGCACTAATATGGCGGCACCGGTGTTCCCCACCCATCAAGGGTGGCACCCTGCGCAGCCGCTCTATTCGAATATGCCTGGAGCCGGCTCTGCACATAAAGCCCAACAGGACTCCTGATCCCGGCATCTAAATACCAATGGCCGGAATCCTGATCCTTCTTCCACCATGTGGAGGGGTGGGGTGTGGTTAGGTTTAGCCATTAGAAGGAGGGTTAGGGTTCAGGGATGGGAAGGTTAGGGTTAGGTACTAGGGAGGGTTAGGGCTAGGGTTAGGTACCAGGAGAGGTTAGTGAAAGGATTGTCCCTATATTCTTTAACCCTCGATGTGATGGCCTCTTAGACGTCTGTGAGTGTAAACCTTCATGCTATGAGTTACATGCACAACACAAGC
Organism: Pseudophryne corroboree; assembly: GCF_028390025.1. Lineage (NCBI taxonomy): Eukaryota > Metazoa > Chordata > Amphibia > Anura > Myobatrachidae > Pseudophryne > Pseudophryne corroboree. The sequence goes on from NC_086454.1 coordinate 205,629,976, forward strand.
AGTAAAGATTCACACTGTTTATTGTTCGTTTAACAAAGGTTTATAAAGACAACGTACATGGGTGTATATAATATGTGCAAGCATATGATTGGATAAATAGAAATAGCATACGACATTACATGCAGGATAATTAGTAACACACAGAAGTAACAGTTTTGATCTGGTATGTAATTGTCCTTGAAGATAAGACACACACAAGCCTTATATTATATGAACAGACAAAGGCATCTTGTAGAGAGTGCGTACGTGTCTATTCAAACACATAACAATTCATATAGCATGTTTAACCCTTCAATCCCCTCTTAGAATCATGATTGTTATATGACATGATTCTTAAGTGAGGCTCCTTTCTTGTTCCTCCAGTTCTTGAGATATTGGACATAATCGTCGGGTCCCTTACTATCAGAGGAGGTGACAGGACTGGTGGTTATATCATAGTACATCAGGGCCTTATCAATGCCTTTGGAGGTAAGTTTCTTTCCACAGGGAATTACACAATAAACTATAATGCCTACAAGAATTAAAGTTACAAGTATGAATATGCTTATTTGCACAAGAGCCTGTTTCCAATTTTCAAACCACCCAAAATATTGGCTCCATGGGTTATCAATACCTGAATTTTTCTTAAGTTCTATGGATAAGGTTTCTAACTTGTTTATGGCTAAAGTAACCTTACCATTGGGACCAGTGTTGTCAGGAATGTATGTACAACAGCCTTCCACCTTACTAATGTAAACACATGTACCGCCTTTTTCTGCTAGGATCATGTCAAGGGCCATTCTATTTTGGAATGTCATTTGGGAAGTGGCTTCTAGCTGTTCAGCTATACCTTTAAGAGCATCTTTGGTATCATTAACAAATCTTTGTTGATTATAATATATATAATTAATCCAGGCTACGTTTTTATTTACAGTTACTATAGGAAACAATGACTCAAAACCCGCAGCCACCTCATCTCTAGCTTTGAACTCATTTGGAACACCTCTTGGGACCCCTATAGCATCAATGTATACGTGGGGGTCAAAGCTACCTCCTGGGAGTGCTCTTTTCTTTCGATTAGCAGGAGTATTAGAGGGAGGAGTGGGGTCATCGGTGATCATTAGGAGTGGCATTATGACTTTGGCCAGGGCACACTCACCATACCATGGTGTGTCTAATTTATTTCTAAGCTTCATATCCCCACATATGTAATAAATGTCGCCTAATGATCTAGTTTGGTTGACTAAAACAGTTGTTCTTTTATTTGCACAATACCCTGGTGGGAAGGTTTTTTAATTTCTCCCTGTGGTGGTGTTAGATGTATAACAGGTATAGTTTCCAGGATATATGGTTATGGTGCTTCCTGGGTTGGGATTTTTTGACAATATGGGATATTCCCTTTTCCACATTTCGCACTGACTGTTATTTGTTTTGGTGTCATTAAAAAGGCTGAAAAAAACAATTTTCCTGTTCTAGGGGTATATTAAGGGGCACTGTACCTAGGTGGGGCCTAGATTTGCCACAGACATAACAGTTGCTTTTATTGTGTTTGTTGTCAGCAAGTTTAGGGAACATGAAATAATCAAGGATGTATGTGGCTACGTGTGTATTGGAGGAATTGTACCACAAGGTGGGGACCCCATCTGTTTGTGTGATGTCGACTTCACATATTGTGAGGTGAATGAGGGCCAGTAGGGCTATCGAGATAGTCCCCAGGATAGAGATAGGGGGCAGGTTCTTCATCGTTTTCTGTTCTTCTGTCTTCGCTAGGTGGGAGGTCAGGGCTGTCTGCCCCGGTTCGTACCTCACTGGAATCACTTGCTTCCCTCTCTAGGTCTGGTCTAGGAACCTTTTTTACTCGGGATGCATGGATCCAGGTAGGACTTTCCTCTGTCAGGACTGCTGTTCGGGTAACTGCTACGACTTCCGCCTCTGGGCCATAGGTGAAGTCTCCTGGGCTCTTGTTCCTGGGGAGCACCTTCACCACGACTCTGTCTCTGACTTTAAAGGGGTGTGTAGGTTCCTGTGGATTCAAAGGGTTTTTACAAACAACCTCATGTTCAATTTCATTCAGTTTTGTTATCAGGGACCTGACATACTCTTCTCTGATGAGTTCTAGATCTCCTTCCTGTATTACTAGTGGTTTCTTAGCCCAGGGTGTAGGAAAAGGGTCTACCCATTAGTATTTCAAAGGGTGAGTATCCTAGAGTTTTCTGTGGGGTATTCAAGATGCTGGTGTTTAGCTTTATTAGGGTTGTTAGGGTTGTTCCCGAGGCAAGTGATGCATCTGCTAACATACTGGTCCACAAGTGATTTGGCATTAGTAACATAAAAATCATTGGTTAGTAGGAGGAGTGTTGTGGCTTCACCACGGTGACCAACACCACGGCACTGGGCAACGAGCAAAGGGGCACTGGACTGGGGTATACAGGGTTTCCCCTCTTTGCAGATTAATCCTGATTTAGGATTTTTTCTGCAGAATTGGGTAAGTCCAGTCGGAGAGATCAGTATTAGTCGCAGCAGCTTGAAGTTGAGTGAGCAGATGGACGTTGTCAAGGGAGGGACATGCTCTAGTGAGTGCAATGAGTTCTGCAGCTTGCGCGGACTGATAAGGTATTGGTAGGGTTTCCAACACAGTGTCAGGGAGGGTGACAATGGCATAGCCAGCCTGGTATGTATTGTCATTGGGCCTACTACAGGAGCCGTCAACAAAAACTATGTCTGCGCCTGGTATGGGAACGGGAGACATGTCAAGTCTGGGAGAAGTTTCAGCTTCAATGGAAGCAGCACAGTCATGTAGGTCGGGTGGTTCATCCTCGGGACCTTTCAAGCCTAAAAGGGCATTGAGAATGGGTGCAGGGCCAGAAGAACTAGCAGTGTACTTAATGGTAAGGGTAGGGTTACTCAAAAGGAGTACTTCATATCCACTAAGGCGTTGTGCTGACATGTGCTGTGTGTGTAAGCCTTTAAGTATTGCCAGGACATCATGTGTGGTGTGGAGTACTGTGATGTGGCCTAAAGTGAGGGTAGTGGCCATTTCTGCAACCATTGCACAGGCTGCCAAAGCCCTGAGGCAGGCAGGCATACCTTGCACAGACACTGGCATGACTTTGGAAAAAAAATGCCACGGGGCGCAACTTCCCTCCATGAAACTGTGTGAGCACCCCCGCCATGGTTTTACAATTGTCCCTTGCATATAGATGGAAAGGTAGTACATAATTGGGGAGGCCAAGTGCCGGACTTTTCATCAACATACATTTTAAACTTTTATATGCAGTTAACATTTCTTGTGACCATTGTACAGTTTTAGGTTTGTCCTTCAGTGTGGCTTGTCTCAAAATGTTATCATAATAGGAGCAATCAGAAATCCACTGTCTGCAGTAATTTACCATACCCAGGAAGGACAGTAGTTCCTTCTGGGTAGTTGGGGTGACCAGGCCCAATACAGACTGTATGCGTTGTGGACTGACTTTCCTCTCTCCCTGAGTGAGCACAAAACCTAAGTAATCAACATGCTTTTTACACCATTGCATTTTTGTTTTGGACACCTTGTGTCCACATTCACAAAGCCAGTTTAGTAATGAAACACCATCCTCTCGGCAGGCCTCCTCAGTTTGACTACAGAGCAGCAGATCATCTGCATACTGTAGCAGGACTGAACCATGGTGAGGTTGCCAGGGCCTCAATGTGGCCTGGAGTCAACAGGTGCGTCAATAATCTGCACCAGGTAAGTTGTTTACCCTCAAAAGAAAAGGCAAAAAGTAATTGTGTCTGTGAATCTACAGGTATGCTGAAAAAGGCATTCTTCAAATCAAATACAGAGAAGAACGCAGCATCTGCAGGGATTGCAGAAATGAGTGAGTTTACATCTGGAACAATTGGTGCAATTGGGACAATTAGCTGATTGATCGCTCTGAGATTCTGTACAAATCTTATACTGCCATCAGCTTTGGCAACAGGGTTCACAGGAGTACAGTATGGTGATACAATATGTCTGAGAATACCCTGTTGTAAGAATTGCTGTATGAGACCTTCTATAAACAGGTTGTGAGTCGGGTTTGAGATTGGCCTTATGTGGTGTGCATGAGATTAGGCCAGTGTCATATGGACCTTCTGACCAAAGAGCGGGGTTTACTTGAGCTAAGTCAGGCATTGGTGGGTAGGTTGTTAATGAAGGTGGAAATGAGTAAGCTTTCTGAGTTAAGCAAAGGTAAGCCAGCGTCATCTGTCCAGCAGTCCTTAAACCTTTTCCAAAACTCAGTAACAGACTCCGAGGGTTTCAGTTTACAAGCTACAGCGACAGGCAAAAAAAAACACAGGCAAAGGAGCACGGGTTTTAAAGACCTCCTTCATATGTGTATAGCTGCGTCCTTTGCAAGCTTTGCGCAAATAAGATATACAGCCATCGAGGGTAATAGTGGGCTTGGGACAGTGTTTTACTATTATCTAAACTCTGGGTTATTGGTGCGTTAGGGATAGAGCTAGTGGACGCACCCACCAGCAGTGGAGTTGGAGGCGATCCCATCTGGTGTGAAAGGGTTACTGCTGCCAAGAGATCTGTGTCCTCAAGCGCAGGATACATTGGAATGCAAGGGGGAGGCAGAGGGTTTTCAAAGATTTACAGTTTTTTTCACTTCTTCGCTTCTGTGCTGTTGGGAACTGACATTTTTGTAATCCTCCATATAGAAAGGGTAATTACTGCCTTCCCGTAGGAATGGGTCCTGTCCTGCTTTCTCTGTCCATCCCGCTAAATTATCCACCCATGGGTTAACTAAGTAATACTCTGAGGTAGAGTTGCGGGCGACATACATCTTGCATGTCTCACCAGGGAGGGGCGGGGGATATGTAGTTTTTTTTACTCTGACTAGAGCCCATTGTCAGACAGTAATATAAATCAACAGTACAACTTTAAAAGAAAATATCTAAAATTTTTAACACTCTACTTACTATACATGCATCAGCTAACCAGTTAATTAGTCATTGACAATATCACAATATTATCTGTATAGTGAGAACATGAAATCTTTTGACGTGTACGATACTTACCATTCGTACAAGATGTCAGAAAAATACAGCGTTTTAAACAGGAAGCAGGAAAAGTGTTTGAGTAAAGATATCTGGCAGACGAAAACTTACCAGCCGTCTGGACCAAATATAAGAACTTATCTCACTACAAACATACAAGAATATATAGACGATCAAATCGAGGTATTCTCTACGTTACGTATAGACCCCAGGTCTATTTTAAGTATCCCAGATACTAACGTCACGTTATGTATAGACTCCCAGGTCTATTTTAAGTATCCCAGATACTAACGTCTTTGGAGAATTGCGCTTGGACCCCTGGTCCCTTCTCAGACGTATCTTTAAGTCCCAGACATTAAAGATGTTTGGTCACGTGTTCCCAGAACACTGACACGGATTCAGCTTCAGTGTATGACCGCAATCCCGTATGGCAAAGACAGACAATAAATTCTCTATCTTTACCATTCGGGGACGATCACTGAATCCCGGACGAGCCCCCACTTGAAAGGATTGTCCCTATATTCTTTAACCCTCGATGTGATGGCCTCTTAGACGTCTGTGAGTGTAAACCTTCATGCTATGAGTTACATGCACAACACAAGCAGTAAAGATTCACACTGTTTATTGTTCGTTTAACCAAGTGGAGTGGCTTAAGTTTAGGCAGCGGGGAAGGGAGGGTTAGGGTTAGGCACCACCAGGGAGGGTTAGGCACCCACAAGGGAGTGTTAGGCATGCTTGCCTACTTTTGTAAATGCATTTCAGGGAGATTGTGACAGTAACACCTGTCAGTGTGAACATGTTCTGCTACATCTTGAGAGGCGTGTCATGAAAATGACTTACAATCCAAACGTAAATGAGCTTCAAAGTTAATATACTGTATATACATATACTGCAAGTGGCCATAAGAAAGCTTATTTAGAATGCATGTAGCCATAGGGATCATTGGGGTAGATGTATTAACCTGGAGAAGGCATAAGGAAGTGATAAAGCAGTGTTATGTGCAAGGTGATAAACACACCAGCCAATCAGCTCCTAACTGTTAATTTACATATGGGAGCTGATTGGCTGGTGCGTTTATCACCTTGCACATATCACTGGTTTATCACTTCCTTATGCCGTCTCCGGGTTAATACATCTGCCCCATTGTGCCTTATAATCAATACAGGGAAATGGCATCATGATCCCATTTGAATGAATATACTTCTGATTTATTGTTCCACCCAAGAATGTAACATCTATATAATGGGGATAAGGTACAATCAGGGAGATTGCTGGAATATTCAGTGAGTCAGGGAGATTACTACTATTTCAGGGAGTCTCCTGCAGAATGAGGGCGTGTAGGGAACAGGTGAGGGTTACGTGGCTTACTGGGGGCTGTCGGGATTCTGATGGACGGGATGCCATTGTTGGTATTCTGACCGTCAGTATACCGTTCCATCGGGAAATCATACTGAACCCGGTTGTGCTAGGGGGCACCAGCCAAAATCTTGCCTAGGCCATCAAATTGGTTAGGGCCAGCTCTGTCAATAAGGCAGGAATGATGTCCAAAAAAGTTATTTTATTGATTGTTAATTTACTGTGATACAGCCTCATATAGAAGTATTTTCTACAGACATGACGAGTATGCAATTTTCATCTGTATTATCCCACCTTATCTTATTTTAATAAAGGTACAGTAAAGTTTTAAAAAACCTTCATATTACATGAACAGTGCCCCAAAAAGTCTTCTTTTCTCTAATTCAGGAAAAGCACCATCAACCCTTAAACAGTATATTTTCTCCATTAATGACTATAAAGTAGTCCTCAAAAAATAAGATTTTAAACCTACCGGTAAGTCTTTTTCTCATAGTTCGTAGAGGATGCTGGGGACTCCATAAGGCCCATCTGGTATAGACGGGCTCCGCAGGAGACATGGGCACTATAAAGAACTTTAGACCTCAGTTAGAGAAACTGTGCCCAGAGGAGACGGACAGTACGAGGAAAAGATTTTTGTTAATCTAAGGGCAAGATTCATACCAGCCCACGCCATCCACACCGTACAACATGGAATATACGAACCAGTTAACAGTATGAAACAAAACAGCATCAGCCCGAGACTGATCAAAACTGTAACATAACCCTTATGTAAGCAAACTATATACAAGTCTTGCAGAAGATAGTCCGCACTGGGACGGGCGCCCAGCATCCTCTATGGACTAGGAGAAAAAGATTTACCGGTAGGTTTATAATCTTATTTTCTCTTACGTCCTAGAGGATGCTGGGGACTCCGTAAAGACCAATGGGATTATACCAAAGCTCCAGACCGGGCGGGAGAGTGCAGATGACTCTGCAGCACCGATTGAGCAAACAGTAGGTCCTCATCAGCCAGGGTATCAAACTTGTAGACCTTTGCAATAGTGTTTGACCCTGACCAAGTCGCCGCTCGGCAGTGTCGTAACTAGGCATTTTAGCGCTGTGTGCAAGAGACAACAGTGGCGCCCCCCCCCCACACACCATGTAAGACAGGGGCAGTGCGCGCCGCAGGCGCGCGCAAAATTTATAGGGGCATGGCTTCACGGGGAAGGGGCGTGGCCACAAAATAATAGCAATTCATACTACGGTGCACAGTAGTCTACATTATTCAAATTACGCTGCACAGTAGCGCCACTACACCAGGTAGAGCCCCTTTTATACATTACAGCAGACAGCGTCCCCCTTTTTACACATTACGGCAGCCAGTCCCCCTTTTTACACATTGCGGCAGCCAGGCCCCCTCTTTACACATTGCGGCAGCCAGGACCCCATTTTACACATTGCGGCAGCCAGGATACCTTTTTACACATTGCGGCAGCCAGACACCCTTTTTATACATTGCGGCAGCCAGGACCCCTTTTTACACATTACGGCAGCCAGTCCCCCTTTTTACACATTGCGGCAGCCAGGACCCCTTTTTACACATTGCGGCAGCCAGGCCCCCTCTTTACACATTGCGGCAGCTAGGCCCCCTTTTTACACATTGCGGCAGCCAGGACCCCATTTTACACATTGCGGCAGCCAGGCCCCTTTTTACACATTGCGGCAGTCAGGACCCCTTTTTACACATTGCGGCAGCCAGGACCCCTTTTTACACATTGCGGCAGCCAGGCCCCCTCTTTACACATTGCGGCAGCCAGTCCCCCTTTTTACACATTGCGGCAGCCAGGCCACCTTTTTACACATTGCGGCAGCCAGGACCCCATTTTACACATTGCGGCAGCCAGGACCCCATTTTACACATTGCGGCAGCCAGGACCCCCCCTTTTTACACATTGCGGCAGCCAGACCCCCTTTTTATACATTGCGGCAGCCAGGACCCCATTTTACACATTGCGGCAGCCAGTACCCCCCCTTTTTACACATTGCAGCAGCCAGACCCCCTTTTTATACATTGCGGCAGCCAGGACCCCTTTTTACACATTGCGGCAGACGGTGTCCCCCTGAGAGAGAGAGAGAGAAAGAGAGAGAGAAAGAAAGAGAGAGAGGGATATACTTACCTTCTCCCCGCTGACAGGCTCCTCGTGCTGGCATCTCCCTCTCGGTGCAGGCAGTGAGATGAGAAGGAGGAGGAGGGAGGGGGAGCAGGGAGCCGCAGCAGCGCTATTTGATTGGTAGTAAGCGCCGCTGCAGCATCCCCCTCTCCTTCTGTATTGGCTGCCCGGCGCTGCTATGGATGCTGGGATGAAGGAACCGCATCCCAGCATCCATAGCAGCGCCGGGCAGCCAATACAGAAGGAGAGGGGGATGCTGCAGCGGCGCTTACTACCAATCAAATAGCGCTGCTGCGGCTCCCTGCTCCCCCTCCCTCCTCCTCCTTGAACCCGGCGCTGGTCTCTTCTCCCTCCAGCCGCGCACGGCGCACACAGAGGCGGCATGTAATGAGTAAATTTGACTCATTACATGCCGCTGGCCGTTGTACCCTCAGGGCAACTGCGCTGTGTGCCAAGCCCACTTGGCACACACGTAGTTACGGCCCTGCCGCTCGGCAAAGCTGTAATGTCGAGACGCCTCGGGTAGCCGCCCAAGAAGAACCCACCTTCCTAGTGGAATGGGCCTCAACCGAATTTGGTAATGGCAATCCAGCCGTAGAATGAGCCTGCTGAATCGTGTTACAGATCCAGCGAGCAATAGTCTGCTTAGAAGCAGGAGCGCCAACCTTGTTGGCTGCCTACAGGACAAACAGAGCCTCTGTTTTCCTAACCCGAGCCGTCCTGGCTACATACATTTTTAAGGCCCTGACTACATCAAGGGACTCGGTGTAGCCACAGGCACCACAATAGGTTGATTCATATGAAACGATGAAACCACCTTAGGCAAAAATTGAAGACGAGTCCGCAATTCTGCTCTATCCACATGTAAAATCAGATAGGGGCTTTTGTGAGACAAAGCTGCCAATTCAGACACCCGCCTTGCAGATTCCAAGGCCAACAACATGACCACCTTCCAAGTAAGAAATTTTAATTCCACCGTTTGAAGAGGCTTAAACCAGTGAGATTTCAGGAACTGTAACACCACGTTAAGGTCCCATGGTGCCACTGGAGGCACAAAAGGAGGCTGGATGTGCAGCACTCCCTTTACAAAAGTCTGGACTTCTGGTAGAGAAGCCAATTCCTTCTGAAAGAAAATCGATAGGGCCGAAATCTGTACCTTAATGGAGCCTAATTTTAGGCCCATATCCACTCCTGTCTGTAGAAAGTGAAAAAACGGCCCAGATGGAAATCTTCCGCAGGAGCATTCTTGGCTTCACACCAAGATATATACTTTCTCCAGATACAGTGATAATGCTTCGCTGTCACCTCCTTCCTAGCCCTTATCAGAGTAGGGATGACTTCTTCCGGAATGCCTTTACCAGCTAGGATTCGGCGTTCAACCGCCATGCCATCAAACGCAACCGCGGTAAGTCTTGGAACAGACAGGGCCCCTGTTGCAACAGGTCCTCTCTGAGAGGAAGAGGCCACGGATCCTCTGTGAGCATTTCCTGAAGCTCTGAATACCAGGCCCTGTGAGGCCAATCTGGAACAATGAGTATTGTTTGCACTCTTTTTCGTCTTATGATTCTCAGTATTTTTGAGATGAGTGGAAGAGGAGGGAACACATCGACCGACTGAAACACCCACAGTGTCACCAGTGTCCACTGCTACTGCCTGAGGGTCCCGTGACCTGGCACAATACCTCCGAAGCTTCTTGTTGAGGCGTGACGCCATCATGTCTATTTGAGGAAGTCCCCAAAGACTTGTTATCTCTGCAAAAACTTCTTGATGAAGTGTCTACTGAGGAAGTCTGCTTCCCAGTTGTCCACTCCCGGAATGAATACCGCTAACAGAGCGCTTACGTGATTTTCTGCCCAGCGCAGAATCCTGGTGGCTTCCGCCATTGCCACTCTGCTCCTTGTCCCGCCTTGGCGGTTTACATGAGCCACAGCTGTGACGTTGTCTGATTGATACAGAACCGGTAGGTCGCGAAGAAGATTCTCCGCTTGTCAAAGGCCGTTGTATATGGCCCTTAATTCCAGTATGTTGATGTGTAGACAAGCCTCTTGGCTTGACCATTGTCCCTGAAGATTCCTTCCCTGTGTGACTGCTCCCCATCCTCGGAGGCTCGCGTCCGTGGTCACCAGAACCCAGTCTTCAATGCCGAACCTGCGACCCTGTCCCCCAGGAGAGACACCCTGGCCCTGGGGGACAGGGCTATTTTCTGATGTATTTGAAGATGGGACCTGGACCACTTGTCCAGAAGGTCCCACTGAAAAGTCCTCGCATGAAACCTGCCGAAGGGGATGGCCTCGTAGGTCGCCACCATTTTCCCCAGTACTCGAGTGCATTGATGTACTGACACTCTTTTCGGTTTTAACAGGTCTCTGACCATGTTCTGGAGTTCCTGGGCTTTTTCCATCGGGAGAATACCCCTCTTTTATTCTGTGTCCAGAATCATGCCTAAGAATGACAGCCGAGTCGTAGGAACCAACTGTGACTTTGGTAGATTTAGAATCCAGCCATGTTGTTGCAGCACTCTCAGGGATAGTGACACGCTTTTCTGCAACTGTTCTTTTGATCTCGCTTTTATCAGGAGATCGTCCAAGTACGGGACAATTGTGACTCCTTGCCTGCGCAGGAGCACCATCATTTCCGCCATTACCTTGGTGAAAACCCCCGGGGCCGTGGAAAGCCCAAACGGCAACGTCTGAAACTGGTAATGACAGTCCTGTACAGCGAATCTCCGGTAAGCCTGATGAGGAGGATATATGGGGACATGAAGATATGCATCCTTTATGTCTAGTGACACCATAAAATCCCCCCCTTCCAGGCTTGAGATAACCGCCCTGAGCGATTCCATCTTGAACTTGAACCTTCTTAAGTACAGGTTTAGGGATTTTAAGTTTAGAATGGGTCTGACCGAGCCATCCGGTTTCGGGACCACAAACAGGGTTGAATAGTACCAATTTCCCTGTTGAATTAGGGGAACCTTGATAATCACTTGCTGTTGACACAGCTTTTGAATTGCAGCTAAAACTATCTCCCTTTCTGGGGGAGAAGCTGGTAAAGCCGATTTCAAGAATCGGCGAGGAGGCACGTCTTCGAATTCCAGCTTGTAGCCTTGGGATATCATTTCCATTACCCAAGGATCCACGTCCGACTGAACCCAGACGTGGCTGAAAAGTCAAAGACGTGCCCCCACCGGCGCGGACTCCCTCAGTGGAGCCCCAGCGTCATGCGGTGGATTTAGTAGAAGCCGGGGAGGACTTCTGCTCCTGGGAACTAGCCGTAGCAGGCATTCTTTTCCCTTTACCTTTACCTCTGGTGAGGAAGGAAGATCCCCGACCTCTTCTGGACTTATGCGTCCAAAAGGACTGCATTTGATACTGTGGTGTTTTCTTTTGCTGTGGGGGAACATAAGGCAAAAAAGTAGATTTACCCGCGTTAGCTGTGGAAACCAGATCCGTGAGACCTTCCCCAAATAAAACTTCACCCTTGTAAGGCAAAACTTCCATATGCCTTTTTGAATCGGCATCACCCGTCCATTGGCGGGTCCACAGCGCTCGCCTAGCAGAAATGGCCATGGCATTGGCTCTTGAACCTAGCAGCCCAACGTCTCTCTGAGCGTCTCTCATATATAAGACTGCGTCTTTAATGTGACCTAAGGTCAATAAAATGGTATCCCTATCTAGGGTATCAATGTCAGCTGACAAGGTATCTATCCAAGTTGCTACAGCGCTACAAACCCACGCCGATGCTATCGCCGGCATGAGTAAAGCCCCTGTATGTGTATATATTGATTTTAAAGTCGTTTCCTGTCTGCGATCAGCAGGATCCTTGAGGGCTGCCGTGTCTGGAGATGGTAGCGCCACCTTCTTGGATAAGCGCGTTAAAGCCTTGTCCACCCTGGGCGAGGACTCCCACCGAACCCTGTCCTGTGCAGGGAAAGGATACGCCATAAGAATTCTTTTGGGAATCTGCAGTTTCTTATCTGGAGATTCCCAAGCCTTTTCAAATAACGCATTCAGCTCATGAGATGGGGGAAAGGTTAGGTTACCTCAGGTTCCTTTTCCTTAAACATGTGTACCCTCATGTCAGGGACAGAGGGGTCATCTGTGATATGCAAAACATCTTTTATTGCAATAATCATATAATGAATGCTTTTTGCCACCCTTGGGTGTAACCTCGTATCATTGTAGTCGACACTGGAGTCAGAATCCGTGTCGGTATCAGTGTCTGCTATTTGGGATAGGGGATGTTTTTGAGACCCTGAAGGGCCCTGCGACACCGTCAAAGCCATTGATTGACTCCCTGTATTATCCCTGGACTCTGCTTTGTCTAATTTCTTATGTAACAAAGTCACATTTGCATTTAAAACATTCCACATGTCCAACCAATCAGGAGTCGGCGTTGCCGACGGAGACACCACAATCATCTGCTCCACCTCCTCCTAAGATGAGCCTTCCGCTTCAGACATGCCGACACACGCGTACCGACACCCACACACACACAGGGATATATTTATATGGAGACAGTTCCCCAATAAGGCCCTTTGGAGAGACAGAGAGAGAGTATGCCAGCACACACCCAGCGCAAACTGACACTGGAACAAAATTCCCAGATAACAGCGCTTTTATGATTATCTGTATATACCTATACAGTCACTGCGCCTTACAAGTGCCCCCCCTCTTTTTTGCCCTGTGTCACCGTGTTCAGCAGTGGAGAGTCCGGGGAGCCAGCTTTTCTGCATGTGCTGTGGAGAAAAATGGCGCTGGTCAGTGCTGTGGGATCAAGCTCCACCCCCTCAGCGGCGGGCTTCGGTCCCGCTCAATTTGTTTAATACTGGCGGGGGATTTAATATATATTGCCACCTCAGCTTATATATGCCTTTTAGCCAGTCCTAGAGGTCTTTTATTGCTGCCCAGAGCGCCCCCCCCCCCCTGCGCCCTGCACCCATCCGTGCCATGCAGTGTGTGTTGTGTATGGGAGCAATGGCGGGCAGCGTTACCGCTGCGCGTTACCTCAGAGAAGATCTAAAGTCTTCTGCCGCCTTTGAAGTCTTCTTTCTTCTTATACTCACCCGGCTTCTATCTTCTGGCTCTGCGAGGAGGAGGACGGCGGCGCGGCGCCGGGACGAACTGCGAGGGTGAGACCTGCGTTCAGACCCTCTGGAGCTAATGGTGTCCAGTAGCCTAAGAAGAGGAGCCTATCATTTAAGTAGGTCTGCTTCTCTCTCCTCAGTCCCACGATGCAGGGAGCCTGTTGCCATCAGTGCTCCCTGAAAATAAAAAACCTAACAAAATTCTTTTTCAGAGAAGCTGAGGAGAGCTCCCCTGTAATGCACCCAATCTCCTCTGGGCACAGGATCTAACTGAGGTCTGGAGGAGGAGCATAGAGGAAGGAGCCAGTGCACACCCATTCTAAAGTTCTTTATGGTGCCTATGTCTCCTGCGGAGCCCGTCTATACCCCATGGTCCTTACGGAGTCCCCAGCATCCTCTAGGACGTAAGAGAAATAATTTGAATTTTGCCCATACTCGTTTGAAAACACTTTGGGTTGATTCAAGTATGTGGGAAGTGGCTAGTGTGGACTCCACCCCTTCTTTTTATCTGTAAGACTGTAATCGGAGATCAGAGATGCTGTGGCACAGGCACTACTGGTCTAAAGGGCCCTACACACTCGGCGATGCGCCGCCGAGGTGCCCGACGGCCAATACGGCCGACGAGCAACCCGGCGGCAGGGGGGCAGTGACGGGGGGAGTGAAGTTTCTTCACTCCCCCCGTCACCCGGCTGCATTGAAGTGCAGGCAAATATGGACGAGATCGTCCATATTGGCCTGCATGCACAGCCGACGGGAGATCAGCGATGAACGAGCGCGGGGCCGCGCATCGTTCATCGCTGGAGTCTCCACACTGAAAGATATGAACGAGTTCTCGTTCATTTATGAACGAGATCGTTCATATCTTTCAGAATATCGGCATGTGTGTAGGGCCTATAAGAATATCCTGGTGTTATGAACCACAAGCAGTGGTTAATTCCTATTTTGCTTTCGGTTCATGAATTTTATGTTATAGTTCTGTTTGCATGTCAGGATTTCTCTTGTACTTGTTTAGAAGACTCCTGTTGGCCGCCGGTGGTGAGTCTGTGTAACTGCAGCCTGTTTTCTATGTGTTAAGCCTCACCTGTCAGATATTTGGTCATTATGTGGTGAGTCTGTGTACTGCAGTCTGGTTCTTGTCTGTGTAACCTCACCTGCCAGCATTTTGGCCATTACCTTGTGCCTGGCTTCCAGCCATTCTGATTGGGGCGTGTTTCCCTTATTACCCAGCTAGCCCTACAGTCCAGTGCTGGTGATAGAAGTTTGTTATTATACCTGTATGTTCCAGTTCTTGGTTAGCTTCCTGCAAGCTTGTTCCTGATCGCTGACAGCAGTTTCCAGTGGAGCCTGTCTTCCTGCATCCAGCTTGTGTATTCCAATGTCCTGTGTCCAGTTTCCAGAGTACAGTCTGAGGGATCGTTTCCTGCTGTCCTCCGAGTTTGTCTTCCAGTGGAGTGGTCTGGTGTCTGAAGCCTCGGGGTTCCGGTCGTTTCCTGCACACACCTTCCGTGGTGTCGTGAGCAGCGTCTCTGCTGCACCTTACAGCTGAAGCCGTGTTCTCGTTATCTGTTTTTGGTTAAGTAATTTCGGCGGAGGCTTCCGCATGGTTGACCTTGCCGAACTACGACGGATTCCTATTTGGCATTTGGGCAGCGTTACTTTGGTTATGGTTTTTCTTCGTGGCCGTGCTGCACATAAATTAGTTTATTACTTTCTGTGGTTTCTCCTTTCTCTTTTGCGTCTGTCTTAGTTTTCCCCTTGTTCTCTGTTTGGTTAACGCCTTGTCACCAACTAAGACCAGGGGGCATCGGAGTTCGGGCAGACTTAATCCGCCCATTCAAATGTGTCTGCCGGGGGCGTGGCCTGGATGTCCTGGAGAGTGGATGTGAATTCCACAGCTCCTGCTTTCCCGACCCTCATATTGATCCCCATCCTCTACCGACCACCGCCAGACTGCCCCAGCTCCCTCACAGGGACCCTCTGTACCCACCTGCACCTGCTGTGGGGGACCCGCGGAGTCGGGGAGTGCTTTTAAGCACTCCTGCGGATTGCGGCCTTCCCCCCGGCCTAAAGCCTGGGGCTCGAGTTTGGAGCTGGGCCGGATCGACGAGCCGGGACGGACGTCTCGCAGAAGCTCGTCGCCTCTCTCCCTTCTCCCCCGTGCCCTCCATCAACCCTGAAGTGGATCCGGAGGGCGATCTGACCAGCTGAGGCCTCCTGCGTCCCTGCACAGAAGACGGCGCTAGCTCCGGCGGAGGCGCCCGGAGCTCGGACTGCGGACCCGCTGGCCGGAGGGAGCCGGGATCGAGGTCGGGCGACGGGGTAAGTTGAGAGTATAACTCCCCCTCCGCCCCTTGCCCTGCGACCCGATCCCTGGTGCTGCGGCGAGCTGCGGCCTACTCTGTGACCCGGAGCCGGGGCCTCAAGTTTGACGCCGGCCCGCCCGCGAGCCTCAGACCCGACCTACCCACGTTGGGATCCCCCACAGGCATCGGAAAGGCCCTTCCCTTCTGCTCTCCACACAACATACCACCCCCAAGCTAGCTCTGCCATTGCTGGTTGCTGGGGACTCTCCAGAGAAGCACTGCAGCTACCCTCCGTCCCCTCTCAGCTACCATCCCCATAGGGGTCAGACGTGCTGCTGGCCTCCGGCCCTGCAAAAGGCCCGGCCTACCTCTGCATTGGGGCTCATCACAGCTTATTCCGGATCTGGCCGGTGGACTCCCCTCCCGCTACTGGCTGCAGACCTTCCTCCCCGCTGAGTGGTGCTGCCCCGGTCACTGGCTGGTCCGTGCCCGGAGCGCGCCTCCGCGATTCCTGGTCGGTGGAGACCCTACGTGAGTCCCCCTCTCAACCCCGGATATCTGCCCTCCGGGCCCTCCACGGGTCACCCCCATGGTCCGGACACGGATAACTACAATATAATGCACCCGTAATGCTCTCGGCCTGCCTTCCCCGGTCCTGAGTCTCACCGCTGGAGCGCCGCCCCCAGCATCTCCCCTGCTGTCTATCCCCCCCTCCCTACTCCCACGATGACCAGAGGTAATAAAAAATCCCAGGGGTCCGATCTTACACCATTCCTAACCAAAAAAAAAACCCCCGGCCATGAACAAGTCTGATACTCCCGGGCCCTCCCAGGCCCCTTCCGAATCGGAAGCCGAGGAAGACGATCTTACGCCCCTTACCCGCAGAGACTTCCTCTCCCTCCTTAGGGAGATGCGGGATATCAAATCCTCAGTCCAAGCTCTACACTCCCTCAAATCAGACATCGCTGACATCGGCTCCAGAACTGACCAACTCGAAAGAAGGGTCGAGGAGGTGGTAACGTTCCAGCAAACGGTTGAAACCGATCTTCACCAAATCCGCCAAGATGTCGCCCACCTTAAGGAGGAGCATGAAGATCAAGACAACAGAGCAAGGAGAAATAATTTGCGGATCCGGGGTATCCCCGAGGAGGTCGAGCCTACTCACCTTGAGCTCTACCTCAAACGCCTCTTTGCACACCTATCGCCTGACACCCCTGAGGAACATCTCCTCCTGGACCGGGCCCACAGGGCCCTGCGGCCCCGATCCCAGGACCCCTCCCAGCCCAGAGATGTCATCCTCCGACTACATTACTTCACGGCAAAGGAAGCCGTCATGAGGGAGGCCCGACGATTAGGATCTGTGACTTTCCAAAACACCCCGCTTCAAATTTTTCAGGACTTATCCCCGCTCACTCTAGCTAAACGTAGGGACTTTAAACCCATTACCTCCCTACCTCCCTTACGTGAAGTACCGCTGGGGTTTCCCTTTCCGGATCCTCGTATGGCACCAAGGGAAACTTCTCACAGCCAAAGATCAATCAGAGGCCCAAATACTCCTCTCCAGGCTGGGCATCTCCACCCCTGACCAAGATGCTCACCCGCCGCGCTTCCCGCCACGGTCACAACGGGACACACCCCAATCTCCTCGCTCAGAATGGATCACGGTCCCATCTTCCGCGACCTCCCAAGCTCCACCCCCAGTTACCTGAGAACTTTCATCCATCTACACAACCGCTTTTCACACAAAAATGGGGCGACCACCCCTGGTCGCACTCTCCCAATAGAATTGTTACGTTATTTCAGGTTCTCCGTAACCGGATCTCTTGTTTCCTCAGTTGTTGTTTTACAAATGCTTTATTGTTGCCCCCTGTTGAAACGTTTCAATGTTGCGAATCTTAAGGCCTAACTGCCTAAAATTACAAATGTCTCTGTCCTGAAGTGATTCCATCCTATCCTCTGAGTTAAGTCCTTCCATCCTCCCCCCCCCCCTCTCCTCTTCTTAGCCCCTTGGGGCTGGCGCTCCAGCTGTCTTCTCTTCCTGTCCTCTCTCTAGCTTTCTCCCTCAGGCTCCCCCGTGGGAGGCTTGCCTACGATTATTTCCCGAGCGGCTCGTGATCCATGAACTGGGCCCCATGCCGCGCCCCCACAGGGCCACGCGCCCTACCGCTGACCTAGGTGCTCACCCGACGCCTAGTACTCCCTCCCATTGTCAGCTCTACCGGTCCTGGCCTCAAATGCCAGATGACCAACTACCTTCCCACCCCTTCCGGTCTCCTCTCCCCCCCCTCCCTCCGTGGACCACACTCTTTCCCACCTCATATACCTCCAATCTATCTCCCCCTCCCCTTCCTACATCTCTAAACATTTCCGCTCTTTTTAATCTGCCTACTTCGCTGTTGTTTCCCCATGGGTCTCCGGGTACTTTCTCATAATGTGAAGGGTCTGAATAGCCCTCAAAAGAGAGGTAAATTGTTTGCCTCCCTTAAACACCACAGAGGCGACCTGATCTTCCTACAGGAAACTCACTTTCTACACGACTCCCATCCTACCCTCCATTGCAAACCATTCCCTGTCTCCTTTCACGCCTGTGATCACTCAGCCAAAAAACGTGGAGTAGCGATCCTATTTGCCCGTCACCTCACCTTTGAACTCCTAGACTCCCATACCGACAAAGACGGTCGATTCCTTGTCCTGGTGGGGAAACTTAATAATAAATTATGCACCCTGGTCAACGTCTACGCCCCCAACCAACGACAGGAACGATTCTTCACAAGGCTGGATACTCTCCTCACGCGAGTCCGACGGGGCGACCTCATACTTGCAGGGGACTTTAACTCCGTCCTCAACCCACAGCTAGATCGTTCTACCGCCTCCGCTGCCCCGTCCCCGTCGGACTCCCTCCGCTCTAGATCCCTCCTCCGTCTCATGCGCTCTCAACTCCTCTATGACTCTTGGAGGATAAAAGATCCCTCTGCCCGCGATTACACCTTCTACTCCGCCCCACATAACTCCTACTCCCGAATTGATATGATCCTGCTCAGCCATGATCTGGCCTTGAATCTCCGGTATGCCCATATTCACCCACTAATTTGGTCCGACCACGCCCCCATATCCTGCGACCTGACAGGCTTGGTTTCTCGTCCTCGCTCTATGACATGGCGTCTCAACGATTCCCTCCTACACAACCCTGAGATAAACTCTCACCTCCAAAACATGATCTCTGATTACTTCGCCTTAAATGACCATCCCGACACCTCTAGGTCCACCCTCTGGCTGGCACACAAGGCTGTCCTTCGGGGGCACCTCATTAGCCTTGCCTCAAAAGCCAAATGTGTCTGCCATGGGCCCAAGAAACCATAGACTTGCAGGTGTTAGCCGACCACTAGGGAATAACAACGGAGTCAGGGTTTTCCAGTTCCAGTTCTATCGCAGCTTCACGCATCTGTACTTGGAACTCTTCTGCTGCCACCCTATCTCCTGGGTTCCAAGTACAGAGAACATAACACCTGGCATGTACTGCAGTTCATCATATCTTATACCACTGAAATTAAGTACTGTGCTGAAGGAGGTGTCCTACTGTGGTCTGATGTAAATGATATGATTAATGTGCAGAAGTAGTTGGTAAAATACAAGAAGTGGTGCAAGTAGACTTTTTTTTTAGTGGTACTGTGTGTGCAAGTCAAAAAAATTGAGGCAACATGCCACACAGGGTGTGGCCAATGAAAAAGGGGACGTGATACACATATGACCCCAATAGTGCAGTGCCAGATACACATATGCCCCCAGTAGTGCCAGATACACATATGCCACCAGTAGGGCAGTGCCAGATACACATAAGCCCCCAGTAGTGCAGTGACATATACACGTATGCCCCCACAGTGCCAGATATGCCCCCACAGTGCCAGATACACATATGCCCCCAGAGATCCAGATATGTTCCCATAGAGCCAGCTATGCACCCCAGTACCAGATACACATATGCTCCCTCCAGTGCCAGATACACCTATGCCCCCCAGTGCCAGATACACCTATGCCCCCCCCAGTGCCAGATACACCTATGCCCCCACACAGTGCCAGATACACCTATGCCCCCCACTGTGCCAGATACACCTATGCCCCCACAGTGCCAGGAACATGCATGCCCCCACTGTGCTGCTCACCAATGCATCTGCCTGCTGCTGCTGGTGTGTGTGAGGGGAGTAGATTGCAGCATGTGCCTCTCCTGCCCCTCAGTTCGGTCTCCGGCGGTGGCGTGTATCTCAAATCAGGCACCAGTTCATGAGCCAATCAAAGCTTGCATTCCGGAAGCCAATCAGGAACCGCTGCTATTGGTCCATGGGCTCTGGCTAACGAACTGGCACATGATTTGAGATACACACCGACGGAGACCGGACTGAGCATTGAGGGGCAGGAGAGGTGCACGCTGCGTTCTCCTCCCCTCACACACAGCAGCGACTGCAAGCAAGGTGGCCGGGCCGGTGGTGCTGCATACTGGCTGTCAATATCTTACTGGTACACAGTACCGCCATACTTGCAGCACTGGATATAAGTGACCTAACGAAACCATTATGCTTTGTGCTGGATGAGAAGAGTATGTTTATTCAAGTTGTCCCTGCTATCACTCTGCTTTGTTTCAAATAAGCTTTTATCCTGTTTTTATGAGATGTACTGATGCCCAATTTATCTGTACTGCACTGGCACCTGTAATCCACTTACCACAACACACTTGTATTAAACACCTGAGTATTCAGAGGACCCTGTGCCTAGAGTCGGACTGGGGTTCTGGATGTTGAACTGCATATCACGTTGGTTTGTTTACCAACACTAGAAAGATGGTCACGTAATCATATTACACCCAATAGAGCTATCCCATTTTACATCATCTCATTCTGCCTCCTGTGATTAATAGCATCACATGATCTGGATTGACCAATAATCGGGTAGTTCTATCTCCAGATCATGTGACCAGGAATGTTATTAACAAAAAAGAAATTATAAACAGTGGCCTCAGAATGTGGCATTATATGTACTGGGGACACTGGAAGTCATAATGTAAATTGGTCGTATTGTGTTGCATAATGTGTACTGGCAGCCCTACAATGTGACATAATATGAACTAGGGCACTACTGTGGTTCGTAAAAGAAAAACTAGGGCACTATGATGGTCCATAATATTAACTAAGCCACTACGATGTTTCAGAAAATGAACTGGGGCACTACAGCATTATGGGCAGTGGTGTAACTACTGCCCCTGCAGCTACTGCGGTGTCTTGGTGGAGCAGTGCTTCGCGGGCGGCACCGCCACCACCACTGATTGCTGCTGTGAGTTTTGGGAAGGAGCTGGAGGGCACAGCGCGTGCCTCTCCTGTGTGTCCCTCCTGGGTCTCCAGCGACGGCATGTCTGTTAAATGAATTGCCAGTTCATGAGCCAATCAGAGCTCGCAGACTGGCAGCGGCCCGCAAGCTCTGATAAGCTCATGAACCGGCACTTCATTTAACAGACATGCCACCGCCGCCGGAGACTGAGGAGGGACACACAGGAGAGACGCACGCTGTGCCCTCCTGCTCCTTCCCAAAACCAAAACTCACAGCAGCGTGGGAGCCCGGGGAGGGTGTGTAACTGGCACTGGAGGGCATATTTGGTATTGGGGGTATATGTGTACCTGGCACTGTGGGGGGGGGCATATCTGGCACTGGGGGTATATGTGTAGCTGCCACTGGGGGGGGCATATTTGGCACTGGGGGCATATGTGTTTCTGACACTATGGGTGCATATTTTTATCTGGCACTGTGGGGGAATATCTGGCACTGGGGGCTAATGAAATCCCTAGCAAAAAGCACTACCCCTTAGCAACGAGCTTGACCCCCAGTGCATGAAACCTCTGGCAACGAATATTATTCCCTGGCAACAAGCTTGAAACCCAGCATATGATACCTCTGGCAACAAGCATAACACCTAGCGCATGAAACCCCTGGCAACGAGCATGACACTCTGAGCATGAAAACCCCTGGCACCATGCATGGAACCAAGAGCATGAAACCCCTGGCAACGAGCAGGTAATTTAAAAGTAATTAGAAGCCTTACTGTAGGGCTTAATGTGTAATGGGCATTGCGGTGTGTGGCATAATGTATCACGGACATTGCAGTGTGTGTCATAATGTGTCACAGGCATTACGGTGTGTGGTATACTATATAACGGGCATTGTGGTATGTGGTATAATGTCTCAGGGGCATTGCAGTGTGTGATATAATGTATCACAGACATTGCGATGTGTGTCATAATGTGTCACAGGCATTGTATGTGCTATAATGTATCAGGGGCATTGCAGTGTGTAGCAAAATGTATAACGGGCATTGCAATGCGAGGCATAATGTGTCACAGGCATTACGGTGTGTGGCATATTGTGTCATGGCCATTATTGTGTGTGGCATAATGTCTAAGGGCCATTGCAGTATGTGGCATAATGTATACTGGGCATTACTATAAGGAGGAAAAATGACAAATAACGGAAGGGGCATGAATCAGGATTATTTTTTTTCCTATGGTGGCCAACGTCTGGGCGTGCAGGTTGCAAAACTTGGGTATAAGGTAGTCTTTTCCTGCAATACCACACCCTTTTATGCAAGGCCATGCCCCTTTTTGCGGCACGCAGCTTAGGCGCGCGCAGATTCCTCACTTTGCTAGTGGCAATTATGGGGGGGGGGCGCGCCAGAGAATGTTTTGGCTTGGAGAAGAAAAATTTCTAGTTACGCCACTGATCATGGGGCAGAAAATTAACAACTGCTGCAGAGAGGTGTCATTGGAACAGAGAGGTCAAATCTGTCCTTTTCTCACTGCATTATTTTTAAGTTTTATAGATAATAATGAGTTTGCCAAATCGGAATATTAATTAGAGCTATTCTGTACTTATATAAAGAACAAAACCAAATCTCTATCAGAGATATATAGCGTACACACAGAACCAGATGGTTTTGTAAATGTTATGATTTTGTTTGAGTATGAATATACTATACTAATTTATATTTATTACCAGTTATTTATATAGTGCACAGATATTCAGCAGCACTGTACAGTATTGCAACATTACTATACCTAATTGCAAATTGATGTTAAATAATGTTTCATTTGATTTCAGTTTATAATCAATATTACATTTTCATTATATTTCAAACCTACAAAAAAAAGTACAAAACTCATTACACCATTCCATCTGCTGGAACACATGGAGATTGCAGCTTTGTGTTTTATAAATGTGACAGTGCAGTAGAGCAAAAGAGTTTAGATTCATCAGGCTTGCAGTCAGTGTCGGACTGGGGCATGAAGGGCCCACCGCGGGAATGCAGTGGTAGGGATCCATGTTTAGGGGTGTGGCCAGTCACCACAGAGGCTTGGCTAACCATTTGCGCATCAGGATTTGCTGCACTATATAGGAAACTGTTATAATTATAAAGTGCATGGTCTGGGCAAATAGCAAATATTGCTAATGCATGCATGATTATATACAGGTTGAGTATCCCTTATCCAAAACGCTTGGGACCAGAGGTATTCTGGATATCGGATTTTTCCGTATTTTGGAATAATTGCATACCATAATGAGATATCATGGTCATGGGACCTAAATCTAAGCACAGAGTGCATTTATGTTGCATATACACCTTATACACACAGCCTGAAGGTCATTTAATACAATATTTTTAATAACTTTGTGTATTAAACAAAGTTTGAGTACATTGAGCCATCAGAAAACAAAGGTTTCACCATGTCACTCTCACTCAAAAAAGTCCGTATTTCGGAATATTTGGATATGGGATACTCAACCTGTACCAGATTAATAACAGCAATGCACTGTAGAAACTGCACCTTAGTCCTGTGCAGTGTTATTTAACATATATGTAGAATGTATAATTCAAGTGCACAGTCTGGAATCTGATTCATAGGGAGGGGCGCTAGGCATTGGGGCCTACCAGGGTCCTCCCCTGTACCCCTGTGTTTCAGTCCAACACTGCATGCAGTATACAGTACATTAACAAAAAACGCGCAACTGAGATAGAGGTAAAAATACCCAAACTGACAGCATTACAAGCCATATATCTAACTCAGTAATAGGAAAGTTCACAGTAGAAGATTCAGGACATGTCCTCTGTAAAGAGCCAGTTCAAATTTAGCAGTTTCAAACAGATTGGATTTTTAGATGTGCTCAGAGGGCATATAAAGTTAGATTTACCTTGGGCAGTCATGCGCGGCTGAAAGTACAAACAATGAAGTCAGCTGGCCGAGGTTCTCAAGTAAAGCAATGCAGAGAACAAACCAAACACATGGCTGACATGCAGACACTTTGACGCCTTGCTCCCCTGTGTTGTTTAATCACAGTTTCAATCAAGCATTTAAACAGCAGACGTTGGAGAAATTGTTACAATAAGGGAAATCAGTGATTACACTATACTCTGAACATTTATATCTAAAGTACATGGTAGCACACAAGCTCTATAATACCGCTTTTCCACTTCCCAAATTACCCAGGTTATTGGCGGGTCTACTTGGGCCGGGCCTCTGTGGAAATGGCACCCAAAAAACTCCAAAACCCCAGGTCCATTGACCCACCAAACCAACCCAGGAAGTGAGCAGTGTTGAACATAGGTAGAATTTGTGTAATGCAGCTGTGAAAACGGATGCTACCCGGGTTATCTGACCAAGGTAATGCCGAAAGCCGGTGATTGGATCTTCTGGGGTGCTGGCAGATGATGTCATCTGTCAGAGCCCCACAGTCACAGCACATGCAGCAGCCGATACACTGACGCTGATGGAGCACAGACAGCCTCAACCACCTGCAGCCTGACCCAGCCATCGCAGGAGCAGCCATTGGTAATGCTGACAAACACAAACAACTACCTGCAGCCTGAACCAGCCATCGCAGCAGCAGCTGCTAGTAACGCTGATAAACCCAAACAGCCTGACAAACCCGCAACTTGCACCACAGCGTGATACTCAGCCTGACTCGCAGCTTGGAGCCTGAACCACAGCCTGAAACACAGGCTGACCCACAGCCTGATCCTCAGCTTGGCCTGCACCTTTACCCACAGCATGATCCACAGCAGCATGTCTGCCTCCATCCAGACTCAGGCCAAGATCAGAGAACTACTGCTTATCAGGGGGAAGAAGAAATTAAACGCCAGATGACAGGCACAGTTAAAGATGGGGTTATGTACCTGAATATATAACAATCTAGCTGTTCTAGCCATTCTTCGCTCTATTTTGAATATGAGGGAGGATAGGGTACCAATTCTCTTTCTGGCACAGGGCACCAAAATGTTGAGTTATGTCTCTGTTATGATGTATGCCAATGGTTCCCAAACTGCATCCTCAAGGCAGCCTGAACTTGCAAGAATATCTTTAAAACCTGGTTGTTAGGCAGCCTTGTGGATTCAGTTTGGGTAACCCTTGACACATGCTTAACTTTTGTGTCTCTATGTTTAAAACATGTACATGCAGCTATTCCACAAGGGATGCTCCAAAGAGTATTTTTATACTACACACTTTTCTAGTGTTTCAAAGTGTGAAGGTACTTTTCTAATATGTTTATATAATGTATTACAAAGCACCACGTCATAATGTAATCCAGGATCTTCTCCGTGTCCAATTACTTGGCACTTATGGGGGGGGTGATAGTGCTGGGACTGCACACCCTAATTCCAAACATAATGAGAGGTGCTAGCATGCTTGTAGTTTCACACAGAAAGTAAAAATGCAGATGCACACTCTATAGTACCAAGCACTGCTAATCAGAATAATTCTAATAAACTCTGCAATCTAACATAGAACAAAATGGAGGTGCTTGGCATAATTTTTGGCTAAAAAAATATGATGCTCACCAACCAATGTTCAGGTGACCTTATCTGGTGGGTCCCTAACACTAACACAAGACCAGGATGCAGGACACCAGCAAGTCAACACAGGCCAGCTGACCCAAAGCACAGCTCAAGTGAGAGGCTAAAGTTAGTAAAAAAGAAGCATAATCTACTGTATGTGTTACAATTTTGGAACTAGTTTTTTAACGTTGAGTTCGCTTTTTTATAGTGTGTAGTTTGTAATCATCTGTGCAGGGATCTGCTACTTGTATTTGCCTACAGGATAGTGTTCACTCTAGGTGCTGAGTAGTGAGGAGGGCATATTTTGATTCTGTTGGGCCTAATTGTAGATGGTATGTATAGCTACAGCCAGAGGCGGAACTACCGCCAGTGCAACCAGTGCGGTGCACTGGGGCCCGCCTCTATCCAGGGGCCCAAAGTATGTATTGACTCAAACTGACTCATTACATGCCGCTGTGTGCTGTGGGCAACCGCTGCCCGCAGCACACAGCCACCCGGAGAGAGAGGAGAGAAGTGCAGCGGTACGGGGGGGAGGGAGGAGGAGGGAGGTAGAGGAGGGAGCCGGAGCAGCGCTGTTTCATTGTTTGAGGCGCTGCTGCTGCTGTCCCTCTGCTTCACTCTAGGCTGTCTTCCGCCGCTGTGAAGCGCATCCCAGCATTCACAGCGGCGGAGAACAGCCTATAGTGAAGCAGAGGGACAGCAGCAGCAGCGCCTCCACCAATAACACAGCACTGCTGCGCCTCTCTCCTCTACCTCCCTCCTCCTCCTTCTCTCCTGCCCGGGATCTCTGCCAGAAGCTGCACCGAGGAGCCTGAGCCAGCGGAGAGGGTAAGTATAATTCTCTTTCTTTCTTTCTTTCTTTCTTTCTTTCTTTCTTTCTTTCTTTCTTTCTTTCTTTCCAAAGCATTTTGTCGCACCTGGGCCCACCGCTCGCTAGTTCCGCCACTGGCTACAGCTACCGTAGCTGTATATGTGATATTTGATGCGTACATATTAAAATATGTCCTCCTCACAAGCAGCAACCTGCGACTACAGTGAATGCTGCATGATATCAGGCAATTGTTATGTTAAGCATCCCTCCCAACTTTTCTGTCCCATGAATAGGGACCCTCAGTCCCTATGGCATGTGCGACCCAGAAAGGAGGTATGATGTTAGGTGGGAGGGGTGTGGTCTCTGGCAAGTGGGCATGGCCTCACGGCTGGGCACCATCTGCCCCATGGGCCAGTAAAATGTAAGTGATTCAGGGCTGCCTGGCTGCGGGAGGCAAACAGAGGTCCTCCTGTTTCTGACTGCTCAGAGTTATTATAACTCTGCCTGGCTCTGAACAGTAGGGGCTATCAGAAAATATCTGCCCCCATAGCAGGCTATAAGAAAATGGTCACCGCTGACTCATGGGGAGCCAGATGTCCTTTAGCAGGACCCTAGGGGCTGGAGATTGGATAAAGGTGTCAGGACTTATTGGAGGAGTCAGGCTGCTCTTCCTTCTGCTGGAGTATGTACAGGGGGGGGGGGGGGGGGGGGCGCGGCGGGATGGGGGTTGGGCAGAGGCCGATGCAGTTAGGAGCAGTCTAGAATAGTGCAATGTGAACTCCCTGCATAATGAAGGAACTTCTGGGCCAGCTTCACCTCTGGAGAGATTGTATTAGGAGTCAGCAGCTGTCTTCAAACTAGAGCAGGTAAAAGGTAGTACACTGGTATTGTACTGTATAGCTCTACCTCTGCCCCCACCTTGTAGATGCTACCGCTGTAAAGCTCTACACCTATGTACACAGACACTGTGCAGTCCCACGTGTTTCCCCACTCTGTATACTTTGTCACTTTGCATCCCCCCTGTGCCCCCACACTGTGTACACTGATACTATGCAGCCCCAGCTGCAAAAAAAATAAATAAGATTTTAAACCTACCGGTAAATCTATTTCTCCTAGTCCGTAGAGGATGCTGGGGACTCCGTAAGGACCATGGGGTATAGACGGGCTCCGCAGGAGATAGGGCACCTAAAAAGAACTTTGATTATGGGTGTGCACTGGCTCCTCCCTCTATGCCCCTCCTCCAGACCTCAGTTAGAGAACTGTGCCCAGAGGAGATGGACAATACAAGGCAGGATTTAGCAATCCAAGGGCAAGATTCATACCAGCCCACACCAATCATACCATGTAACCTGGAACATACATAACCAGTTAATAGTATGAACAAAAACAACAGTAACGGTCCAAGACCGATGTCAACTGTAACATAACCCTTATGTAAGCAACAACTATATACAAGTCTTGCAGAGTTTCCGCACTGGGACGGGCGCCCAGCATCCTCTACGGACTAGGAGAAATAGATTTACCGGTAGGTTTAAAACCTTATTTTCTCTTACGTCCTAGAGGATGCTGGGGACTCCGTAAGGACCATGGGGTTTATACCAAAGCATCCAATTGGGCGGGAGAGTGTGGATGACTCTGCAGTACCGACTGAGCAAACGCTAGGTCCTCATCAGCCAGGGTATCAAACTTGTAGAATTTAGCAAAAGTGTTTGACCCCGACCAAGTCGCCGCTCGGCAAAGTTGTAAAGCCGAGACGCCTCGGGCAGCCGCGCAAGAAGAGCCCACCTTCCTAGTGGAATGGGCCTTAACCGAATTTGGTACCGGCAATCCAGCCGTAGAGTGAGCCTGTTGAATCGTATTACAGATCCAGCGAGCAATAGTCTGCTTTGAAGCAGGAGCGCCAATCTTATTGGCCGCATACAGGACAAACAGAGCCTCTGTTTTCCTAATTCTAGCCGTCCTGGCTACATAAATCTTTAAGGCCCTGACTACGTCTAGGGATCTGGAATCCTCCAGGTCACCGGTAGCCACTGGCACCACAATAGGTTGATTCATATGGAACGAAGAAACCACTTTAGGCAAAAATTGCGGACGTGTCCTCAATTCAGCTCGATCCACATGAAAAATCAAGTAGGGGCTCTTGTGTGAGAGAGCCGCCAATTCTGACACTCGCCTTGCTGATGCTAAGGCCAACAACATGACCACCTTCCAAGTAAGAAATTTCAACTCAACCTTGTTAAGCGGTTCACACCAGTGTGATTTTAGGAACTGCAACACCACGTTCAGGTCCCATGGTGCCACTGGAGGCACAAAAGGGGGCTGGATGTGCAGCACTCCCTTTACAAACGTCTGGACTTCTGGAAGAGAAGCCAATTCCTTCTGAAAGAAAATCGAGAGGGCCGAAATCTGTACCTTAACCGAGCCTAATTTCAGGCCCATATCCACTCCTGTCTGTAGGAAGTGGAGAAAACGACCCAGATGAAAATCTTCCGTAGGTGCATTCTTGGTCTCACACCAAGACACATACTTTCGCCAGATACGGTGATAATGTTTTATCGTCACCTCCTTCCTAGCCTTTATGAAAGTAGGGATGACCTCTTCCGGAATCCCCTTTTTTGCTAGGATTCGGCGTTCAACCGCCATGCCGTCAAACGTAACCGTGGTAAGTCTTGAAATACACATGGCCCCTGCTGCAACAGGTCTTCCCTCAGAGGTAGAGGCCAGGGGTCTCCTGTGAGCATCTCTTGTAGATCCGAGTACCAGGCCCTTCGAGGCCAGTCTGGGACAATTAGTATCGTCTGTACTCTTCTTCGTCTTATGATCCTCAACACTTTCGTGATGAGAGGAGGAGGAGGAAACACGTAGACCGATTCGAACACCCACGGTGTTACCAGTGCGTCTACTGCTATTGCCTGAGGGTCCCGAGTCCTTGCGCAATACCTCTGAAGTTTTTTGTTGAGGCGTGACGCCATCATGTCTATTTGAGGGGTTCCCCAAAGACGTGTTACGTCTGCATAGACTTCTTGATGAAGTCCCCACTCTCCTGGATGGAGATCGTGTCTGCTGAGGAAGTCTGCTTCCCAGTTGTCTACTCCCGGAATGAAGACAGCCGACAAAGCGCTAACATTATTTTCCGCCCAGCGAAGAATCCTTGTGGCTTCCGCCATCGCGACTCTGCTTCTTGTCCCGCCTTGGCGGTTCACATGAGCCACTGCTGTGACATTGTCTGATTGAATCAGAACCGGTAGGTTTTGAAGAAAACTCTCCGCTTGTCGAAGTCCGTTGTAAATGGCCCTGAGTTCTAACACATTGATGTGTAGACAGGACTCCTGGTCTGACCAAAGACCCTGAAAAGTCTTTCCCTGTGTGACCGCTCCCCATCCTCGGAGGCTCGCGTCCGTGGTAACCAGGAACCAGTCCTGAATCCCGAACCGGCGACCCTCCAGTAGGTGAGCACTTTGCAACCACCACAGGAGGGACACTCTGGTTCCTGGGGACAGAGTTATTTTCCGATGTAAGTGCAGATGGGACCCTGACCACTTGTCCAGAAGGTCCCATTGAAAGTCCTTGCATGGAACCTTCCGAAGGGAATGGCCTCGTAGGCCGCCACCAATTTTCCCAGAACTCGAGTGCATTGGTGAACTGTCACCCTTTTCGGTTTTAGCAGTTCTCTGACCATGTTCTGGATGTCTTGGGCCTTCTCTATTGGGAGAAAGACCTTCATTTGTTCCGTATCCAGTATCATACCTAGGAACGGTAGTCGAGTTGTCGGAATCAACTGTGACTTTGGTAGATTTAGAATCCATCCGTGTTGCTGGAGCACTGTCAGAGAAAGCGCCACACTGCTCAGCAATTTCTCCCTTGATCTCGCTTTTATCAGGAGATCGTCCAAGTATGGGATAATTGTGACTCCATGCTTGCGCAGGACCACCATCATTTCCGCCATTATTTTGGT
Organism: Pseudophryne corroboree; assembly: GCF_028390025.1. Classification (NCBI taxonomy): domain Eukaryota; kingdom Metazoa; phylum Chordata; class Amphibia; order Anura; family Myobatrachidae; genus Pseudophryne; species Pseudophryne corroboree. Next base: position 205,660,506 of record NC_086454.1, read on the forward strand.
GAAAATCCTCGGGGCCGTGGAAAGTCCAAACGGCAACGTCTGAAATTGGTAATGACAATCCTGTACAGCGAATCTCAGGTATTCCTGATGGGGGGCATATATGGGGACATGAAGGTACGCATCCTTTATGTCCAGAGACACCATAAACTCCCCCTTCTCCATATTGGCTATTATCGCTATGAGTGATTCCATTTCAGATTCAAAATCAGTCTGACCGAACCGTCCGGTTTCGGGACCAAAAATAGGGTTGAGTAGTAACCTCTTCCCTGCTGGTGCAGGGGAACCTTGATTATCACTTGCTGTATACACAGCTTTTGAATTGCAGCTAACACTACATCCCTTTCCGATGTGGAAGCTGGTAGGGCCGATTTGAAAAATCGGCGCGGGGGCACCTCCTCAAATTCCAGTTTGTAACCCTTGGAAACTATTTCCAACACCCAGGGATTCAGGTCCGAACTGACCCAGGCCTGATTGAAAAGTGGAAGACGTGCCCCCACCGGTGCGGACTCCCTCAGGGGAGCCCCAGCGTCCTGCTGTGGGTTTTTGAGCAGCCGGGGAGGACTTTTGTTCCTGGGCACCTGCCGCAGCAGGTGCTCTCTTGCCTCTGCCCTTACCTCTGGCGAGGAAAGAGGATCCCCGACCTCTTTTGGACTTTTGCGACCGAAAGGACTGCATCTGATAGGGTGTTACTTTCTTTTGGGGAATATATGGTAAAAAATTTGATTTACCTGCTGTAGCTGTGGAAACCAGGTCCGTCAGCCCAACCCCAAACAATACATCCCCCTTATAGGGTAGTACTTCCATATGTTTCTTGGAATCCGCATCACCCGTCCATTGGCGAGTCCATAAGGATCTTCTCGCTGAGATAGCCATGGCATTGGCCCTAGAAGCTAGCAATCCAATGTCCCTTTGAGCATCCCTCATAAATAAGACTGCGTCTTTTATATGGGCTAGAGTTAGGAATATAGTATCCTTATCCATAGTATCAAAATGATCTGTCAGCTCATCTGTCCAAGCTGCAATTGCGCTACACACCCATGCCGACGCAATCGTCGGTCTTAGCACAGCACCCATATGAGAATAAATACCCTTTAGGGTAGTTTCTTGCCTGCGATCTGCTGGGTCTTTAAGGGCCGCTGTGTCAGGAGAGCCACTTTCTTGGATAAGCGCGTCAGGGCCTTGTCCACAGTGGGGGGTAATTCCCAAATCTCCCTGTCCTGCTTAGGGAAAGGGTATGCCATAAAAAATCTTTTGGGGATCTGCGGTCTCTTATCCGGAGTCTCCCAAGCTTTTCCAAAGAACTCATTTAATTAATTAATTCATGAGATGTGGGAAAATTAATAATCTGTTTCTTTTCCTTAAACATGTGTACCCTTGTGTTGGGGACTGAGGGTTCATCCACAATATGCAACACATCCCTTATTGCCAAAATCATACACTGAATAGTTTTAGTCACCCTAGGGTGCAATTTTACTTCGTCATAGTCAACACTGGAATCAGAATCCGTGTCGGTAGTAGTGTCTTGTGTTAAGGGACGCTTTTGAGACCCCGACGGGCCCTGTGAGTCAGTCCAATCTGAGGATTGACCGCCTGATGTCCCCCCTAAACCAGCCTTATCAAGCCTTTTATGTAAAGATGCCACACTTGCATGCAACGTATGCCACATGTCCATCCAATCAGGAGTCGGCACAACCGACGGGGGCACACCACTCATTTGCTCCACCTCCTCCTTGGAGAAGCCTTCCGCCTCAGACATGTCGACACACACGTACCGACACCCCACACACACAGGGATTCACCTATAAGGGGACAAAACCCCAACCAGGCCCTTAGGCGAGACAGAGAGATAGAGTATGCCAGCACACACCCAGCGCTTAAAAACACTGGAATATACAACCAGATAGCGCTTTTATATGTTTATAATCGTAATCTCCACTCACTGCGTCGCCAAAGTGCCCCCTCCTCCTTTTTACAACCTGTGAAGCTCAGCAGAGGAGAGAACAGGGAGCCAGCGTTTTCTCATGCAGCCTCTGTGGAGAAAATGGCGCTGGTTAGTGCTGAGGATCAAGCCCCGCCCACCCGACGGCGGGCTTCGGTCCCTTCATCATATATTAATAAAATGGTGGGGGTCCGCGGATTTACTGTCCCCCAGCCTAATCCACCTTATTTATGGCCAAATCGAGGTTTATTGCTGCCCACGGCGCCCCCACCCCTGCGCCCTGCACCCTTCAGTGCCTGCTTTGTGTGTGTGACTGGGAGCAATGGCGCGCAGCTTACCGCTGTGCGCTTACCTCATGAAGATCTGATGTCTTCTGTCGCCTGAAGTCTTTTCCTCAATACTCACCCGGCTTCTATCTTCGGCATCTGTGAGGAGGACGGTGGCGGCGCGGCTCCGGGACGAACCCCAGGTGAGACCTGTGTTCCGACTTCCTCTGGAGCTAATGGTGTCCAGTAGCCTAGAAGCAGTGCCCAACTTTACAAGCCAGCTCTGCTTCTCTCTCCTCGGTCCCACGATGCAGGGAGCCTGTTGCCAACAGGACTCCCTGAAAATAAAAAACCTAACAAAATTCTTTTTCCACAGAAAACTCTGGAGAGCTCTCTGCAGTGCACCCATTCTCCTCTGGGCACAAGATCTAACTGAGGTCTGGAGGAGGGGCATAGAGGGAGGAGCCAGTGAACACCCATAGTCAAAGTTCTTTTTAGGTGCCCTATCTCCTTTGGAGCCTGTCTATACCCCATGGTCCTTATGGAGTCCCCAGCATCCTCTAGGACGTAAGAGAAAAAATAAGAATTTACTTACCGATAATTCTATTTCTCATAGTCCGTAGTGGATGCTGGGGACTCCGTAAGGACCATGGGAATAGCGGCTCCGCAGGAGACTGGGCACATCTAAAGAAAGCTTTAGGACTATCTGGTGTGCACTGGCTCCTCCCCCTATGACCCTCCTCCAAGCCTCAGTTAGGATACTGTGCCCGGACGAGCGTACACAATAAGGAAGGATTTTGAATCCCGGGTAAGACTCATACCAGCCACACCAATCACACCGTATAACCTGTGATCTGAACCCAGTTAACAGCATGATAACAGAGGAGCCTCTGAAAGATGGCTCACAACAATAATAACCCGATTTTTGTAACAATAACTATGTACAAGTATTGCAGACAATCCGCACTTGGGATGGGCGCCCAGCATCCACTACGGACTATGAGAAATAGAATTATCGGTAAGTAAATTCTTATTTTCTCTAACGTCCTAAGTGGATGCTGGGGACTCCGTAAGGACCATGGGGATTATACCAAAGCTCCCAAACGGGCGGGAGAGTGCGGATGACTCTGCAGCACCAAATGAGAGAACTCCAGGTCCTCCTCAGCCAGGATATCAATTTTGTAGAATTTTACAAACGTATTTGCTCCTGACCAAGTAGCTGCTCGGCAAAGTTGTAAAGCCGAGACCCCTCGGGCAGCCGCCCAAGATGAGCCCACCTTCCTTGTGGAGTGGGCATTTACAGATTTTTGGCTGTGGCAGGCCTGCCACAGAATGTGCAAGCTGAATTGTACTACAAATCCAACGAGCAATAGTCTGCTTAGAAGCAGGAGCACCCAGCTTGTTGGGTGCACACAGGATAAACAACGAGTCAGATTTCCTGACTCCAGCCGTCCTGGAAACATATATTTTCAGGGCACTGACAACGTCTAGCAACTTGGAGGCCTCCAAGTCCCTAGTAGCCGCAGGCACCACCAATAGGTTGGTTCAGGTGAGACGCTGAAACCACCTTGGGGAGAAACTGAGGACGAGTCCTCAATTCCGCCCTGTCCGAATGGAAAATCAGATAAGGGCTTTTTCAGGATAAAGCCGCCAATTCTGACACGCGCCTGGCCCAGGGCCAACAGCATGACCACTTTCCATGTGAGATATTTTAACTCCACAGATTTAAGTGGTTCAAACCAATGTGACTTTTGGAACCCAAAACTACATTGAGATCCCAAAGTGCCACTGGAGGCACAAAAGGAGGCTGTATATGCAGTACCCCTTTTACAAACGTCTGAACTTCAGGGACTGAAGCTAGTTCTTTTTGGAAGAAAATTGACAGGGCCGAAATTTGAACCTTAATGGACCCCAATTTCAGGCCCATAGACACTCCTGTTTGCAGGAAATGTAGGAATCGACCCAGTTGAATTTCCTCCGTCGGGCCTTACTGGCCTCGCACCATGCAACATATTTTCGCCAATTGCGGTGATAATGTTTTTGCGGTTACATCCTTCCTGGCTTTGATCAGGATAGGGATGACTTCATCCGGAATGCCTTTTTTCCTTCAGGATCCGGCGTTCAACCGCCATGCCGTCAAACGCAGCCGCGGTAAGTCTTGGAACAGACAGGGTCCTTGCTGGAGCAGGTCCCTTCTTAGAGGTAGAGGCCACGGATCCTCCGTGAGCATCTCTTGAAGTTCCGGTTACCAAGTCCTTCTTGGCCAATCCGGAACCACGAATATAGTGCTTACTCCTCTCCATTTTATCAATCTCAGTACCTTGGGTATGAGAGGCAGAGGAGGGAACACATACCCTGACTGGTACACCCACGGTGTTACCAGAGCGTCTACAGCTTATTGCCTGAGGGTCCCTGGACCTGGCGCAATACCTGTCGAGTTTTTAATCATGTGGAAGACTTCTGGGTGAAGTCCCCACTCTCCCGGGTGGAGGTCGTGCTGAGGAAGTCTGCTTCCCAGTTGTCCACTCCCGGAATGAATACTGCTGACAGTGCTATCACATGATTTTCCGCCCAGCGAAGAATCCTTGCAGCTTCTGCCATTGCCCTCCTGCTTCTTGTGCCACCCTGTCTGTTTACGTGGGTGACTGCCGTGATGTTGTCCGACTGGATCAACACCGGCTGACCTTGAAGCAGAGGTCTTGCTAAGCTTAGAGCATTGTAAATGTCCCTTAGCTTCAGGATATTTATGTGAAGTGATGTCTCCAGGCTTGACCAAAAGCCAAAAGCCCTGGATATTCCTTCCCTGTGTGACTGCTCCCCAGCCTCGCAGGCTGGCATCAGTGGTCACCAGGACCCAGTCCTGAATGCCTAATCTGCGGCCCTCTAGAAGATGAGCACTCTGCAACCACCACAGGAGGGACACCCTTGTCCTTGGTGACAGGGTTATCCGCTGATGCATCTGAAGATGCGATCCGGACCATTTGTCCAGCAGGTCCCACTGGAAAGATTTTGCGTGGAATCTGCCGAATGGGATTGCTTCGTAGGAAGCCACCATTTTACCCAGAACCCTTGTGCATTGATGCACTGAGACTTGGCTCGGTTTTAGGAGGTTCCTGACTAGCTCGGATAACTCCCTGGCTTTCTCCTCCGGGAGAAACACCTTTTTCTGGACTGTGTCCAGGATCATCCCTAGGAACAGAAGACACGTCGTCGGAACCAGGTGCGATTTTGGAATATTGAGAATCCAATCGTGCTGCCGCAACACTACCTGAGATAGTGCTACACCGACCTCCAACTGTTCCCTGGATCTTACCCTTATCAGGGAATTGTCCAAGGAAGGGATAACTAAAATTCACTTCCTTCGAAGGAATATCATCATTTCGGCCATTACCTTGGTAAAGACCCGGGGTGCCGTGTACCATCCATACGGCAGCGTCTGAACTGATAGTGACAGTTCTGTACCATAAACCTGAGGTACCCTTGGTGAGAAGGGTAAATTTTGACATGAAGGTAAGCATCCTTGATGTCCCGAGACATCATGTAGTCCCCTTCTTCCAGGTTCGCAATCACTGCTCTGAGTGACTCAATCTTGAATTTGAACCTCTGTACGTAAGTGTTCAAAGATTTTAGATTTAGAATCGGTCTCACCGAGCCGTCCGGCTTCGGTACCACAACAGTGTGGAATAATACCCCGTTCCCTGTTGCAGGAGGGGTATCTTGATTATCACCTGCTGGGAATACAGCTTGTGAATGGCTTCCAAAACTGTCTCCCTGTCAGGAGACATCGGTAAAGCCGACTTTAGGAAACGGCGAGGGGGAGACGTCTCGAATTCTAATTTGTACCCCTGAGATATCACCTGAAGTATCCAGGGGTCTACTTGCGAGTGAGCCCACTGCGCGCTGAAATTCATTGAGACGGGCCCCCCACCGTGCCTGATTCTGCTTGTAAAGCCCCAGCGTATACTGAGGGCTTGGCAGAGGCGGGAGAGGGTTTCTGTTCCTGGGAACTGGCTGATTTCTGCAGCCTTTTTCCTCTCCCTCTGTCACGGGGCAGAAATGAGGAACCTTTTGCCCGCTTGTCCACGAAAAGACTGCGCCTGATAATACGGCGTCTTCTCATGTTGAGAGGCGACCTGGGGTACAAACGTGGAATTCCCAGCTGTTGCCGTGGCCACCAGGTCTGAAAGACCGACCCCAAATAACTCCTCCCTTAATAAAGCAATACTTCCAAATGCCGTTTGGAATACGCATCACCTGACCACTGACGTGTCCATAACCCTCTACTGGTAGAAATGGACAACGCGCTTAGACTTGATGCCAGTCGGCAAATATTCCGCTGTGCATCACGCATATATAAAAATGCATCTTTTAAATGCTCTATAGGCAAAAATATACTGTCCCTATCTAGGGTATCAATATTTTCAGTCAGGGAATCAGACCACGCCAACCCAGCACTGCACATCCAGGCTGAGGCGATTGCTGGTCGCAGTATAACACCAGTGTCACAACTGAGGGCCTGAGCTGACGGGAGGCAGCCTCATTTGTAGGGTCTGAGATGTAACGGAACCTGGGAGGTTGTATCAGACCCCTAGACATGTAAGTAACATGTAGAATAACTGCCCGAAGGCGTGACCACGACAACCAGGATAAAAGTCAATGATGTTTATTATGACAAACTCCGTAACACAGCAGCAGTAAAAGGAAACATAAAAGTCAACAGAGGATAAATACAATTCCTGGGTACTACAGGGTGGCAAGGGCCACAGGCACTGGTAGTGTGAGACAGTTCTAATAATCTTCTAGTTGGAAAGTCCTTACCAGGCCTGACTGTAGCAATGGAGAGAACCCAGGATCGTACCAGCTGATGTTCCAGGAACGGCTGGGCTGCTGAAGGTAAAACGGCTGCTGTGGATACTGGCTGGAACCAGACTGTTGTTGGTACGGAGTGGATACTGGCTGGAACCAGTTAAATAATAAACGAACTTGAGAGCGATGAAATAATAATGAAGTTTGGAGTTTGAGAGCTGTGAAATAATAATACCGGTGGAGAGTGGTAAACTGCAGAAAAGGACTCCGGCCCTTTAAGAGAAGCTATACACTGCTGGAAGCTGGGCTGGAAGCAGGTGATTGTTTGAGAGCGGTGAAATAATAATACCGGTGGAGAGTGGTAAACTGCAGAAAGGACACCGGCCCTTTAAGAGAAGCTATACACTGCTGGAAGCTGGGCTGGAAGCAGGTGATTGTTTGAGAGCGGTGAAATAGGGGAGTCCAGAATGGATCGGAGAGTCAGGCTACACCGCAGATGGAATGCTGGTGCGGGTCTCTATAGCAGAAGTCTGGAGACAGGAGCTGGAACCTGGAAGACAACCACAGGAGAGAGACAAACTGGAACTAGGTTAGACAACCAAAGCACTGACGCCTTCCTTGCTCAGGCACAGCATACTTATACCTGCAGCAAGGAAGGGGTTGGCTAGGCAATTATGCAAATCAACAATACAGACAGCAGATTGGTGGAAATAATCAGATGACAAAATCCAAGATGGCTGCGCCCATGCAGACACTTGGAAGGAAGTTTGGTTTGTAATCCATGTGAGAATTGAAACAGTAATGGCGACGCCGGCCACAGGAGACGCCAGACTGACAAGCGCACATTTAACCACGCGGGCACAGCGGAGGCCGCGGCTGATGAAATCACCACTCTGACATTCTGCATGTGGAAACTCAGGAACAGCGGGATCCGGTCCTGGAACACTGAGCCAGCCTTAGGAGGCATCTGAAGGGTAAGTAATGGCGTCCAGATACCCGGATCGTGACAGCACCCCCCCCCCCTTTAGGAGTGGCCCCAGGACACTTCTTAGGCTTTAAAGGAAACTTTGCGTGGAAATTTCGGACCAAGGCAGGAGCATGGACGTCTGAGGCATTGGTCCAAGAGCGTTCTTCAGGACCATAGCCCTTCCAGTCAATGAGGTATTGTAACTGACCGTAACGGAAACGTGAGTCCAAAATCTTGGCCACCTCGTACTCGACTCCCCGTTGAGTCTGAACTTTGGGAGCTGGAGGAAGTGCGGAATGAAACCGATTCAGGATCAGCGGTTTCAACAAAGAAACATGAAATGTCCTGGGTATTTTCAAGAAGGATGGTAACTGTAACCTGTAGGCAACAGGATTGATGACTTGTTCAATCTTGAAGGGTCCGATGTAGCGAGGTGCAAATTTCATGCTGGGAACTCTCAACCTCAAATTCTTCGTGGACAGCCACACACGATCACCCACCTTGAGAGCAGGAACCGCTCTACGCTTCCTATCGGCAAACTTCTTATACCTGAATGAGGCTTTAAGCAGGGCTGCGCGGACGTTACTCCAGTTATTTGAAAACTGACGCAAGGTGACATCCACTGCTGGAACAGAAGTTGTGGGAAGCGGTTTGAATTCTGGGACTTTAGGGTGGAATCCATAATTAATGAAGAATGGTGTAGAAGAAGATGAGGAATGGTATTGATTGTTGTGGCTGAACTCGGCCCAAGGAAGGAGTTGAACCCAGTCATCTTGAGAGGAAGACACATATATACGGAGGAAGGCCTCCAAGTCCTGATTCACCCTCTCGGTTTGACCATTGGTCTGAGGATGGTAAGCCGTGGAAAACTTTAACTTGACTTGGAGGGCTTGACACAAACTTCGCCAAAATTTGGCTACAAATTGTACTCCACGATCCGAGATGATCTCTTCAGGAAGACCGTGAAGTCGGAAGATCTCTTGTATAAACACTTGAGCCAACTTGGAAGCTGACGGAAGACCGGTGAGAGGGATGAAATGTGCCATCTTGGTGAACCGGTCAACTACCACCCAGATGGTATTAAACTTGTTGCAGATAGGTAGATCGGAAACAAAGTCCATCGACAAATGGGTCCAAGGTCGACGGGGAACAGATAATGGAACCAGTTGCCCCGCAGGCGACTGGCGGGAGACTTTGTGTTGGGCACACTTTGGGCAGGAGGCAATAAATTCCATAACGTCCTTCTTCAGAGTTGGCCACCAGTAGGACCTAGAAATAAGTTCAAGGGTTTTCTGAATGCCTGTATGTCCAGCAAAACGGGAAGCATGGGCCCAATGCATGAGCTTCTTCCTTAGAACTGGCTTAACAAAACTTTTCCCTGGTGGAGGCGTAGAGTCCATCCCTACCGTGGAGAATGCCAACGGATTAATAATAGGATGCTTGTCTGCAGACTCGGACTCATTTTCTTGCTCCCATGAGCGGGAAAGGGCATCGGCCTTACGATTCTGAGAACCCGGACAGAACTGGAGTTTAAAGTCAAACCTAGAGAAGAAAAGTGCCCATCTGGCCTGACGAGGATTCAGACATTGTGCGCCTTTGAAATATAAAAGATTTTTGTGGTCGGTAAGTATGGTGATTGAGTGGGAAGCTCCCTCCAACAGGTATCTCCACTCCTCCAGAGCGAGCTTGATGGCTAGCAACTCCTGATCGCCAATGGCATAGTTGCGCTCAGCTGGGGAGAACTTCCGGGAGAAGAAACTGCAAGGATGTAGATGTCCATCTTTGGCCCTCTGGGATAACACTGCTCCTACTCCAACGGAGGAGGCATCTACCTCTAAGATAAAAGGAGAGTCAGTGTCGGGCTGTTTCAGAACTGGTGCAGAGATGAACCGTTGCTTCAGAAGGTGAAAGGCCTGTGTAGCTTCCTCGGACCACTTGGACGGATTAGCACCTTTCTTGGTTAATGCAGTGATAGGCGCCACGATGGTGGAAAAGTCTCGTATAAATTTTCTATAATAATTGGCGAACCCTAAGAACCTCTGGACCCCTTTGAGGCTTAAGGGTATAGGCCAATTCTGGATTGCTTGGAGTTTCTCAGGATCCATCTCTAGTCCGGAACCGGACACAATGTAACCTAGAAACGGAATGGTTTTAACTTCAAACACACACTTCTCCAATTTACAATAGAGGTGATTGACACGGAGACGGAAAAGAACCTCTTTTACCCAGAAACGATGATCTTCGAGATTATTAGCAAAGATGAGGATGTCGTCTAGATAAACCACGACATGGCGGTACAAGATGTCCCTGAAAATCTCATTCACGAAGTGCTGGAAGACTGCTGGAGCGTTGCTCAATCCAAAGGGCATGACGAGGTACTCATAATGTCCGTCACGGGTGTTAAAGGCGGTCTTCCACTCGTCACCCTCACGGATTCGGATGAGATTGTAGGCACCCCTCAAGTCCAGCTTTGTGAAAATAGTTGCACCACTAACTCTATCAAAGAGCTCGGTAATCAGGGGTAAAGGGTATCGGTTCTTGACGGTAATGTCGTTCAGACCTCTGTAGTCGATGCACGGACGCAGACCACCGTCTTTCTTCTTAACGAAGAAGAAGCCTGCGCCGGCTGGAGAAGAAGATGGTCGGATGAAACCCTTCGCCAGGTTCTCTTTGATGTACTCTTCCATGGAGTGTGTCTCAGGCAGAGACAACGGATAAGTACGGCCTCGCGGTGGAACCTTCCCTGGAATGAGGTCGATTGGGCAGTCCCATTCTCTATGAGGAGGAAGGATATCAGCAGAGGCTTTACTGAACACGTCCGTGAAGTCTTGATATGGAGGAGGCGGAACATCAGATGACCTGGGGAAGGAAGAACAAACAGGAAGAACTTTGGCTAAACAAGTCTCAGCACAGGAGGGACCCCATGCCAGTATTTGCGTAGTCGTCCAGTCAATTGATGGGTTGTGGAGACGGAGCCATGGAAGGCCTAAAACCACTGGATGTGTGGCTCTTGGAATCACTAAAAAAGAAATATACTCAGAATGAAGAACTCCCACTCTCAGACGAACTGGAAGAGTCCTTAAGGAAATGACTGCGTCAAAAATCTTGCTGCCATCCACGGCAGTCAAAGAGATGGACGAGGACAGTCTCTCGGTGGGTAGGGACCACCGTTTAACATAAGCTTCGGTTATGAAATTCCCAGCTGCTCCGGAATCAAGGAGGGCAATGACGTTCCTGTAACGTTGAGCAATTTGGAGCGACACTGGGAGGTTACAGTCATGAGGAGATGGAGAGGAGATCATTACTCCTAGCCGGCCCTCTCCTTGGCGAGCTAGGATCTGGAGTTTCCCGGACGTTTGGGACAGGCATTGATAGTGTGCGACGGAGCTGCACAGTAGAGACAGAGAGACTCAGAGAGACGTCTTCGGCGCTCAGCGGGAGATAGACGGGAACGACTAATTTGCATAGGCTCATCCTTGGATGGAGATGGTTGACGAGGAGGAGGAGCAGAAGATTTAGGAGTAGATGATCTTCCTCGCTCGGTTGCTCTCTCTCTGAAACGTAGATCCACCTTCGTGCAAAGAGAAATTAGCTCATCCAACTTAGAGGGCAAGTCTCTGGTAGCTAACTCATCCTTGATGCGTTCTGATAAGCCATGCCAGAATGCAGCATACAGGGCCTCGTCGTTCCATGCCAGTTCGGATGCCAGGATTTTAAACTGTATAAGATACTGTCCCACAGTACGTGTTCCCTGGCGTAAACGGAGAATCTCAGATGAAGCAGATGTTATCCGGCCTGGCTCGTCGAAGATGCGCCTGAACGTAGCTACAAAGTCAGTATAGGAGGACAGCAGGGGATCAGACTTCTCCCATAAAGGTGATGCCCAGTCAAGGGCTGAGCCACTGAGAAGGGAGATGATATAGGCAATTTTGGTACGGTCACTGAAGAAATTGCCAGGTAGAAGCTCAAAGTGGATTTCACATTGATTGAGAAATCCCCTGCAGAACCTTGGAGATCCATCAAATTTTGCTGGCGTTGGAAGATGAAGATGTGGACTGGAAATGGGTAAGGTGGGTGGGGTTACAGCTGGTGTCACTGTAGTGGACGCACCGGACGTGCCAGGTCCACGGAGGGTCGTTTGAATCCCATCCAGCCGTGTAGAGAGATCCTGGAGACAGCGGATGATGTGGCCCTGTGCAGCCTCCTGATGTTCAAGTCGGGCTGCCAGTTCTTGCATTGGCCTGGCCGCTTGATCCTGGTCTCCGGCTGGATTCATTAGGTCAGTGCTTACTGTCACAACTGAGGGCCTGAGCTGACGGGAGGCAGCCTCATTTGTAGGGGCTGAGATGTAACGGAACCTGGGAGGTTGTATCAGACCCCTAGACATGTAAGTAACATGTAGAATAACTGCCCGAAGGCGTGACCACGACAACCAGGATAAAAGTCAATGATGTTTATTATGACAAACTCCGTAACACAGCAGCAGTAAAAGGAAACATAAAAGTCAACAGAGGATAAATACAATTCCTGGGTACTACAGGGTGGCAAGGGCCACAGGCACTGGTAGTGTGAGACAGTTCTAATAATCTTCTAGTTGGAAAGTCCTTACCAGGCCTGACTGTAGCAATGGAGAGAACCCAGGATCGTACCAGCTGATGTTCCAGGAACGGCTGGGCTGCTGAAGGTAAAACGGCTGCTGTGGATACTGGCTGGAACCAGACTGTTGTTGGTACGGAGTGGATACTGGCTGGAACCAGTTAAATAATAAACGAACTTGAGAGCGATGAAATAATAATGAAGTTTGGAGTTTGAGAGCGGTGAAATAATAATACCGGTGGAGAGTGGTAAACTGCAGAAAAGGACACCGGCCCTTTAAGAGAAGCTATACACTGCTGGAAGCTGGGCTGGAAGCAGGTGATTGTTTGAGAGCGGTGAAATAATAATACCGGTGGAGAGTGGTAAACTGCAGAAAGGACACCGGCCCTTTAAGAGAAGCTATACACTGCTGGAAGCTGGGCTGGAAGCAGGTGATTGTTTGAGAGCGGTGAAATAGGTGAGTCCAGAATGGATCGGAGAGTCAGGCTACACCGCAGATGGAATGCTGGTGCGGGTCTCTATAGCAGAAGTCTGGAGACAGGAGCTGGAACCTGGAAGACAACCACAGGAGAGAGACAAACTGGAACTAGGTTAGACAACCAAAGCACTGACGCCTTCCTTGCTCAGGCACAGCATACTTATACCTGCAGCAAGGAAGGGGTTGGCTAGGCAATTATGCAAATCAACAATACAGACAGCAGATTGGTGGAAATAATCAGATGACAAAATCCAAGATGGCTGCGCCCATGCAGACACTTGGAGGGAAGTTTGGTTTGTAATCCATGTGAGAATTGAAACAGTAATGGCGACGCCGGCCACAGGAGACAGGAGACGCCAGACTGACAAGCGCACATTTAACCACGCGGGCACAGCGGAGGCCGCGGCTGATGAAATCACCACTCTGACATTCTGCATGTGGAAACTCAGGAACAGCGGGATCCGGTCCTGGAACACTGAGCCAGCCTTAGGAGGCATCTGAAGGGTAAGTAATGGCGTCCAGATACCCGGATCGTGACAACCAGTATGTGTGTAAATACCTTTTAGGATACCCTCCTGCTTTCTATCAGCAGGATCCTTAAGGGCGGCCATCTCAGGCGAAGGTAGAGCCCTTACAAGCGTGTGAGCGCTTTATCCCCCTAGGGGGTGTTTCCCAACGCACCCTAACCTCTGGCGGGAAAGGATATAATGCCAATAACATTTTAGAAATTATCCGTTGTTATCGGGGGAAACCCACGCATCATCACACACCTCATTTAATTTCTCAGATTCAGGAAAACTACAGGTAGTTTTTCCTCACCGAACATAATACCCCTTTTTTGGTGGTACTCGTATTATCAGAAATGTGTAAAACATTTTTCATTGCCTCAATCATGTAACGTGTGGCCCTACTGGAAGTCACATTCGTCTCTTCACCGTCGACACTGGAGTCAGTATCCGTGTCGGCGTCTATATCTGCCATCTGAGGTAACGGGCGCTTTAGAGCCCCTGACGGCCTATGAGACGTCTGGACAGGCACAAGCTGAGTAGCCGGCTGTCTCATGTCAACCACTGTCTTTTATACAGAGCTGACACTGTCACGTAATTCCTTCCAACAGTTCATCCACTCAGGTGTCGACCCCCTAGGGGGTGACATCACTATTACAGGCAATCTGCTCCGTCTCCACATCATTTTTCTCCTCATACATGTCGACACAAAAGTACCGACATACAGCACACACACAGGGAATGCTCTGATAGAGGACAGGACCCCACTAGCCCTTTGGGGAGAGTTTGCCAGCACACACCAGAGCGCTATATATATACAGGGAAAACCTTATATAAGTGTTTTTCCCCTTATAGCTGCTGTATAGTTAATACTGCGCCTAATTAGTGCCCCCCTCTCTTTTTTTAACCCTTTCTGTAGTGTAGTGACTGCAGGGGAGAGACAGGGAGCTTCCCTCCAACGGAGCTGTGAGGGAAAATGGCGCCAGTGTGCTGAGGAGATAGGCTCCGCCCCTTTTTCGCGGACTTTTCTCCTGCTTTTTTATGGATTCTGGCAGGGGTTAAATGCATCCATATAGCCCAGGAGCTATATGTGATGCATTTTTTTGCCATCCAAGGTGTTTTTATTGCGTCTCAGGGCGCCCCCCCCCAGCGCCCTGCACCCTCAGTGACCGAAGTGTGAAGTGTGCTGAGAGCAATGGCGCACAGCTGCAGTGCTGTGCGCTACCTTGTTGAAGACAGGACGTCTTCTGCCGCCGATTTTCCGGACCTCTTCTGCCTTCTGGCTCTGTAAGGGGGTTGGCGGCGCGGCTCTGGGACCCATCCAAGCTGGGCCTGTGATCGTCCCTCTGGAGCTAATGTCCAGTAGCCTAAGAAGCCCAATCCACTCTGCACGCAGGTGAGTTCGCTTCTTCTCCCCTTAGTCCCTCGATGCAGTGAGCCTGTTGCCAGCAGGTCTCACTGAAAATAAAAAACCTAATCTAAAACTTTCACTAAGAAGCTCAGGAGAGCCCCTAGTGTGCACCCTTCTCGTTCGGGCACAGAGATCTAACTGAGGCTTGGAGGAGGGTCATAGGGGGAGGAGCCAGTGCACACCAGATAGTCCTAAAGCTTTCTTTAGATGTGCCCAGTCTCCTGCGGAGCCGCTATTCCCATGGTCCTTACGGAGTCCCCAGCATCCACTTAGGACGTTAGAGAAAACACAATAAGGTAGCTCATCCCTTTTCCACTGTGCTGACTGGGCGCAGCTCCTGGTGTCCACTGTCCAGTTCTAATGGTGACAAAAAAGCAAGCTGCGGGCTCCTCACTTCTAAATCTTCAGTGCTGAAAGTCACTTCCATCAGCTGTCAGTCCTACCCATTAATATACAGAGCCTGCAGCCTGGCAATATACAGGGGATGTTCCATTTCCTCCCTCTGATTGTCAAGACTCTGGACACCGCTGAACAGAACAAATGAAGTTCAAGCTTCAGTTACGCTGTTTGGAGCATGATGCATGCAGTAGCATTGGAGATATTTGCTGAGGACCGTTTTAATACATATGAGGATCTATGAGTATTGCATTAAACCTCCAGAAACAGCAGTTTTTAAGATTTTACTTCATTTTTAAACTTGATCCATCCTGCCCAGTGTCGCAGCCAGTAACATTACTACCTTGCACCCCATAGAAGACAAATTAGTGATGTTTGTTACCATAAAAGGCCCAAATGTACATAATCAAACACCACGGTGATGTTCAGCAGCACTTGCCTGCAGGTGAATTGCCCCTAAGGACAGTGCTGAATGTAGGGTGGTACTAGGTGGTACGGAGGGGATCCGGTCTGAAGATCGACAGTGTCTAGGTCGACAATGTTTAGGTCGACCACTATAGGTCGACAGTCACTAGGTCGACATGGATGGAAGGTCGACAGGGTTTCTAGGTCGACATGTGCTAGGTCGACAGGTCTAAAGGTTGACATGAGTTTTTCACATTTTTTTATTTGGGATTTTTTCATACTTAACGATCCACGTGGACTACGATTGGAACGGTAAAGTGTGCCGAGCGAAGCGGTAGCGGAGCGAAGGCACCATGCCCGAAGCATGGCGAGCCATGCGAGGGGACGCGGTGCACTAATTTGGGATCCCGGTCACTCTACGAAGAAAACGACACAAAAAAAATAATCCTCATGTCGACCTTTAGACCTGTCGACCTAGCACATGTCGACCTAGAAACCCTGTCGACCTTCCATCCATGTCGACCTAGTGACTGTCGACCTATAGTGGTTGACCTAAACATTGTCGACCTAGATACTGTCGATAAAACGAACCACACCCGGTACGGAGTACCATTAAGAAATATGTTGGCAGTACTCAGTACCACCAGCCTACCACTGGGGCATCATTTTTAACGGGCATGTTTGTGTGTGGGACATAAAATGGTGTCAGTGGCATAACTGTGTGTAGCATAATATGTAATAGGCATCCCGGTGTGTGGTATAATATGTAAAGCATTATGGTGTGTGGCATAATGTGTAATGGGCATTACAGTGTGTGGCATAATATGTAATGGGTGTTACAGTGACTGGTGTAATGGGTGTTACAGTGACTGGCATAATGTGTAATAAGCATTACGGTGTGTGTGGCATAATGTGTAATGGGCATTACGGTGTTTGGCATAATGTGGGCATGCCCCTATTGTTATGTAGCCACTCCCCTTGTTTGTGTGAGCACACACCCTCATGACACATGACCACGTCCATTTTTACTAGCAGTACCACTAAGAAATCATTTCTACTTGCACCACTGCATAAGGATGTTATGTAAAAAATATGTCATGATAAGTGCAACATAATGATTTGCCAAAAAAAAAACCCATATATTCTACTAGTAGAAACTAGGTTCCATTAGATATTAATCTGCAAATGCAATATTTCTGTTAAATTTGTTACAGTTTTCATCAGAACACACTTGAGATACATTAACTCCAAAAATGTATGAGTTCATCTGTGATATGCTAGCCACTGAGGTGAAGTTCAAATTCCTCTTTAGTTATGTGACATACCTTGAATTATACTGGTGTGCTGTCAATTTATACTGTAAAGGGGTTGCAGTTAAAATGACAGCTGACGGGGTCCTGGCGATCAGGATACCGACGCCAAAATCCCGACAGCCGGCAATACTGACAGCCGGAATCCCTGCGTACCAGGGCTATTCCCACTCATGGATGTCCATGACGCCCATAGAGTGGGAAAAGATCCTTTGGCGAGCGCAGCAAGCCACCGAGCCCACAGTGTGGCAAGCGCAGCAAGCCCGCAAGAAAACTCTTAGCACTCACCCTGCTGCCGGCATTCTGGCGGACAGGATGCCGCTGTTGGGATATTGACGATCAGCATCCCATCCGCCAGTAAATAGTATGAATTCCCTGTAAAGATAGATAGATAGATAGATAGATAGATAGATAGATAGATAGATAGATAGATAGATAGATAGATAGATAGATAGATAGAATTTGTATACATTAGATCCGCCATACCCATCAGGCTCAGCACATGATTTTGGACCTCCTAGCATGCAATCTATATGCCAGACTCTGTCCACAGCTAATATACACATCTGCCCATACCCAAAAATCCGCTACTGAACACAGCCCAAATGTTTGCTTTTTAATATGATGCAACTGACTGGGCACAGCAGGTGCCTTACATACTGGCCAGAGTATTTTCTCTTACCTTTATTTTTATTATACTGTAACTTGTTTTTGTCTTCACTTTGTATGCAGTTACTGTATGTATTCAGCAATTTCACACCACTACAATACCATATCATATTAATGCCACACAGTAAATACCACTTATACCTCTTTCACACCGCACAAATAACCCGGTATCGACCAGGTATATTGCTGGGTCTACACGGGTCATTGTGAAGTGTGAAAGGGTCCATGGTGAATTCCCGGGTTGCCTAACCTAGTAACTCAACCTGGGAATAAAGCAGTGTTATTCCCGGGTTGAATACTGGGTCAGAGGCAGTGTGAACGGGTTTCCGGGTTGATGCAACCTGGGACCCGTTCACTACATGGCATATTGCCGGGTCAGTGAGCCAGTTGTTAGGGTCCAATGCCAGGTCACACCCGGGAAGCACCCGTTTCCAATTCCCAGGTGGGACCCAGCATTTCGATGTGAAAGGGGTATTATCTAGACTTCCTGTATAAAGTGACATATACACCAATAAGAAGTGCAACTAAGTCCATCATTACGGTTTACATGTAGAGGGAGGAGTTTGAGTCAATTAGGACTCAGATCAGCTTTCCACGTAATGCCACTTGTATTAGAGTACATCTGTGATGAGTCGCTGCTGCGACTCATCTCCGCAGTGGGTCCTGGTCATTGCTAGGCAACCAGTATGGCACTTCACTCCGCTGTACTGGCCGATTGTCCCACTGGTTGTTGGTAGGCAATCGGGATGCTGGGACACCATAGAGAACTCTGGTGCTTCTGTTTCCTAGCAGCCAAGACACTGAATGTATGTACAGCACTACAGCTGCCCTGCACCACATTGCTGGTTATAGCTTATGCTTCTGTGTAAGTTGTTGGTCTGTATTTTGGAATCCTGAACCCTGGTGTCCTTTCGGCATACTGTATGTCCTGTTCAGAGGCAGATTAACAGGGGAGGGGGTCCTTATGCAGACTCTGTATGGTGCTGTGGACTCGGGCATTGTGCCAGAGTTTACTGTGCATTCACAGGTCTCCAAAAAATTGGGAAACCTACATTTTCCGATGACTAATCACTACAGCGCATGTGTTGTGCAGCGGCCATTTTCCCAGTGAATATTTTGCCGCGGCTGTAGCGCTGACTCTGGATTTCAGAAAAGGTAAGTATTTCATGTTTAAACATGGGTGCAATGTGTGCAGTATGGACCCAGGGGTCCAGGTGCATTGCACACACTGCACCCATATAGATATGCCAATGATCCTGCTGTGTCTGTGTACCTAGAGACTCCAGTCATTATTTGTACCTTGTCCCTGCCTTTTTCAGTTTGTTCCATCTCCCCTGTTACTGTATAATATGTGCAAGTTACAGCAACCCTTCTTCACAGTGATTACCAACTCTGCCATTTACAGTGTCTCTCCACCTCTGCTGTTGCTGATAGCACCTGCTTGCAACCTAGCCTCAGCCCTGCTCTGCAGATGAACCCTGTGGGTACTGTTGCTCTGTTGCTTGTCCTCAATCCTTCCTGGGCTTGCTCTTGTCCATACTACTCCAGCCAATTATCTTGTGTTCTCCTGTCACTTGCATAAGACCCTACTGCCTGGAGGTTAATGATCTGGCAGCATCCTTAGTACTTGTGTGTGCATAAAACACTAAGGGAACAATGGGTGGTTGTTATAGGCAGAAGACCCTTCCTAGTGGCTCTAGGGGTTTTATGTAATTGTACAGGAGATACATAACAATAATATCTAAGCTTATGGTGTGATGCAGGTCATGAAAGCTATTCTTACACAGGAAATGAAAAACACATTATTTAATAGTAAAAAGAATAACAATAAAAAGTAGTTCCCCTAATGGCGAAAAATATATAATTAGTAGCTTAATAAAATAAAAGCACTTAAAAAAAACTGCAGACAAAATACATACAGTAATTCTCCAAAAGCTTGTAGTTCTCTGTCAAACAGTCTATTTTATTTTTCTGACTAATAAATTGGAACGACATCCTAATCAGAGGCGTAACTCACCTCTGTAACACCCGGTGCGGCAGCGAGGGAAAAGGGGGTGGGGCTTTGCTGGAGGGGGCGAGGCTTCACATCCCGACACCCAATTTTTTTCCCCTGGGCCGACTCCTAGGGGTGATGTCCCTGCAGTGCTGGCTCCTACACAGTGACAGGAGCTGAGTGCTACACATAATATAACAGTGCAGCACTCGGCTCCTGTCATTGTGCAGGAGCTGGCATTTTGGTGTCACCCCTCGGCAGGTTTCACCCGGGAGCGGGCCGCACCCCCCGCACCTCCCTTGTGACGCCACTGATCCTAGTAGGCCTACACATTAAGCGATGTCGCTGAAAGATATGAACGATCTTGTTAATTAATGAACGAGATATCGTTCATATCTATCAGTGTGTAGGCACCAACGATGAACGATAAGCGGCCCCACCCCATGGCTAACAGTATACAGCAACTGTTCAGTATTCATTAATATTACACTACTTCCTCTATGCTTCCAGTTTACTCAAGTAGCTTTACAGAAACCATACCACAACACAACAATGACAAGTATGGCAAAGGTTTGAGAGTGGCTCTAAGAATCCTTTAAATAGTATTGTCTCCCTAGGACATTCTGCATGTAAACGAACACAGTGCATATGCAAATGCAAACTATGCATAAAAAAATTCCCTCTGGAGCGTCATATGTATTCAAAAGGAAGGAATGTACAATATAGATGATTTTCAACCGATAACAATATTCTCCATCTCACAAACAAAAAAAACAAAAAAAATCTGTGTGGCTGTGGCGATGGAAAGGCAAAAGGAGGTTCGAGGTACTACGTGCACCACTGCTGTAATAACACCAGATGACTGGCGTTTGTCAGAGCAAGGGTATTACCAACTAACTTGAGATGAAGCATTCGGGTTGTAAAAATTTTTTTTTGCTTAATAGAGTGGTAAAGGGATAGGGAGTTTGCATTTTAGATGCATTGTTTGCTTTGCAGGCCTTTGCCAGCCATTTACACTCAACAATAATATTTTAATTTTGGAAAATCAGTGTGGCAAAATTCAACACGATATGTAAATTTTACAACTACATTCAGACAGTGGCACAATTAGAGTTTCTGGAGTTCCTTGCATCTCTAATCAGCCCACTGTGCTATTTGCTTCTAACCTTTTGATTCAGAATAGGAAGGAGGAGAGATGGCAATAAAGAACTCACTAAAGTTTGTAGACAAAAGAGAAGAGAGTTGGTGTGGTAATTAGGTAGAGAAGAGGGGAAAAGGGAGGATTTCTTAAGAATGAGAGAGAGACTAGGCTCCCTTATTCTTAAGGCTATGCTTGAAGGAGAAAAGAGAGGTAACAGAGCAAAGGATTAAGATGATCAGGTAGACAGTTTCTGCGCAGGAAGGGATTGGAGGGATTGGATCAAGAGGACAAGTGGAGGGAGGAGGGGAGTGGAAGAGAACATTTTAAACATGCATGGTCCTCCTACACATCACTATTTCCATTCAAAATCTATCTGGAAGACAGACATGGATCCCTTACACAGCCTGTACAGGCTCACATCTCTCAGCATGTGTTGGCAGCGAGGGAAGTAGTAGGCTGTAACACTGCAGACTGAGCTCAGAGGGGTGCTCTAAAACCTCTTTGCTTAATACCGCTTGTCCATGTGACTGTAGCTGCCATGATAGTCCAGAATCATAATTACTAGAATCCAGAAGAAGGAAGAAAAAATACACAGGTAATAATTACCAGCATCCATCTCTTACTGCAAAATTAGGATAGAGAAAGCGTCAATTCCAGACTCACTAAAAATTATGCAACCGTAGTATGTCAAAACGTATATGTTATAAATTGTATATAAGTCAAATTACACACTCCAAGTTTGTAGCTTTTTAAAATCAGGTAGAAGCCTGATTAAAATACAACAGATACAACAAAAATATAACACAGCACCATGATGTGTAATATATCAATAATTAATTTATAAAATTAATAAGTGAACAAGCTCTGCCCACAATATCCTCTCCACACATGGCGCACTTAATTCTACACGCACCAGGGCTGAGAAGAAACGTAAACTTGCTAATGGTGCGTGTAAAATTAAGTGCGCCATGTAGAGATGAGCGGGTTCGGTTTCTCTGAATCCGAACCCGCCAGAACTTCATGTTTTTTTTCACGGGTCCGAGCGACTCGGATCTTCCCGCCTTGCTCGGTTAACCCGAGCGCGCCCGAACGTCATCATGACGCTGTCGGATTCTCGCGAGGCTCGGATTCTATCGCGAGACTCGGATTCTATATAAGGAGCCGCGCGTCGCCGCCATTTTCACACGTGCATTGAGATTGATAGGGAGAGGACGTGGCTGGCGTCCTCTCCGTTTAGACACTTGATTTACTAATTTTGGGGAGCATTAGGAGTACTCAGTAGTGTACAGTGCAGAGTTTTGCTGATAGTGACCAGTGACTGACCACCACTTTTATTTATAATCCGTTCTCTGCCTGAAAAAAGCGATACACAGCACACAGTGACTCAGTCACATACCATATCTGTGTGCACTGCTCAGGCTCAGGCCAGTGTGCTGCATCATCTATTATCTATATATAATATTATATATATCTGTCTGACTGCTCAGCTCACACAGCTTATAATTGTGGGGGAGACTGGGGAGCACTACTGCAGTGCCAGTTATAGGTTATAGCAGGAGCCAGGAGTACATAATATATTATATAGTGAGTGACCACCAGACACACAGTGCAGTTTATTTAATATATCCGTTCTCTGCCTGAAAAAAGCGATACACACAGTGACTCAGTCAGTCACATACCATATCTGTGTGCACTGCTCAGGCTCAGGCCAGTGTGCTGCATCATCTATATATATTATATATCTGTCTGACTGCTCAGCTCACACAGCTTATAATTGTGGGGGAGACTGGGGAGCACTACTGCAGTGCCAGTTATAGGTTATAGCAGGAGCCAGGAGTACATAATATTATATTAAAATTAAACAGTGCACACTTTTGCTGCAGGAGTGCCACTGCCAGTGTGACTAGTGACCAGTGACCTGACCACCAGTATATAATATTAGTAGTATACTATCTCTTTATCAACCAGTCTATATTAGCAGCAGACACAGTACAGTGCGGTAGTTCACGGCTGTGGCTACCTCTGTGTCGGCACTCGGCAGCCCGTCCATAATTGTATATACCACCTAACCGTGGTTTTTTTTTCTTTCTTTATACATACATACTAGTTACGAGTATACTATCTCTTTATCAACCAGTCTATATATTAGCAGCAGACACAGTACAGTGCGGTAGTTCACGGCTGTGGCTACCTCTGTGTCGGCACTCGGCAGCCCGTCCATAATTGTATATACCACCTAACCGTGGTTTTTTTTTCTTTCTTTATACATACATACTAGTTACGAGTATACTATCTCTTTATCAACCAGTCTATATATTAGCAGCAGACACAGTACAGTGCGGTAGTTCACGGCTGTGGCTACCTCTGTGTCGGCACTCGGCAGCCCGTCCATAATTGTATATACCACCTAACCGTGGTTTTTTTTTCTTTCTTTATACATACATACTAGTTACGAGTATACTATCTCTTTATCAACCAGTCTATATATTAGCAGCAGACACAGTACAGTGCGGTAGTTCACGGCTGTGGCTACCTCTGTGTCGGCACTCGGCAGCCCGTCCATAATTGTATATACCACCTAACCGTGGTTTTTTTTTCTTTCTTTATACATACATACTAGTTACGAGTATACTATCTCTTTATCAACCAGTCTATATATTAGCAGCAGACACAGTACAGTGCGGTAGTTCACGGCTGTGGCTACCTCTGTGTCGGCACTCGGCAGCCCGTCCATAATTGTATACTAGTATCCAATCCATCCATCTCCATTGTTTACCTGAGGTGCCTTTTAGTTGTGCCTATTAAAATATGGAGAACAAAAATGTTGAGGTTCCAAAATTAGGGAAAGATCAAGATCCACTTCCACCTCGTGCTGAAGCTGCTGCCACTAGTCATGGCCGAGACGATGAAATGCCAGCAACGTCGTCTGCCAAGGCCGATGCCCAATGGCATAGTACAGAGCATGTCAAATCCAAAACACCAAATATCAGTAAAAAGCCTCTTTTTTTCTTTGCGTCATGTGCTGT
The DNA here is from genome assembly GCF_028390025.1 of Pseudophryne corroboree. Taxonomy (NCBI): domain Eukaryota; kingdom Metazoa; phylum Chordata; class Amphibia; order Anura; family Myobatrachidae; genus Pseudophryne; species Pseudophryne corroboree. The sequence continues at coordinate 205,684,415 of NC_086454.1, forward strand.
TTGGGGAGGGTTTGTTGGAAGGGACATCCTGCGTGACACTGCAGTGCCACTCCTAGATGGGCCCGGTGTTTGTGTCGGCCACTAGGGTCGCTAATCTTACTCACACAGCTACCTCATTGCGCCTCTTTTTTTCTTTGCGTCATGTGCTGTTTGGGGAGGGTTTTTTGGAAGGGACATCCTGCGTGACACTGCAGTGCCACTCCTAGATGGGCCCGGTGTTTGTGTCGGCCACTAGGGTCGCTAATCTTACTCACACAGTCAGCTACCTCATTGCGCCTCTTTTTTTCTTTGCGTCATGTGCTGTTTGGGGAGGGTTTTTTGGAAGGGCCATCCTGCGTGACACTGCAGTGCCACTCCTAGATGGGCCCGGTGTTTGTGTCGGCCACTAGGGTCGCTAATCTTACTCACACAGCTACCTCATTGCGCCTCTTTTTTTCTTTGCGTCATGTGCTGTTTGGGGAGGGTTTTTTGGGAGGGCCATCCTGCGTGACACTGCAGTGCCACTCCTAGATGGGCCCGGTGTTTGTGTCGGCCACTAGGGTCGCTAATCTTACTCACACAGCTACCTCATTGCGCCTCTTTTTTTCTTTGCGTCATGTGCTGTTTGGGGAGGGTTTTTTGGAAGGGACATCCTGCGTGACACTGCAGTGCCACTCCTAGATGGGCCCGGTGTTTGTGTCGGCCACTAGGGTCGCTTATCTTACTCACACAGCGACCTCGGTGCAAATTTTAGGACTAAAAATAATATTGTGAGGTGTGAGGTATTCAGAATAGACTGAAAATGAGTGTAAATTATGGTTTTTGAGGTTAATAATACTTTGGGATCAAAATGACCCCCAAATTCTATGATTTAAGCTGTTTTTTAGTGTTTTTGGAAAAAAACACCCGAATCCAAAACACACCCGAATCCAACAAAAAAAATTCGGTGAGGTTTTGCCAAAACGCGGTCGAACCCAAAACACGGCCGCGGAACCGAACCCAAAACCAAAACACAAAACCCGAAAAATTTCAGGCGCTCATCTCTAGCGCCATGTGTGGAGAGGATATTGTGGGCAGATCTTGTGCACGAAGGTTAAGCCTACTTTCAGAAGTGGACAGATTTGTAGTAATGCAGTCCCAGAGATGCAGCCAAACTGAAATGCAGAGGAGAGCCACATTTATTTTGAAGAACCTAGCTACTCTGAATCTGGTTCTATGGCCCTCATTCCGAGTTGTTCGCTCGCAAGGCGATTTTAGCAGTATTGCACACGCTAAGCCGCCGCCTACTGGGAGTGAATCTTAGCTTCTTAAAATTGCGAACGATGTATTCGCAATATTGCGATTACACACCTCGTAGCAGTTTCAGAGTAGCTTCAGACTTACTCGGCATCTGCGATCAGTTCAGTGCTTGTCGTTCCTGGTTTGACGTCACAAACACACCCAGCGTTCGCCCAGACACTCCTCCGTTTCTCCAGCCACTCCCGCGTTTTTTCCGGAAACGGTAGCGTTTTTATCCACACGCCCATAAAACGCCGTGTTTCCGCCCAGTAACACCCATTTCCTGTCAATCACATTACGATCGCCGGAGCGAAGAAAAAGCCGTGAGTAAAAATCCTATCTTCATAGCAAATTTACTTGGCGCAGTCGCAGTGCGGACATTGCGCATGCGCACTAAGCGGAAAATCGCTGCGATGCGAAGAAATTTACCGAGCGAACAACTCGGAATGAGGGCCTATGTGTGCATTAAGTGGGTAATTCAGACCTGATCGCAGGGCTGTGTTTTTTGCTGCCCTGCAATCAGATAGTCGCCACCTACAGGGGGAGGGGAAAATGCTGTGCAAGTGTGCATTTGCTTCATGAGCAGAGCTGCACAAACATCAGTTTGTGCAGTCTCTGCTCAGCCCAGGACTTACTCAGTCGCTGCGATGTGATACTGCTGATCGGGGCCGGAGCTGACGTCAGACACCCTCCCTGCAAACGCCAGATCCCGGGATACAAATGTATCCAGACCAAGGTCATTTCAGCAGAGGAGGAGGAGGGCTCCAAAATGTCTCATTACAGCACTGGCAGACGCTATCTAAAATTGGCATTGGGTATCAGGGAGAAGCTCCGCTGAATGGCTAAGCTAATATGGAAGATATCCTGAGAACACTGCAATTGTCAGAGAACTAACACAGGGTTTTGTTTTTTGTTTTTTCAACAGACCCCTTCCTCATTCCTATTAGGGGCCCAATTTAATATTGATTCTTATTACTAACTGCATATTTCAGTGATGCTAACGATTATCTAGTTGGTATTTCACATTATTTACTTTTCCAGCGAGGTCCAGTGATGTACCCCTCCGTGACAGCTTCCTCCACTGTTATGATCCTGATACTCAGGTCAGGGGAGGTCTTATACGGTGGGACCTGAGTACCAGGACGTAATGCTGGGAAAGGGAAACGGAATGGGAATAGCCCCTGGCACCCTATCTCTGTTGTCTTACCCGTGCTGTCAGTTCACTCTTGCGAGACTATGGTTTCTTGGGCCCATGGCAGCCGCGTTTGAAGGGCGGATTACGTCTGCCCAACTCCAATGCCCCCTCAGGTCTTAATGAGAGACAAACAGTGAACTGAGACAGGGTAATAACAAGGGGCCCTCTAACTAAAACAACAAGGCCAGGGGCTACTGGCTAACCTGAAACTAAAAGTATGCGGGGCTTACCGCCAGGGAAAAGAACAACCAAAATATTCCACTTGTCCACTCTCCTACACGGCACCGCCGAGTACCGGAGAGGACTATGGAAGCGGAAACCTCCGCAAATGCTCCCGTACAAGAAAACAATACTAAAGCGGCCTAGGCCGCAACACGCGGCAGGGCCGCCACTCACGAAACCAAGTGAGAACCTCAATCGACTGCCACAGGTAAATGAGGACCAGAAGAACTCCTTGGGACCGGGTGACTAACTCCAAGATTCAGGAACTCAGAGAACTGGAGGGACCGGGCACAGCAGACCAGGAACAGACGTTCACCAAACATGAGCAGCATGCAGGAAGCTATCACCGGCGTCTGTGTGAGGCACTGAGGAGGCATATAACAGGGAACCCTCCAATAAGAGCACAGAGCCCAATTACACAAAATGTCATGCAGCTGCCTTGTTGCACGACCAGAGAAACATGTGTGAACACTTAATTAATCAATAACTGCAACGGGGAACGCGGTCCGCCTGTGGCGTCCCCGTTGCTATGGACCCGGCGGCTCGGCGCGCACGGCGTCCTAGCGGTGCTAGGGACCCGGCGGCTCAGCGCGCATGGCGTCCCTAGTTGCTAGGCGCCGGGCGGGCAAGGAGGAAGGTTTAGCGGCTGCGGTCGTCGCTCGGAAACAGACCGAGCGGCGCCACGGACCGCGGCGCCTAACAGTACCCCCCCCTCCCCCTTGAGGAGGGCTTAAAGAACCCCAAAAGCCAGGTTTCTGAGGAAATTCCTGAAAGAATAATCTCTTGAGTTTAGGGGCATGTAGATCCTTACCCAGGACCCAAGACCTTTCCTCCGGACCATAGCCTTTCCAGTGAACCAAAAAATAAAGCCGGCCCCGGGAAACTTTTGAATCTAAAACCTTCTCTACCAAGAACTACTGTTGCCCCTGAACATCCACCGGAGATCTACCCTGGGAAGTCCTCCGAGGAAATCTCCTGGAAGAAAAATACTGTTTCAAAAGGGAACAGTGAAAAGTATTTCCAATTCTGAGAGATCTTGGCAAGCGTAGCCGAAAAGCAACTGGGTTGACCTTCTTAATGATAAGGAATGGTCCAATAAATTTGGGTCCCAATCTAGCCGAGGGTTGTCGGAGCTTGATGTTGCGAGTTGACAACCACACCTTATCTCCCACCTTAAAAGTGCAAGGACGTCGGAGCCTATCAGAAAATTTATTTTCTCGGAAGGCAGCTTTTCTCAAGGCAAGGTGCACTTTTCTCCAAATTGTTCTGAGATGGGAGATTAAGGTCAACAAGGAGACTGGAGAATGATGGAAAAAAGAGTTGGCTCTAGGATGAAAACCAAAGACTGAAAAGAATGGGGACTCCTTGGTGGAAGAATGACAAGAGTTATTATAAGCAAATTCGGCTAAAGGAAGAAATTCAGACCAATCATTCTGGAGTTTGGCCGAATACAAGCGTAAATATTGTTTTAATGACTGGTTGACTCGTTCGGTTTGCCCGTTAGACTGTGGATGGTAACCAGATGTTAAAGACAGTTTCATATTCAATGAGGCACAAAAACGTTTCCAGAATCGTGCGATGAATTGCGGACCCCGATCAGAGACAATATCAGTGGGCAAACCATGGAGCCTGAACACATGGCGGAGGAACAAAACTGCCAACCCTTGAGCAGAGGGTAATCGGGGAAGAGCAATGAAATGAGCCATTTTACTAAAACGGTCCACTACCACCCAAATGACTCGAAATCCGTCTGAAAGGGGAAGGTCCACCACGAAATCCATGGATATATGAGACCATGGCCTGAGAGGAACGGCTAAAGGTATGAGTTGCCCAATCGGCAACGAACGAGGGACCTTATGCTGTGCACAAACCTGACAGGAATGGACAAATTCCTTTACGTCTTTAGAAAGACTAGGCCACCACACCGAGCGAGAGACTAACTCCAAGGTCTTAGTGATACCTGGATGACCCGAGACTTTGTTGTCATGAAACTCAGCTAAAACAGTGCCTCTCAAAAATTCAGGGACAAAAAGACGACCAGCAGGAGTAAGTCTAGGAGCCTGGAGTTGAAGCTGGTTTAACTGAGTAAATAAATCCTGTGTGAGGCCTGCCCAGATGACTGAAGATGGAACTATGGGGGTAGTAACAGGATTGCTATTGTGAACCGGAAGAAAGCAACGTGACAGGGCATCAGCTTTCGTATTCTTGGAACCAGGCCTGAAGGTGATAATAAACCTGAAACGAGTAAAAAACAATGCCCAACGTGCCTGCCGAGCATTAAGCCGTTTAGCTGACTCAATATATTGCAGGTTCTTATGGTCAGTAAATACTGTAATAGTATGCCTAGCTCCCTCCAGCCAATGCCTCCACTCCTCGAAAGCCCATTTTACTGCCAGTAATTCTCGATTACCAACGTCATAGTTGGATTCTGCGGAGGAGAATTTCCTGGACATGAAGGCACAAGGATGTAATTCCTGAGACTCCGGATCTTCCTGAGAAAGGATAGCCCCCACTCCAACCTCTGAGGCATCAACCTCAACAATAAAGGGGAGCTCCGGATTAGGGTGTCTGAGGACAGGAGCCGAGACAAAGGCCTGCTTCAAGGCCCGAAAGGCAGACTCAGCTTCAGGTGACCAATTGGAAGGATCCGCTCCTTTTTTAGTCAATGCTACTATAGGAGCGACCAAATCAGAAAAGGTATGAATGAACCGCCTATAATAATTTGCAAACCCTAAAAAGCGCTGAATTGCTTTTAAATTAGCGGGTTGCGCCCAATTAAGGATGGCCTGGAGTTTTTTCGGTTCCATGAAAAATCCCTGGGGAGAAATAATGTACCCCAAGAAGGACACTTCTGTGATGTGAAAATCACATTTCTCAAGCTTAGCGTATAAATGATTCTCCCGTAGTTTTTGAAGAGCCAGACGCACCTGGGTAACATGTTGTTCCATAGACTCAGAGTATATCAAAATGTCGTCTAAATAAACGACTACGAACTTCCCAAGGAAGTCACGTAGAACATCGTTGATGAGGTCTTGAAATACCGCAGGAGCATTTGACAGCCCAAACGGCATCACCAGGTATTCATAGTGATCCGACTGAGTGCTGAAAGCCGTCTTCCACTCATCCCCAGATCTTATTCGGATGAGGTTGTAAGCTCCCCTTAGATCGATTTTTGAGAAGATCACGGCGGAGCGTAACTGATCAAAAGCACTGAAATCAATGGCAAAGGATAGGTGTTCTTAACAGAAATTTTATTCAGAGCCCGGAAATCAATACATGGTCTGAGCGACCCATCTTTTTTCTCAACAAAGAAAAAACCTGCACTCAATGGAGATTTCGAAGGCCTAATAAAGCCTTTTTTCAGGCTCTCCTGAATGTAATTATCCATGGCCGTGGTTTCTGGCCCGGACAGGGCATATAATCTCCCCTTAGGTAAAGTGGCACCTGGAACTAACTCTATCGCACAGTCATAGGACCGATGGGGAGGCAGAATGTCCGCATTGCCTTTGGAGAACACATCGGCAAAATCCTGATATTCCACAGGAATAAGTTCTGGGACGACTGCCGCAACCCGGACTGGATGAGAAATACATTCCTTAACACAAAAAGGACCCCATTGGGAAATCTCCCCAGACCGCCAATCAATGGTGGGATTATGAAAGGCAAGCCAGGGGTGACCCAAAACTACAGGAACTGCCGGACAATGTGTAAGGTAAAATTCTATGTCTTCTGAATGTAAGGCCCCCACTGTCAGCAATACTGGAGGTGTGCGGTGAGTAATTATCCCATTGGAAAGCGGACCCCCATCCAAGCCGTGCATGGTGATACGTTTATCTAATGGTATCTGTGGAATGCCTAAAGCCTTAGCCCAAGCTAAGTCCATAAAATTTCCTGCAGCTCCACTGTCGACGAAGGCCGACACCAATGAACTGAGGCTGCCAAAGGATATCTTAACAGGAACTAATAGAGAATCATTAGAGGAGATTAGCTGCAGACCCAAGTGAACCCCCTCACAATTCACTTGGTCAGAGCGTTTCCCGACTTGTTCGGGCAGTTGCGAGCAATATGTCCCTTACCACCACAATACAAACAAAGACCAGAACTTAATCTTCTGGTTCTTTCCTCTGGGGACAGCCGGGAGAGGCCCATCTGCATGGGCTCCTCGACGTCCTCAGGAAAGGTATAAACACAAGGATTAGGCCTAAAAGTTGTTCCTCTTTCAGCCCTCCGCTCTCGGAGACGACGATCTATTTTAATAGCAAGCTCCATGAGTTTGTCGAGAGTCTCAGGAGCGGGGTACTGAAGGAGACTGTCTTTAATAAGTTCAGACAAACCGAGGCGAAACTGACTGCGCAGGGCCGGGTCATTCCAGCCACAGTCGTTCGACCAACGGCGAAATTCGGTACGATACACCTCTGCTGGATTTTTACCTTGTTTAAGGGCACGCAGGTGACTCTCAGCTGACGCCTCTCTATCTGGTTCATCATATAACAGGCCTAAAGATTTAAAAAAGGCGTCTACTGATAACAAAGTAGGATCATCTGTTCTTAACCCAAACGCCCAGGTCTGTGGATCAACCTGGAGCAACGACATAACAATCCCAACCCGCTGAGACTCAGTACCAGAGGAACGAGGCCTTAAACGAAAATAAAGCTTACAAGCTTCCTTAAAATTAAAAAAATCTTTTCGGTTACCCAAAAAACGGTCAGGTAAATGCATTTTTGGTTCTGGGACCACACTCGGGGAGGCTCGCAAAAGATCTTCCTGCGATTTCACCCGAAGAGTAAGGTCCTGAACCATCTGAGTTAGTTCTTGAATTTGGTTAACCAAAAGCTGACCGGGATTTGGCCGTAAACCTGCCGGATTCATGAAGCCGAATCTTTAGACTCACCAAAACAAAAATGGAAATAATTAAAACCCTTTTTTTTTTTTTTTTTATGTTTTTGGCCGGTGATAATGTTATGATCCTGATACTCAGGTCAGGGGAGGTCTTATACGGTGGGACCTGAGTACCAGGACGTAATGCTGGGAAAGGGAAACGGAATGGGAATAGCCCCTGGCACCCTATCTCCGTTGTCTTACCCGTGCTGTCAGTTCACTCTTGCGAGACTATGGTTTCTTGGGCCCATGGCAGCCGCGTTTGAAGGGCGGATTACGTCTGCCCAACTCCGATGCCCCCTCAGGTCTTAATGAGAGACAAAGAGTGAACTGAGACAGGGTAATAACAAGGGGCCCTCTAACTAAAACAACAAGGCCAGGGGCTACTGGCTAACCTGAAACTAAAAGTATGCGCGGCTTACCGCCAGGGAAAAGGACAACCAAAATATTCCACTTGTCCACTCTCCTACACGGCACCGCCGAATACCGGAGAGGACTATAGAAGCGGAAACCTCCGCAAATGCTCCCGTACAAGAAAACAATACTAAAGCGGCCTAGGCCGCAACACGCGGCAGGGCCGCCACTCACGAAACCAAGTGAGAACCTTAATCGACTGCCACAGGTAAATGAGGACCAGAAGAACTCCTTGGGACCGGGTGACTAACTCCAAGATTCAGGAACTCAGAGAACTGGAGGGACCGGGCACAGCAGACCAGGAACAGACGTTCACCAAACATGAGCAGCATGCAGGAAGCTATCACCGGCGTCTGTGTGAGGCACTGAGGAGGCATATAACAGGGAACCCTCCAATAAGAGCACAGAGCCCAATTACACAAAATGTCGTGCAGCTGCCTTGCTGCACGACCAGAGAAACATGTGTGATAGTGATGAGCACCGGAAATTTTTCGGGTTTTGTGTTTTGGTTTTTGGTTCGGTTCCGCGGCCGTGTTTTGGGTTCGAACGCGTTTTGGCAAAACCTCACCGATTTTTTTTTGTCGGATTCGGGTGTGTTTTGGATTCGGGTGTTTTTTTCAAAAAACCCTAAAAAACAGCTTAAATCATAGAATTTGGGGGTCATTTTGATCCCAAAGTATTATTAACCTCAATAACCATAATTTCCACTCATTTTCAGTCTATTCTGAACACCTCACACCTCACAATATTATTTTTAGTCCTAAAATTTGCACCGAGGTCGCTGGATGGCTAAGCTAAGCGACCCAAGTGGCCGACACAAACACCTGGCCCATCTAGGAGTGGCATTGCAGTGTCACGCAGGATGGCCCTTCCAAAAAACACTCCCCAAACAGCACATGACGCAAAGAAAAAAAGAGGCGCAATGAGGTAGCTGTGTGAGTAAGCTAAGCGACCCTAGTGGCCGACACAAACACCTGGCCCATCTAGGAGTGGCACTGCAGTGTCACGCAGGATGGCCCTTCCAAAAAACACCCCCCAAACAGCACATGACGTAAAGAAAAATGAAAGAAAAAAGAGGTGCAAGATGGAATTGTCCTTGGGCCCTCCCACCCACCCTTATGTTGTATAAACAGGACATGCACACTTTAACCAACCCATCATTTCAGTGACAGGGTCTGCCACACGACTGTGACTGAAATGACGGGTTGGTTTGGACCCCCACCAAAAAAGAAGCAATTAATCTCTCCTTGCACAAACTGGCTCTACAGAGGCAAGATGTCCACCTCATCATCATCCTCCGATATATCACCGTGTACATCCTCCTCCTCACAGATTATCAATTCGTCCCCACTGGAATCCACCATCTCAGCTCCCTGTGTACTACTTTGTGGAGGCAATTGCTGCTGGTCAATGTCTCCACGGAGGAATTGATTATAATTCATTTTAATGAACATCATCTTCTCCACATTTTCTGGATGTAACCTCGTACGCCGATTGCTGACAAGGTGAGCGGCGGCACTAAACACTCTTTCGGAGTACACACTTGTGGGAGGGCAACTTAGGTAGAATAAAGCCAGTTTGTGCAAGGGCCTCCAAATTGCCTCTTTTTCCTGCCAGTATAAGTACGGACTGTCTGACATGCCTACTTGGATGCGGTCACTCATATAATCCTCCACCATTCTTTCAATGGGGAGAGAATCATATGCAGTGACAGTAGACAACATGTCCGTAATCGTTGTCAGGTCCTTCAGTCCGGACCAGATGTCAGCATCAGCAGTCGCTCCAGACTGCCCTGCATCACCGCCAGCGGGTGGGCTCGGAATTCTGAGCCTTTTCCTCGCACCCCCAGTTGCGGGAGAATGTGAAGGAGGAGATGTTGACAGGTCGCGTTCCGCTTGACTTGACAATTTTGTCACCAGCAGTTCTTTGAACCCCAGCAGACTTGTGTCTGCCGGAAAGAGAGATCCAAGGTAGGTTTTAAATCTAGGATCGAGCATGGTGGCCAAAATGTAGTGCTCTGATTTCAACAGATTGACCACCCGTGAATCCTTGTTAAGCGAATTAAGGGCTCCATCCACAAGTCCCACATGCCTAGCGGAATCGCTCTGTGTTAGCTCCTCCTTCAATGTCTCCAGCTTCTTCTGCAAAAGCCTGATGAGGGGAATGACCTGACTCAGGCTGGCAGTGTCTGAACTGACTTCACGTGTGGCAAGTTCAAAAGGTTGCAGAACCTTGCACAACGTTGAAATCATTCTCCACTGCGCTTGAGACAGGTGCATTCCACCTCCTATATCGTGCTCAGTTGTATAGGCTTGAATGGCCTTTTGCTGCTCCTCCAACCTCTGAAGCATATAGAGGGTTGAATTCCACCTCGTTACCACTTCTTGCTTCAGATGATGGCAGGGCAGGTTCAGGCGTTTTTGGTGGTGCTCCAGTCTTCTGTACGTGGTGCCTGTACGCCGAAAGTGTCCCGCAATTCTTCTGGCCACCGACAGCATCTCTTGCACGCCCCTCTCGTTTTTTAAATAATTCTGCACCACCAAATTCAAGGTATGTGCAAAACATGGGACGTGCTGGAATTTGCCCATATTTAATGCACACACAATATTGCTGGCGTTGTCCGATGCCACAAATCCACAGGAGAGTCCAATTGGGGTAAGCCATTCCGCGATGATCTTCCTCAGTTGCCGTAAGAGGTTTTTAGCTGTGTGCGTATTCTGGAAAGCGGTGATACAAAGCGTAGCCTGCCTAGGAAAGAGTTGGCGTTTGCGAGATGCTGCTACTGGTGCCGCCGCTGCTGTTCTTGCGGCGGGAGTCCATACATCTACCCAGTGGGCTGTCACAGTCATATAGTCCTGAGCCTTCCCTGCTCCACTTGTCCACATGTCCGTGGTTAAGTGGACATTGGGTACAACTGCATTTTTTAGGACACTGGTGAGTCTTTTTCTGAGGTCTGTGTACATTTTCGGTATCGCCTGCCTAGAGAAATGGAACCTAGATGGTATTTGGTACCGGGGACACAGTACCTCCAACAAGTCTCTAGTTGCCTCTGCAGTAATGATGGATACCGGAACCACGTTTCTCACCGCCCAGGATGCCAAGGCCTCAGTTATCCGCTTTGCAGCAGGATGACTGCTGTGATATTTCATCTTCCTCGCAAAGGACTGTTGGACAGTCAATTGCTTGGTGGAAGTAGTAAAAGTGGGCTTACGAGTACGACTTCCCCTCTGGGATGACCATCGACTCCCAGCAGCAACAACAGCAGCGCCAGCAGCAGTAGGCGTTACACGCAAGGATGCATCGGAGGAATCCCAGGCAGGAGAGGACTCGTCATAATTGCCAGTGACATGGCCTGCAGGATTATTGGCATTCCTGGGGAAGGAGGAAATTGACACTGAGGGAGTTGGTGGGGTGGTTTGCGTGAGCTTGGTTACAAGAGGAAGGGATTTACTGGTCAGTGGACTGCTTCCGCTGTCGCCCAAAGTTTTTGAACTTGTCACTGACTTATGATGAATGCGCTGCAGGTGACGTATAAGGGAGGATGTTCCGAGGTGGTTAACGTCCTTACCCCTACTTATTACAGCTTGACAAAGGCAACACACGGCTTGACAAATGTTGTCCGCATTTCTGTTGAAATACTTCCACACCGAAGAGCTGATTTTTTTGGTATTTTCACCAGGCATGTCAATGGCCCTATTCCTCCCACGGACAACAGGTGTCTCCCCGGGTGCCTGACTTAAACAAACCACCTCACCATCAGAATCCTCCTGGTCAATTTCCTCCCCAGCGCCAGCAACACCCATATCCTCCTCATCCTGGTGTACTTCAACACTGACATCTTCAATCTGACTATCAGGAACTGGACTGCGGGTGCTCCTTCCAGCACTTGCAGGGGGCGTGCAAATGGTGGAAGGCGCATGCTCTTCACGTCCAGTGTTGGGAAGGTCAGGCATCGCAAACGATACAATTGGACTCTCCTTGTGGATTTGTGATTTCGAAGAACGCACAGTTCTTTGCTGTGCTTTTGCCAGCTTGAGTCTTTTAATTTTTCTAGCGAGAGGCTGAGTGCTTCCATCCTCATGTGAAGCTGAACCACTAGCCATGAACATAGGCCAGGGCCTCAGCCGTTCCTTGCTACTCCGTGTGGTAAATGGTATATTGGCAAGTTTACGCTTCTCCTCCGACAATTTTATTTTAGATTTTTGAGTCCTTTTTTTACTGATATTTGGTGTTTTGGATTTTACATGCTCTGTACTATGACATTGGGCATCGGCCTTGGCAGACGACGTTGCTGGCATTTCATCGTCTCGGCCATGACTAGTGGCAGCAGCTTCAGCACGAGGTGGAAGTCGATCTTGATCTTTCCCTATTTTTGGAACCTCAACATTTTTTTTGTTCTCCATATTTTAATAGGCACAACTAAAAGGCACCTCAGGTAAACAATGGAGATGGATGGATACTAGTATACTTATGAATGACGAGCGACTGCCGACACAGAGGTAGCTACAGCCGTGGACTACCGTACTGTGTCTGATAAAATTAAAATATATATATATATCACACTAGTACTGCAGCCGGACAGGTATATATTATGTAATGACGGACCTGCTGGACACTGTCTGTCAGCACTGCAGACTCCTAAAGTAAGCTACTAGTATCAAGAAGATAGGAAAAAAAACCACGGGTAGGTGGTATACAATTATGGATGGACGAGCGACTGCCGACACAGAGGTAGCTACAGCCGTGGACTACCGTACTGTGTCTGCTGCTAATATAGACTGGATGATAATGAGATAAAATTAAAATATATATATATCACACTAGTACTGCAGCCGGACAGGTATATATTATGTAATGACGGACCTGCTGGACACTGTCTGCAGAATGCGTTTATAAAAACACCACACGACGAGTGTTTAACTTTTTCAGGCAGACAATCACAATATACTGGTGGTCAGCAGACAATCACAATATACTGGTGGTCAGTGGTCACTGGTCAGTCACACTGGCAGTGGCACTCTGGCAGCAAAAGTGTGCACTGTACTTAAAATATGTACTCCTGCTCTAACTGCTCCCCAGTCTCCCCCACAATTAAGCTGTGTGAGCAGTGAGCACTCAGCACAGTCAGATAATGATATACAGTATTACATATGATGCAGCACACTGGGCTGAGCACAGATATGGTATGTGACTGTGTCACACTGTGTATCGTTTTTTTTCAGGCAGAGAACGGATTAATTAAACTGGTGGTGGTCACTGGTCACGGGTCACACTATCAGCAAGTAGTACTCCGTCCTAAGCAGACAATCACAATATACTGGTGGTCAGTGTGGTCACTGGTCAGTCACACTGGCAGTGTGGCACTCTGGCAGCAAAAGTGTGCACTGTACTTAAAATATATTATTTATGTACTCCTGCTCTAACTGCTCCCCAGTCTCCCCCACAATTAAGCTGTGTGAGCAGTGAGCACTCAGCACAGTCAGATAATGATATACAGTATTACATATGATGCAGCACACTGGGCTGAGCACAGATATGGTATGTGACTGTGTCACACTGTGTATCGTTTTTTTTCAGGCAGAGAACAGATTAATTAAACTGGTGGTGGTCACTGGTCACTGGTCACACTATCAGCAAGTAGTACTCCGTCCTAAGCAGACAATCACAATATACTTGTGGTCAGTGTGGTCACTGGTCAGTCACACTGGCAGTGTGGCACTCTGGCAGCAAAAGTGTGCACTGTACTTAAAATATATTATTTATGTACTCCTGCTCTGACTGCTCCCCAGTCTCCCCCACAATTAAGCTGTGTGAGCAGTGAGCACTCAGCACAGTCAGATAATGATATACAGTATTACATATGATGCAGCACACTGGGCTGAGCACAGATATGGTATGTGACTGTGTCACACTGTGTATCGTTTTTTTTCAGGCAGAGAACGGATTAATTAAACTGGTGGTGGTCACTGGTCACTGGTCACACTATCAGCAAGTAGTACTCCGTCCTAAGCAGACAATCACAATATACTGGTGGTCAGTGTGGTCACTGGTCAGTCACACTGGCAGTGTGGCACTCTGGCAGCAAAAGTGTGCACTGTACTTAAAATATATTATTTATGTACTCCTGCTCTGACTGCTCCCCAGTCTCCCCCACAATTAAGCTGTGTGAGCAGTGAGCACTCAGCACAGTCAGATAATGATATACAGTATTACATATGATGCAGCACACTGGGCTGAGCACAGATATGGTATGTGACTGTGTCACAATGTGTATCGTTTTTTTTCAGGCAGAGAACGGATTAATTAAACTGGTGGTGGTCACTGGTCACTGGTCACACTATCAGCAAGTAGTACTCCGTCCTAAGCAGACAATCACAATATACTGGTGGTCAGTGTGGTCACTGGTCAGTCACACTGGCAGTGTGGCACTCTGGCAGCAAAAGTGTGCACTGTACTTAAAATATATTATTTATGTACTCCTGCTCTAACTGCTCCCCAGTCTCCCCCACAATTAAGCTGTGTGAGCAGTGAGCACTCAGCACAGTCAGATAATGATATACAGTATTACATATGATGCAGCACACTGGGCTGAGCACAGATATGGTATGTGACTGTGTCACACTGTGTATCGTTTTTTTTCAGGCAGAGAACGGATTAATTAAACTGGTGGTCAATGGTCACTGGTCACACTATCAGCAAGTAGTAGTACTCCAGTCCTTATATGCTCCCCAAAATTAGTAAATAGTGTCTCTAACTCTCTACTCTCTTCTCTATAAACGGAGAGGACGCCAGCCACGTCCTCTGCCTATCAATCTCAATGCACGTGTGAAAATGGCGGCGACGCGCGGCTCCTTATATAGAATCCGAGTCTCGTGATAGAATACGAGCCTCGCGAGAATCCGACAGCGGGATGATGACGTTCGGGCGCGCTCGGGTTAGCCGAGCAAGGCGGGAAGATCCGAGTCTGCCTCGGACCCGTGTAAAAAGGCTGAAGTTCGGGGTGGTTCGGATTCCGAGGAACCGAACCCGCTCATCTCTAATGTGTGAACACTTAATTAATCAATAACTGCAACGGGGAACGCGGTCCGCCTGTGGCGTCCCCGTTGCTATGGATCCGGCGGCTCGGCGCGCACGGCGTCCTAGCGTTGCTAGGGACCCGGCGGCTCAGTGCGCACGGCGTCCCTAGTTGCTAGGCGCCGGGCGGGCAAGGAGGAAGGTGCAGCGGCCGCGGTCGTCGCTCGGAAACGGACCGAGCGGCGCCACGGACCACGGCGCCTAACATCCACGTTGTTGCTGGAAACTCCACTGCTGATGATGGGTTGTTGTGCTCATACACATCCATATTACACTTGCATTCAGCGGGGATTCGGCAATGCCTGGAAGACAATGGGGCTATCACCATCTATACATGGCAAAAGCGGTAAAGTAACAAACTACTCAATGGTAGGGGTGTGCACCAGAAACTTTTCATGTTTTGGATCTGGATCTTTCTTCATGTTTTGGATCTGGATTGGTTTTGCCAATACCACCCTTGCAGGTTTTGGTTTTGGATCTGTATTTTTTTGGAGAAAAGCATAAACAGCTGAAATCACAGAATTTGGCGTTTTGTCTGTTCCTGTGCTATTATTAATCTCAATAACATTCCACTCATTTCCCGTCTATTCTGAACACCTCACAATATTGTTTTTACGTTGCACCGAGGTACTGTAGCTGAATGACTATGCTAAGCGACACAAGTGGGCAGCACAAACAGGTGGCCCATCTAGGAGTGGCACTGCAGTGGCAGACAGGATGGCAGTTTGAAAAACTAGGCCACAAAGAGTACATAGGGGGACATTTACTAAGCAGTGATAAGAGCGGAGAAGTGAGCCAGTGGAGAAGTGCCCATGACAACCAATCAGCACCAACCAATCAGCACTGAAGTAACGTCTATAATTTGCATACTATAAAATTATACAGAGCTGCTGATTGGTTGATAGGGAAACTTCTCCACTGGCTCACTTCTCCACTCTTATTACTGCTGAGTAAATGTCCCCCTATAATCCAAAGAAAAAAGAGGTGCAAGATGGAATTGTCCTTGGACCCTCCCACCCACCCTTATGTTGTATAAACAGGACATGCACACTTCAACAAACCAATCATTTCAGCGCCAGGATCTGCCACACGACTATGGCTCTAATGATTGGTTCATTTGGGCCCACACAAAACAAGCTGGCAATTAATCTGTCCCTGAACAAACTGGTTTTACAGAGGCAAGATGTCGTCCTCATCCTCATCGACCAATTCCTCACCCCCTTCAGTATTGTGTACATCCTCATCCTCACATAGTATTAATTTGTCCTCACTGGAATCCACCACCACAGGTCCCTCTGTACTTAATGGAGGCTGGGCTTCCCGGAAGAAATGATAATTCATTTTGATGAACATCATCTTCTCCACATTGTATGGAAGTAACCTCCTACGCTTATCGCTGACAGGGTTACTGGCTGCACTAAAAACTCTTTCGAGTACACATTGGAGGAGGGCAACTTAGGTAAAATAGAGCCAGTTTGTACAGGGGCCTCCAAATTGCCTCTTACTCCTGCCAGTACAGGTATGGACTGTCTGACATGTCTACTTGGATGCTGTCACCGATGTAATGCTCCACCATTTTTTCAATGGTGACAGCACCATATGCAGTGACAGTAGACATGTCAAAAATTGTTGGCAGGTCCTTCAGTCCGGACCAGATGTCCAAAGTTGGTCGTGCCTGCCCTGCATCATCGCCAGCGGGTTGGTTAGGAATCTGATATCTAATTTATTTCCTGGCAGCCCCAGTTGAAGGAGAAAATGAAGAAGGAGCTGTTGCTGTGTCACGTTTCGCTTCAGTTGACAGTGTTTTTCACCAGCAGGTCTTTGCACCTCTGCAGGCTTGTTTCCGGCAGAAAGAGAGACACCACGTAGGCTTTAAACCTAGGATTGAGCGCGGTGGCCAAAATGTAGTGCTCTGATTTCAACAGATTGATCACTCTCTGATCGTGCAAAGCGAATGAAGGGCTCCATCCACAAGTCCCACATACCGAGCGGAATCACTCAGTCTTAGCTACTCCTTCACTTTCTCCAGCTGTTTCTGCAAAAGCCTGATGAGGGGAATGACCTGACTCAAGCTGGCAGTGTCTGAACTGACTTCACGTGTGTCAAGTGCAAAGGGTTGGAGAACCTTGCAAAACACTGAAATCAATCTCCACTACGCTTGAGTCAGGTGCATACCCCCTTCTTTGCCTATGTCATAGGTGGATGTATAGGCTTGAATGGCCTTTTGCTGCTGCTCCATCCTCTGAAGCATATAGACGGTTGAGTTCCACTGCGTTACAACCTCTTGCTTCAGATGATGGCAGGGCAGGTTCAAGAGTGTTTGCTGGTGCTCCAGTCATCGGCACGCAGTCACTGAATGGCGAAAGTGTCCCAAAAATTTTTGGGCCACCAAAAGCATGTCCTGCATGGCCCTGTAGTTTCTCAAAAAATGCTGCACCACCAAATTAATTGGGTGAGCAAAACATTGTACATGCTGGAATTTGCCCTGATTTAATGCCCGCAAAATATTGGTGGCGTTGTCTATCACAAATCCCCAAGAGAGTCTATGTGGGATAAGCCATTGGGTGATGATTTCCCTCAGTTTTTCTAAGAGGTTGTGGGCGGCGTGCCTCTTACTGAAACCGGTGATACACAGCGTAGCCTGCCTTGGTACAAGCTGGCGTTTCTGAGATGCTGCTACTGGTGCCACTGCTGCTGTTGTTGCACAAGGCGATACATCTACCCAGTGGGCTATCACAGTCATATTGTCCTTAGTCTGCCCTGTTCCTCTTGTCCACATATTCGTGGTTAAGTGGACAGTGAGTACAACCGCATTTTTCAGGACACTGGTGACACTTTTTCTGACGTCTCTGTACATTCTCAGTATCGCCTGGCTAGTGAAGTGGAATCTAGATGGGATTTAGTACCAGGGAACACTACCTCCATCAATTGTCTAAATCCCACTGCACTAATGGCGGATACCGGAGGCACGTCAAACACCAACATAGATGTCAAGGCCTCAGTTATCCGCTTTGCAACAGGATAACTGCTGTTGTACTTCATCCTCCTCGCAAAGGACTGTTGGACAGTCAATTGCTTAGTGAAAGAAGTAGTGGCGTTCCAACTTCCACTCCGGGATAATGAATGACTCCCAGCAGCAACAGCAGCAGCAGTAGGCGTAGCAATGCAGGATCCTCCGGAGGAATCCCGTATAAGAGAGGAGTCAGTCATGCCAGTCACATGGCCTACAGGACTACTTCCGATCCTGATTGAGGAGGAAAATGACGTGGAGGGAGTTGCTGGTGTGGTTTACAGGCGTTTGGATACAACAGGACAAAGGGATTTACGTGTCCCTGGACTGATTACGGTCTTAGCCACAGTTTCTGAACTTGACAGTGACTTTTTCTGAATGCGCTGCAGGTGAAATATAAGGGAGGATGTTTCTAGGTGGTTACTTATTACACCTCTACATACGGTACATATGGAAAGATAGTAGTTGTCTGGATTAAGATAGCAATAATTCCACACCGAAGAGGTGGATTTTTTGGTCTTCTTCCCAGGCATGACGATGGGCTTATTCATCCCATGGACAACAACTGTCTACCCTGGTGCCTGATTTAAACAAACCACATCACCATCCGACTCCCTCTCGTCAACTTCCTTCTCAGCGCCAGCTACACCCATATCCTCATCCTGGTGTACTTCAACAGTGACATCTTCAATTTGAATATCAGAAACTGGACCGTGGCTGCTCCTTCCAGCACTTGCAGAGGGCGTGCAAATGGTGGAAGAAGCCACCTCTTTCCATCCAGTGTTGGGAAGGTCAGGCATCGCAACCACCGACACACTTGGACTCTCCTTGGGAATTTGTGATACCATCTGTCAAAGTCGAAAAATACTGCAGTACACACATCCGTACAAACTACACACAGATCGCCTCCGTGCGTGTACTTGTTCTGCTGTGCGTGCACATATTTGCAATTTGCGTATGGTCGCTCCCGCGGTCGTGCGCATCAGTGTGTGGTATGGGTATTTACGATAGAGTTTGTTAACGCATGGAGAGCTATCAAAACACATTACATATTTTGTCCAAATAGTGCACAATGTACACATAGTCCCCCTGCACCACACCAGAAAATAACATCAGTTTAAATGGTAACAGAACAAAGGGATTCACCTTTACAGGATAGGAGGGGACAGAACAAGGTCATAAGGTGGTGTTTGGTATCCAGCTGTAGGGTATATTAAGGGTAACATCCGGTGTTGGTTTGAGGAAGATCGCATGTTCCTGCGGATAGTTATGTGCAGAAGCAGAATATAGATATAAACTGTATCTACTGTACATTATATATGCGGCGGGAATCCAGAGGAGACCACCCACAAGAGCAGTTGGGAAAGACATCTCCCACCAATTCAAATCGACCTATGACCTCTCCTGTACTGTAAAAGTGCATTCCTGTGTCCAATGGACAAAGGGATTACAGTATCTATTGTATTGCTTTTGGAAGAAGTGTATAAAGAGAGCCTGCTTCTAGCCTGGTCAGACACAAGGCTCACAACGTTATCTATCAGATGGCGGAGGACCAGACCGGGTAGCGCAAGCGAATCCACTCACGTATGTAACATTGTCGGTAGCCATTTACTCTGTTAAATTGTATTGTATTATTTGTATTGTAATCCCCTTTCAGCAATATTACGCTGTGGTGTCGGAACCCAGTGATTTAATTACGGACTGGCGTCGTGTATTTCTTTCCCTGCTAAGGTTTAAAGTGTAATAGCATCACACTGCATTGCTGCATAAGGTTTAAAGTGTAATAGCATCACACTGCATTGCTGCATAAGGTTTAAAGTGTAATAGCATTGCATTGCATTACTGTAAAGGTTTAAAGTGTATCTCTGGGTGTGTGCGCGCTGTGTGTACTTTGTACCCCCAGCGCAGCGTTTGTACACAAAGTCTGTACAGTGATACGGGACTCCGTAGGCAAACAGTGTATAAAGTACGTAGCGTGTGTACTAAGTTTAGCGGCCGCAGCGGCTCCATGGTAAAGTGTATTCTAAGTGTGTATAAGGTATAGCTTTCTTTCCTGTAAGATAATCGACATTATCACATCTTAGAATGCATAGTTCATTTTTCTAGTGGGAGGATGAGGGCTTCCATCGTCATGTGAAGCTGAACCACTAGACATGAACATAGGGGGTCATTCCGAGTTGTTCGCTTGTTATTTTTTTCTCGCAACGGAGCGATTAGTCGCTAATGCGCATGCGCAATGTCCGCAGTGCGACTGCGCCAAGTAAATTTGCTATGCAGTTAGGAATGTTACTCACGGCATTACGAGGTTTTTTCTTCGTTCTGGTGATCGGAGTGTGATTGACAGGAAGTGGGTGTTTCTGGGCGGAAACTGGCCGTTTTATGGGTGTGTGCGGAAAAACGCTACCGTTTCTGGGAAAAACGCAGGAGTGGCTGGAGAAACAGAGGACTGTCTGGGCGAACGCTGGGTGTGTTTGTGACGTCAAACCAGGAACGAAACTGACTGAACTGATCGCAGATGCCGAGTAAGTCTGGAGCTCAGAAACTGCTAAGAAGTGTCTATTCGCAATTCTGCTAATCTTTCGTTCGCAATTTTGATAAGCTAAGATTCACTCCCAGTAGGCGGCGGCTTAGCGTGTGCAAAGCTGCTAAAAGCAGCTTGCGAGCGAACAACTCGGAATGACCCCCATAGGGCAGGGCCTTAGCCGTTAATGGTCACTCCGTGTCGTAAATGGCATATTACCAAGTTTACTTTCTCAGACTATTTAAATTCATTTTTTTGTGTCATTTTACTGAACTTTGGCTTTTTGGATTTTACATGCCCTCTACTATGACATTGGGCATCAGCCTTGGCAGACGACGTTGATGGCATTTCATCATTTATGTCATGACTAGTGGCCGCAGCTTCAGCACTAGGAGGAAGTGGTTCTTGATCTTTCCTTATGTTATCCTTTAAATTTTTGTTCTCCATTATTTTTCTGGAGTTATATAATAATATGCAGCACAGGAGAGCGTACCCCTACACCACACAGGACAAACCCTGTAAAAATTACTTAGATTAAATATTAATAACCCCTTTATTTTCAGTAAATGATATACAGCACAGCACAGGACAGCACCACTGGACTTATACGGCTGTACCGCTGGACTTATACGGCAGTACCGCTGGACTAATACGGCAGCACCGCTGGACTTATACGGCAGCACCGCTGGACTTATACAGCAGCACAGAACACCACCACTGGACTGATGCAGCACAAGACACCACCACTTGGCTGATGCAGCACAAGCACCTCTGGACTGGACTTATACAGCAGCACCTCTGGACTTATGGCAGCACAGGACACTACCACTGGACTGATGCAGCACAAGACACCACCACTGGGCTGATGCAGCACAAGCCACCACCACTGGACTGGACTTATACAGCAGCACCACTGGACTTATGGCAGCACAGAACACCACCACCGTGACTGGACTGATGCAGCACAAGACACCCCCACTGGGCTGATGCAGCACAAGCCACCATCACTGGACTGGACTTATACAGCAGCACCACTGGACTTATGGCAGCACAGAACACCACCACTGTGACTGGACTGATGCAGCACAAGACACCACCACTGGGCTAATACAACACAAGAGAGCACCACTGGAATAATACAAAAAAGCAGGTCGCCACCCCACGCGCCATGCCACTTTTCTGCAGAGACACTGAGGAGACACGTCCTCTCGCTACACTCTCCAGGACTGGAGCGAAGATGGCGGGGCGGTAGTTGCAAAATATACAAAGTCCGGATCTCGCGAGAATCTGACACCAGGACATTTTGCCTCGTTATGGGAATCGAGTCTGGTGGGAAAACCCAAGTGGGACTCAGTTCCCGACTCGGATCAGGGGTGTTCGGTGGGGTTCGGATTTCCAAAATGCAAACCCGCTCATCCCTACTTAATGGAGGGTGTAATCCCTTTAGCGAGTGCTAAATAGGGCATTGTTAAATAGGGCCCTAGGTTTTTATTAGCATATCATTTTTAAAAGGTACTGTAACTAGTCTAATGCAGAAGTTCATATGGCAGTAATTACAAATATACATGTATATATATGTCATGACATTACAGTAGTGTTGTTCTTTAAATTGCTATGTAACCATATCATTCACCTGAAAGTAAGTTATTATGCTTTCTGAATAGTATTTAAAACTCACAAGTATTACCAGCAGGCATATCCTTTCAAAGGCTTCCTGGCAGGATTTCTGGTGCACCATGCACACAAATAAAAATGCCACACCATAATTAAACATTCATCACAGTTATTTTTAGTTCCCCTAGTATAAGCCCCAAAAGCAAAGAGTTGTACTGGTCAGGAAAACATTTATTTTTATCTATTTAATAAATCATGGCAGCACGGATGGTATAATGGTTAGCATTACTGCCTCACAGCACTTAGGTCATGGGTTCAATTCAGGGGCGCTTTAAGAGAGGAGGAGGCCCGGGTGCAGCCTCCTCCGTTCAGGCCCCCTCCTCTCTGCCGGCAGCGCTGAGAGTCTGAGCACTAGAGCTTTAATACCGCCGTGGACATCACCGCGGGACTCCGGAGGGGTGAGTATTTAGAAAATGGGTGCAGCGTGTGCGGTGGGGGCCCCCTCTGGACTCAGGGGCCCGTGTGCACCGCACACACTGCACCCATTATAGAAACTCCAGTGGTTCAATTGCCACCATGGCCCTGTGTGCAGTTTGTATATTCTCCCTGTGCTTGCATGGGTTTCCTCCCACAATCCAAAAATATACTGGTAGGTTAATTGTCTCCCAACAAAATGAACCATAGCGTGAATGTGTGTACGTGTACATGTGAGGAATATAGATTGTAAGTTCCACTGGGGCACGGACTGATGTAAATGGACAAATATTCTCTGTAGAGCACTGCAGAATATGTGTGCGCTATATAAATAACTGGTATTATAAAGAATAAGCAACATTGCTTACATACTGTACACCCATGACCCAATCACAGAACTCGCTCCCCATCCAGACACACCACCAAATGCACATACATATTTTACTTAAGCTCAGACATTGCTTATAGAATATTTTGTTGCAGTTTCATCTGGACCATTACAGCAGCATATTGGCTATCAAGGCTTCAGAGTGGTGTTTTAGCAAAGATGTCCTCTAACAGGATGTTGTCAAAGCTCTTTACTAATGACACAGGAAATGGAAAGTAAACAGGATAGGAAGGATTGTGTAGAAGTAGATAACATAGGATGTGACTGAAGTCCCTGTATGAACTTTTCTATGTGGTTCAATAGTTACAGAAAACATATCTGCTGTACTCTTTATGGGGTCTATTTACTAAGCCTTGGATGGAGATAAAGTCGCTGGATATAAAGTATCAGACAATCTGCTCCTAAATGTCATTTTTCAAACCCAGCCTGTGGCATAGCACTTAGGAGCCGATTGGCTGGTACTTTTATCTCCATCCAAGGCTTAGTAAATAGATAACAATATTTCTTAAGAGTTTATACAGGCAGGATTTGTAAAACAATGCAAAATAAAGAGTGGGCAAAGTGCCTAATTTAGTAAGCACAGCAAATTCTCCTAATCAGCAGAATTTGCCATCATTCTCCTAGCATGCTGGGGGCCACCCATCACTGGGCAATGCCGCCCATCATGCTGACCGCTGCCTCACCCCTAACCCCCTCCTCCCCCCTTCAACAAGCAGAAATTGCGATCATATCGCAATTTCTGCTCGTTAGCAGAAACAGGGGACAACTCCTGCCGGCGCAGCTTAGCGCCGTCCACAGGAGTCCCGCCGCCACATTCTTAATCGTGGCAGCTGCATGTGACGTCACGCAGCCGCCGTGATCACGCCCCCGTTATCGGCCCCCCCGCCCCGCGACTGCCTCTACCTGAATGAACGGCAGAGGCGATTATATGGAGTATTACCTCCAATCATAATTGTGTGAGTGGTTAAATATTGCACAGAGAAAGGGCGTGCGATGGTTAAGGGGTCATAGCTCCTTGCAATGGCGTGAACAGTGCACGCAGTGCCTGATAAATCACCTAGTAGGTGCTGTGGTTGGCGGAGTGGCGGGTGAGGGGGAGACAAGGATAAGGGAGGTGCTGCAGAAAGGGGAGGGGTGGTTGTGCCGCAAGTGGGGGAGGGGCGGGTGCGGTGGTGACACGGGTGGTGGAGGGGGTGGGTGCATGGGTGCTGCGGGTGGGGGAGGGGGTCCGGAGCCACCGCGGGTAGGGGAGGAGCAGTTGCGGTGGTGCAGTGGGTGGGGGAGGGGCAGTGGTGCTGCGGGTGGGGGGGGTCTGGAGCCACCGCAGGTGGTGGAGGGGGAGTGTGGGGGTGCTGCAGATGGGGCCCGGAGGTACTGCGAGTGGGGGAGGGGCGGGTAATGCTTCTCCTCCTGGAAGCAGCTAAGCTGCTGTCCTCCCTTTGTCAGTGGCTCTCCCAGGGTGCCGCATTACAGGTAAGAAGATGCACTCAATAAACTACAGCTCCCAGCAGCCCTTAGCGCCGTAATGCTTCGGTGCTAAGGGCTGCTGGGAGCTGTAGTTTATTGAGTGCGTCTACTTCCCTGTAATGTGGCGCGTTGGGTCAAGGGCACTAACAATAGTGACTGGCTGGCAGAACTGACTGACTCACTGAATCAATGTAAAAGGTGAGAGTGCTGTGCAGTGTCAGTGACACTGCAAACCCTCTGCACTGCATAGCACTATCAACTTTTACATTGATTCAGCGTACAGACATTACCCTCTGCGATATTACACACGCTGTCCATTACATTAGCCATTTCGGGGCTTCCAGGCCGGCAGCCCAGGTACTGTGTTGCGGAGTCAGCGCCTCTGGGGATCTTGGCGCGGCTGTGATGGGGAGGTACTTCTGTTACATCATGCGCAGAGGAGGATACGGGGCTCAGAGAGTATGCAGCGCAGGGAGGGTATGAAAGCCTTCCGCTGCGCCGCTTTCATATACATCTATGTCGGTACCTGCAGCAGCTTTTGTTCCACCTGTGCTGTGGCTATGGAGTGGGTATTCTTGATGCCAGAGGAGGCAGGCGGTAAAAGGATTTTTTTTCCCTACCTACAGTGCAGAGACTTGCTGCAGATGAAGTGGCATACCCTCCAACTGTACCTTTTTTGCAGGTACAGTACCTATTTGTTTATGGTCTTTACTGGTTTTTGGCTCTCCAAACTTCCATTGAAAGTATAGGAAAGGGGGCATGACCACATCCCTTTACCCTGTGGCCACGCCCCCTTTTTGAATATGTAGTGATTTTTATGTGTAAATTGTTGGAGGGTATGTTGCTGTAGATGCAGTGGGCCTATTTTGGGCAGCTCCATCATCCCCATTGTTAATACTGCTCTGGGAACACACAGCAGTCAAAGGGCAGAGCCTCCCATTGGATGTAACCTGTGTGGGAGGGCATTTCTCGCCCAATCAGCTGTGGACTGGGTGTGATAGACCTGCTGCTAACCCAATGAGAGCTCCTAGCTACGCCCAGCCAGCGTTATCCACATAGTCACAAAGTGACAGATCTGGGCTATTATATAGGAGATAGGTGGTCAGGAAAATGTTAAACATGCCATAATAAATAAATAAATACACAACCATAATAGAACCAGTAGACTGTACTGCACTTTCTAAGAACACATTCTTCCACCTCATGGTAAGGCAGCTGTCTCTTCCCTCTTGACAGCTACTCTATGGTGCAGTGTACTGATTACGCATTCAGATCCACACATACAGCAAACTTTGTAGAAGAAGCTGCTACACTGGGCATGTGCAGTAGCTCCACTCTGTCCCTTAAACTGCATGTTGCACAGCTCTAGTAATCATATTATTTATTATTGTTATTGTGGTCAAACTTTTAATGGGTGTAGTATGGTATTCCGGCGGCTGGGATCCCGGCGGCCAGTATACCGGCGCTGGGATCCTGACTGCCGGCATACCGACAGCTGGGCAAGCGCAAATGAGCCCCGTGCAGGCTCACTGCGCTCGCCATGCTGCAGGCACGGTGGCACACTACGCGCGGCACGCTATTTATTCTCCCTCCAGGGGGTCGTGGACTCCCAAGAGGGAGAATAGTTGTCGGTATGCCGGGTGTCGGAATTCTGGCGCCGGTATACTGAGCGCCAGGATCCCAACAGCCGGCATACTGAATACCACCCCTTTTAACCGCTGCTAAAGAGGGGGTGTTTCCAGGCAACCAGAACCACCCTGTGTTTGCCTATGAGCATACCGGTTACATGCTCTACTTTGCCAACTTCCTCCGATGCTTGCAGCAGATGGTAAATGCTGTATAGGTTAAGATTGATGGTAACAAAAAGTTAGGTATAGTTAGTTTCCACTCCAAACTAACACCTCCAGCAGTCTTACGCACGTGTCATAGCAGTGAAAAGACAGCACATTCCCAATGTCGCTGGGTACAGTAGTTCTACAGCATGTTAGTCCAACCATTAGATCATACAGCTTTGTGGGGGACTCCAAATTCAAACTTCATTGCACTAGTCTCAAACCTCATAGGAGACTTCTAACGTATGGAATCCATCCCAATACACAGGGTCCCTCTCTCCTTCCACCTTAAGTATACGGGTATTTAGGACTCTTCAATAAGACTCTCCTCTAGCCTCGCTGTCATCTTGCCATGGCCCCTCCCTCGCTATGGAGCACTTCTCCAGGGGCTATTAACCAAGGGTCCAGCATTACACATCACAAAGACACTCACCCTTTCACATATGGGCTGTCTCTTCACAGAAGATCTCTCATCTTCCACTGTGGCACCAGGCAGCACACTCTGGTCTGCTGCAGATGGTCACACCGTACAGGAGCGCTCTCTACTGCACATTTCTCACTACAGGGACATCATAGTCATAAGTACTCCCCCTCTTGTCTTTTACCAGGAGTCTCTCTCTCATTGCAGATCTCTTTGCTGCTGCACTGCCTCCCAGTATACTTTGGGGGGACTCTTCATAGGGGACCCTTTAACATACAGGGCTTCCCCTTCTTATGTGTGGGTACTTTAAAGAGCCCTCTCATTAAAGGGGCTTTCACCGTGCTCATAGATGGTGAGGCAATTCAAAGTGGATATTTACTAATTGGGTTTTGCTCCTTAAAGTACCTGTGACCTCATGGCAGCACCATGAACCCCCCAAAAGCCATGGTACTGCGGGACCTCCCTCTTCCCATCCCATTGTCCCAACTAAAAATGGCTGCCTTCTACATGTGGATGCTACGTACCTGAACCTTTATAGACTCCAGTCCCGACCTCATGGGCTGCAGCCGCGGATAGGATCTGCCATAAGGCCACACACCCTTGTGCAGCCAGCTTCCCCCTGCCCTCCCGGTGATTAACGGGTGATGTCAGTGGGAGGCGAGGCTTAATCGCAGCACTGCCAGAAGGCAGGGCTTATAAATGGGGGTGAAGCTTAAGTCTGACACTGCCGGGTAGTACAGCAGCATTAGGGCGGTTCCGGTATGAATGGTCGACCATGTTATGGTCGACAGTCATTAGGTCGACCACTATTGGTCGACATTGACATGGTCGACATTGACACATGGTCGACACATGGAAATGGTCGAAACATGAAAAGGTCGACATGAGTTTTTAAACTTTTTTTGGTGTCGTTTTTTGCGTAAAGTGACTGGGAACCCCAATTAGTGCACCGCGTCCCCTCGCATGGCTCGCTTCGCTCGCCATGCTTCGGGCATGGTGCCTTCGCTCCGCTACCGCTTCGCTCAGCACAGATTACCGTTCCAATCGTAGTCCACGTAGATCGTAAAGTATGGAAAAGTTCCCCAAAAGAAAAAAAAGTTAAAAAACCCATGTCGACGGTTTCATGTGTCGACCTTTCATGTGTCGACCATGTGTCCAAGTCGACCATGTCAATGTCGACCAATAGTGGTCGACCTAATGACTGTCGACCATAACATGGTCGACCATGTGAACGGATACCCATTAGGGCACCTTTGCGATTTTATGTAGTCTTTAAGCCAAATACCGGTACCACTGGTGCAGCAATGGGCAGCTCCCTTGTCAACGGAACCACTCACAGACTCCTTGTTATGGCCATTCATATTATATAACAAGTCTATACATGTGATGTTTTAACTAACTATGGCAGGTCCATCTTAACATACTGTACAGGCACACTGTGCAGCTGCCCAGGACCCCACAGTTCTAGGTGCCTTCGTGCAAGGGCTGACTGTAGATGGTGTGGGAATGTAGAATGGGTAAGTTATTAAATATTTTTTATTTATTCCTGTTAGTTAGTGGGTGGGTAGGTGTGCATTGCTTTTACCAGGGCTGTTAAGAAGACTTTTCCAAATGCTGTTAAGATGTCCCTGAACTAAGGCCACAATGACTTGCAAAGAGGAGAGCAGCAGAGATACTCTTAGCTAAACAAAAGAAATAAAGGCAAGAATATAAAGCAACTATTGAAGAGCAATAATAAATTGGGGGAAATTTACTAAGCAGCGGGTTTGGTGTCATTTAGGTTTCAATGTCAAATTGGTAGCATTTACTAAAGGTCAGTTTTGAAGTCTAAATTAAAACCACTGTTGATTTCTAAATGACAACTTGCAACAGCGTGCTCTATTTATCAGTGGTTTCTGTTGAAACCACTGCAGATTAGAAGCTATTCATATTAATTTAATGGTGCTTTTCTAGAAACACCATTGAATTGACATACTGTAGAAGCAGATGACTGTGGAATAGAAGCTATTCTATTCATATTCATTTACTTGTACTACTCTGTTTGTTAGAGAAAGCACCATTCAACTGACATCATAGGAAGAGACCACTGCATATTAGAAGCTATTCTATTTGTATTCATTTAGTGGTGCCTTTACAGAGACAACAATCACCTGACATCATAGCATAGTAACATAGTAACATAGTATCTGAGGTTGAAAAAAGACAATTGTCCATCGAGTTCAACCTATTTGTGGTCTCCTATGCATGATGATTTGACTAAAATTTCTGACTGATGCTGCTGTCAACCATTGCATTTTATCCCTATTTATAGTAACTATAATGCATGACTATGCACCATACCCCTGGATATCCTTATCCATTAGGAATTTATCTAACCCATTCTTAAAGGTGTTGACAGATTCCGCCATTACAACTCCCTCAGGCAGGGAATTCCAAACACGTATTGTCCTTACCGTGAAAAAGCCTTTACGCTGTATTGTGCGGAATCTCCTCTCCTCTAACCTGAGCGAGTGTCCACGAGTCCTCTGTATTGATCTAACCAAAAACAGGTCCCGCGCAAGCTCTGTGTATTGTCCCCTTATATATTTGTAGATGTTGATCATATCCCCTCTTAGTCTCCGCTTTTCCAATGTAAACATGCCTAGTCTTTCAAGCCTTTCCTTGTATTCCATCGTCTCCACGCCCTTAATTAGTTTGGTCGCCCTCCTCTGTACCTTTTCAAGCTCCAGGATATCCTTTTTGTAGTACGGTGCCCAGAATTGTACACAGTATTCAAGGTGTGGCCTCACTAGTGATTTATATAACGGGAGTATTATACTCTCGTCCCTAGCATCAATACCCCGTTTTATGCATGCTAATATCTTATTAGCCTTCTTTGCTGCAGTCCTACTTTGGGTACTACTGCTTAGCTTGCTATCTATGAGGACACCTAAGTCCTTTTCCAGTACAGAATCCCCTAATTTTACCCCATTTAGTAGGTAGGTGTAATTTTTGTTCTTGTTACCACAGTGCATTACTTTACACTTGTCTGTGTTGAAGCGCATTCTCCATTTGGCTGCCCATACTTCTAATTTAACTAAGTCGTTCTGAAGAGACTCGGCATCCTCCTCTGTATTTATAGCCTTACACAATTTGGTATCATCTGCAAAAATTGACACCATGCTCTCTAGACCTTCTGTTAGGTCGTTAATGAAAATATTGAACAATAGCGGTCCTAATACTGAGCCTTGCGGCACACCACTTAGCACTTCAGTCCAAGTTGAAAAAGATCCATTAACCGCAACGTGCTGCTCCCTATTATCTAACCAGTTTTTGACCCAAGTGCATACTTGCCTACATTGCTGCCCTCTCCTCCAGGATGTGAATGAGGTAGACTTACCCACCTTTCGGAGGTAGGGTAGGGAAGGGGGGGGGGGGGGGGGGAGTGCGAGATGCCGGGGGAGATCTCAGACTTATTTTTAAAGGGGCAATCACTTACGAATGTAAACCAAGCCTTGTAAGTGATTAGCCAAGCCTTGTAAGTGATTAGCCGATCCGATGCTAGACGATCTGAGATCGGCTAGCATCCCGCACCTCCAGCAATCTCAGGTGTCATTACATCTGGTCTTGTTTCTTGTTCTGTATATTGTCTGTTTGAGGTGTGTTTTTTATATAGTCTGTTTTGGTTTATCTTTTTCAGTTTTGTACTGTGCGTGAGTGTAGTGTGACAGAGGCATAGCAATAGTCCACACAGACATGGGATATACATAAGTATATCCTTACAAAGAAATACGTTTAAATAAGGTTTGCGGTACAAATATCGTAAACAAAGGGGCAGACTAGATGGGCCAAGTGGTTCTTATCTGCCGTCAAATTCTATTGGCAGGATGTAACGCAGTCCGAGATCGTTGGAGGTGCGGGTTGCCAGCCGACATGGTTTTGCCTTGTAAGTGATTGTCCCTTTAAAAAAACATCAGAGATCGCCGGCAACCCGCACCTCCGGCGATCTCGGACTGCATTACATCCCTCCACGTTCTTCTATGTTTCTATGTCTGATGTGAAGCATCATAATACTGCATAACTCCAATGGATTATATAAATTGTTGCCGAACAAAATCAATTAATTATCCTGCGGTTTCAGCAATCACACATGTCTAAGGCTATAGTAGTTTATTTTTTTGTTGGGTTTACAGGCAGTTTTATGGCAGTTTTCAAAACCACCGCTCCATAAATTCTTTCTATGATCTCCAACAGTGGTTACCAAGCTCAGTCCTCAAGGGGCAAGGCCGTAACTAGGGTGGTACTGATGGTGCTTTAAACACAGCACGTTTGTTCTGTGAGCACTCCGTCCGCATCCTTCCTAACTGACCACCTTTGTACGTGCTGACAGCTGCAACACTGGTCACTGTAGACATTACAACAGGCAGCGCTGGGCAGGCAGAGTCTATCCACAGTGCGCTTGGGTTCTTCCAAACTGCTCTTCTGGAGTGTGTGAACTTCCAGGTATTGGAGACGGCTGCTGGTACTCAGCACAAAGAAGTCATGGAAGTCACCTGTTGCTGGTGGGTGGGGACGATTGGATGGGGACACCTACACTACACTACAATGAGGAGGAATGAGGTATAGGGGCTCTACCTGGCATAATGTGTAGGGGCTCTACCTGGCATAATTTGCATGAGGGGCTCTTCTGTGGCATAACATGTATAAGGGACTCTACTGTGGTGTAAGGTGTTTGTTGTGGGTTTAGAATCTGCACAGGAGAGGATTAGTGATAGTCTATCAATGTATGTTACAATTTGTTGTGAAGTAATATACTAAACCAACATCTGGATATTTTGTGATAATGTCGATATTATCTTAAAACATAAAGCTATACCATAAAACACACTTTTACCATGGAGCCGCTGCGGCCGCTGAACTTAATACACGCGCTACGTACTTTTTACGCTATTTGCGTAATGAGCCTCGTACCATGTACGGACTCTGCGTACAAACGCCGCGCTGTGGGTACAAAGTACACGCAGCGCGTACGCACCCAATTAATACACCTTAAAACCTTATACAGTTATTCAATGTAATACACTTTAAACCCTAGCAGGGAAAAGAGGACACAACACCGATTTGTAGTTAATCACTGGGTTCCGACACCACAGAGTAATATATCTGAAAGGGGGTTTAACAATACAAATTATGCACTACAATACAACAGAGTAAATGGCTACAGTCAATGTACATACGTGAGAATATTCGCATGCGCTTCCCGGTCCGGTCCTCCGCTATCAGGTTGAAAGCGTTGAGAGTCTTGTGTCTGGCCGGGCAGCAGCAGGCTTTATTTATACAATACTTCCAAGAGCAATACAATGGATACTGTAATCCCTTTGTCCATTGGACACAGGGATGCTTCTTTACAGTACAGGAGAGGTCATAGGTTGATTTGAAAAGGTGGGCTATGTCTTTCTTAACTGCTCTTGTGGGTGGTCTCCTCTGGATTCCCGCCGCATACATAATATACAGTAAATACAGTTTATATCTATATTCTATTTCTGCACATAACTATCAGCAGGACCATGCGATCTTCCGCAGACCAACACCGGAATGTTTCCCTTAAAATACCCTACAGCTGGATACCAAACACCACCTTATAACCATAGTCTGTCCCCTCCTATCATGTAAAGGCGAATCCCCTTGATCTGGAATCATTTAAACTGTTTATACTTTCAGATGTGGTGCAGAGGGACTATGTGTATAATGTGCAAACAAACAAAGAGGAAGGGGGGTGCAAATCCCCACCCCCAAATTCCCCTCCGCACACTGAAAATTACCTGTAACCATCCCTGAATCTATCTGGTAATAAAATTCAGAGAATTCGTCACAAATGTTTGCAAACACATGTTTAGCTGCTGGCCACTTCACGGCTTCTCTGATACAGCAGTCCTAACCTACATAATAGCAGTGCCCACATAGGGCCATGTAATTTGTCACAGTACGCCTCATAATAAAGGCCATTACTAAAACAGTTCCAGACTGAGAGCTAACTTACCAGGGAGCCACCCCCAGGATCTCCCATTGGCACTACAAGGAACAGCATGCCTTCCAAATGCTGCTCCCATTTCCATGAGGAAATACACATGACATAAATATATCGATTATATCAAAAAACAGAGAGGAGGGGAGTTTTAGAGATTCATAACTAGTGTACCGGCCATAATTGGCAACATTTCAACTGTATAGAAACCACATTGATAAATCACGTATATATATTTTTTTTTAAATATACATGATGATGTGATTTAACAATGTGGTTTCTATACAGTTGAAATGTTGCCAATTCATGTGTATTTCCTCATATGCATGGTCATAAAAATGTAATTTAGGATGCTTTAGGAAATGGTATTGATTTAATGATAAATGCTTTCTAAATACATGGATATAAGCTTATAAACTCTAAGTAAGATAGAAGGGGGCAATCTCTTGTTGAATTATATAGACATGGGGATTCTGTAGATTTTCAGATCAGAGGAGGTGTTTTATTGCCATGGTGTGCAGTAAAGATTAGCCTTGAAGGAGGTTTTCTTTCTCCAGGCTAAGACACTTTGCTTTTCCTTCTATATCTTCCTTCACAGGTGCTCTCCCGGCCCCGCGGCGCATTTGAGCTCTGCAATGCCAGAGGTAACAGGGCTCACCTAACACCGATCACGGGGACACGGGTGAACACTGCAGTCTTATACTCCATCAGCATAACAACGACCCTACTCTCACTCCTCCTTCGCTCCAGTGGATGAGGATGGGAAGCAGATGGGAGCGATTGTACCTTATGCTGTACTATATTCTATATCTAGAGAACAAGCTACATGGTGCTGAGTGTAGAAAACTGAATGAGCACCTTATGAATAATTGCACTTATTGAACTAAATTGTACTGTTCCAAGCTTATGGTGGAACAAGAGGAGGCAAACGATTGTAATCATTCTATATTACAAATGTTTCTGAGATTAACCGAGGTAATTTTAAATACGACAAATACTACAGTAATTCATAAGTAATATAAGAGAGATTAGATAAGCTGAAGGCTGCATAAGCCTGAGGCCATATAAGCGATCAACTTTTTGTGATTGGTTGTTAAATGACTAAGCAGTTGCTAGGCAGATCAGTTTTCCCGGTTGGTTTTTTCCTATTGGTTTAAGGGGTTGTGCATCAGGATGAAGAGGAGGGTCTTAGGTTAGTATATAGGGGGTGGCCATCTTGCTAGACTCCCTCTTGCCTTTCAGTTTATGCCCCAGGAAGGATAAGTACTATTGCTTATTTTCACTGCCTGTAAATTGTTTTTGTTTTTTTTGTTTTTTTTTTAATTTCATTTGCCTTCTCTAGGGCATTATACAGTGCTGTGCCCCCTCTCTGCGTGTCATTGTCTATTTTTGCAGATTCTCCCCCCTCTGCCATGCCTCGTCCAAAACGTGCAGCTCCCCCCCCCGGCGCCTCGTGGATGCGGGGAGCGCCTTCCGCTCCCGCTCCCCGAGCGTTGCGCCACAGAGAGGACTTCCCCCTGTTTCAGACAGGCGGCGGGGACGGGCAGTTACAGCCCGCTCCCCTGCCGCACGGAGACGGGCGGCCAGCGGCCGCTCGTCACGTGGTGCCGATGCGCGCGGCTCGGCCGGGCCACGCGTCCCGGCGCTCGCAGCGGGACGGGCCTCTCCTCTCCCTCCTGCCTTGGGCGTCTGCAGCACTTCCCCTCCGGCGGCCGGCGGCCGCTCTGCACGTGGCACGGGTGCGCGCGGTCCGGCTGGGCCGCGCTCCCCGGCGCCTCCCGCGGGCGAATCGACTTCCCTCCCTCCTTCCATAAGTGCCTCCGGCCCTCCTCCTCCATCCCCGCGGTCGGCTCTCGGCGGAGTCCTGGGGGCACAAGCTGTGCCGGACGGCCGCGGCAGAGCTGCGGGGGGCGAGGGGGGGGTCAATATGCAGCTGGGGGATATGAGCCCAGGGCAGCGGGTAGCGGCTCCCGCTGTCCCCGGGACAATACAGGGCCCCATACTACCCCCCTCCAGCGGGGGGTTTAGCACACCGTACCTCAATTTAAATAATATTGGGCCGTTTGGGCCTAGTGCCGCCGGGGCGGGGGACGTGGCAGCGGCGGCCGCCACACCCGCCCCGGCGGCAGTCACATGGCAGGGTTTTCCCCCGGCCTCAGTGGCCTGCTCGGGCTCCTCCTGGGTGTCAGACGCCCCGACGCCATTAACGGCGCCCCCGCTCGTCGGTTTTCAAACCCCTCTCCACGCCCTTCCCGGTCTTTTTCAGTTTGGGTCCACACAGACATCCGTCTCGGCGGCTTATATGACGCCCGGCGGGGCGCTTTCGGTAGCAGCGCAGCAAGGCTTCGCGGGGAGCCAGTCCTTCCCCGGGGGTTTTGCGTGGCCTCCGGCTCCAGCATTCCCCTTAGCCGCCAGCATGCCTTCCATGGGCTTCATGACGGTGTCCGGCACACAGTTTTCCCCGCACGGGGCCAGCGCGGGCGCCGGCGTGCAGTCCACGTGGTCGGTCGGTGGCCCCCGAGTCGCGGTGCCCTTGCCGGCCTTTGCGGGCCTGCAGTCAGGGCAGGCACCGGGCGGTGGGTATCAGGTGGCACAGAGTTGGCCCCCTCTCGCGGCGCCCCCTCAGTTCCTTCCGGCGTCATACGGATGGGCGGGGGCGGGCGGCTGCCCGCCGCATACGGCGTGGCGGCCGTCTTACCCCGCGAGTTTCGGTGCAGTGAGCGGGTCAGCCTTTACGCAGTCGATCGGGTACACCTCGGCGGGGGCCCCCTCCCTGCAGCTGCCGGGCGGCCATCCGCCACGGAACGGGGGGACGGGCTCTCCGCCTCCGCATTTGCGGACAAGTGTTAATGATGTTCTGGTTCCCCCGGTGCCGGTTGTCCCCTCTTTTTCTCCCTTGCAGGTTCCGTCTAATTCAGGGGCTACGCCCGTCACGAGGCGAAGGTCACGGACAAGCGCGACTGCGAACGTGGAGGTACGGCCATCAGCGGAGGCGGGTGCAGCGGACGACGCGGTTCCGGGTCCTTCAAACTCCGGTGAGCTAAATATTCCTTTACACGTTTCAACTTGTAGTTCCTCGTCTTCTAGCAGCGTATCATCCGGCTCTCCGCGGCGCCCGCGTAAATTAGCTAGGCTCATCGCGCGGCGAATGTCCAAGGAGGCGCACAAGGTGGCCACTCCTGCGCAGGTGGTCCCCTCCGACCCTCCCCGTTACGGCGAGATGGTACATTGCGCCAACACGGCAGTGACAAGAGGGGTTCGTAAGCGCATGCGGGAAAAAATACGTAAGGGGAAGTATGTAGACATATTCACCCTTACAGAGGAAATGCGGCAGGGTTTTGACGCGGCCAAGAAACCGGGTGGTATTGGGGAAAATGCGTTTCGCA
This sequence comes from Pseudophryne corroboree, assembly GCF_028390025.1. NCBI lineage: Eukaryota > Metazoa > Chordata > Amphibia > Anura > Myobatrachidae > Pseudophryne > Pseudophryne corroboree. Next base: position 205,720,572 of record NC_086454.1, read on the forward strand.
ATTTTCACCAGTGGCTGCGTGGGTTTTTGGTGTTCATGGCTTGCTACACGGAATCGCGTCCCACGGAGTATGCCAACTTGGTGAAATATTTGTTTTTAGTACACGATATGTACTTAAAATCCAAGGGTTCCGCGTGGCGGGATTACGACGAGAAGTTTTGTCGCAATCAGGATGGCAACCCCATCCTGCCCGCGGGTTTTAAGGATGTTGAGGTGTGGTTGGAGGTCACGCAGCAGGTCAAACCCACCCCGGACGTCACGGCCAAGAAGCCCGGGGCGGCCGGGGCGGTGGCTTCTCGATTGACGGGAAAAGGCAAGTGCTTTGCCTACAACGACGGCAAATGCGGCAAAGGAACGGGCTGTCGTTTTCGCCACTCATGCAGGTTGTGCGGAGCCAGTCACCCGGCCAAGGAATGCACCGCGGCGACAGGCGGTAAGCCTGCCGCTTCCACCGAGGCCGGTGGAATTGGCAAGTAAGGCCTTCTCCCCGATTATAGTTCCCGAGTTGCAGCGCTGGCTTACCTTGTACCCCGATGAGTCGGCGGCATCGTTTCTCTTGCAGGGCTTTCAGCACGGTTTTCGTTTGCCAATCCCGGATTCGGTGTATGTGGTTGCACGCCAGAATTTGAGATCGGCTCGGGAATTCCCGCAGGAAGTCCGGCGGAAGGTTGACGGGGAGATTGGGCTGGGGCGCATGGCTGGGCCCTACGCCCTTTCCCCGTTGCCCTCCTTGTGCATTTCCCCAGTAGGGGTAGTGCCCAAGAAGGCCATAGGTAAGTTTCGTTTGATACAGCACTTGTCGCACCCGCCGGGGCTGTCGGTCAACGACGCTATCCCGGAAGCCCAATGCAGAGTTCGATATCAGTCGTTTGACGACGCGCTGCGATTAGTGCGGGATTGTGGTCCGGGGAGTCTGTTGGCAAAATTGGACGTGGAGTCGGCCTTTCGGCTACTCCCGCTACACCCAGATTCCCTGCGGTTTCTGGGTTTCAAAATAGGGGGCGAATTCTACGTCGATCGGTGTCTCCCCATGGGTTGCTCTGTCTCCTGCGCCTACTTTGAGTGCTTTAGCACGTTTTTGCACTGGTGCGTCCAGACCGCCTCCGGGCAGATGGGGGTGGCTCACTACCTGGATGACTTTCTTTTTGTAGGCCCCGGAGACAGTTCGGTCTGTGGGGACATTCTCTCGGTGGCCAGGTCGTTATTCTGCGCTTTAGGGGTACCGGTTGCGCAGGATAAGTGCGAGGGTCCTTGCACTTGTCTTAGCTATTTAGGTATCGAGATTGACACGGTAGGGGGGTGCTGTCGCTTGCCCGAGGATAAGGTGCGGAAACTATTGGGTTTGATTACAGACTGTTTAGGAAAACGCAGGGTTCGGCTTAAACAGGTGCAGTCCTTGCTTGGTTCTCTCAATTTTGCGTGTCGGATTATCCCCATGGGTAGGATTTTCTGTCGCAAACTTGAGCGGGCCACCGCGGGGACGGTTCGACAGAATCACTCCGTGTACCTTCCCCGCGAGATCAAGGATGATTTGCGGATTTGGGTCTCGTTCCTGGTGTCCTTCAACAGGGAAGTGTTGTGGCCCGCTCCTTGTTGTTCCAGTAAGCAGCTGCAGTTGTTCACGGATGCTTCAGGCAGTCGAGGTTTTGGCGCGTTCTTCGCTGGCTCATGGCGCGCTGCGGCCTGGCCGGCATCTTGGGTAACGCGTGGGTTTACCAAGAACCTGCTTCTGCTGGAATTGTTCCCGATCTTAGTGGCGCTTGAGTTATGGGCCGGATGGTTCGCAAATAGGGACATTTTGTTTCTTTGCGACAACTTAGGGGTAGTGCATGCGATTAATAACCAGCGTTCCTCATCTCCGCAGGCGCTGCGATTGCTAAGGCATTTAGTGTTGGTTTGTTTGCAGCGCAATATTAATTTTAGGGCTCGCCACGTACCTGGAGTTGACAATGGAATTGCGGATGCATTGTCCCGGTTCCAGTTTGACAAATTCAGGACGTTGGTTCCGGGAGCGGAGGCAGAGGGGTTACAGTGCCCACCTTCTGTCTGGCAGATGGTCGAAGCGGTCTAACGGCGTTGGCCAGGTGTGCACTGGCTCCCTCTACGCTACGAGCGTATGATGCTGCATGGCGGGATTGGTCAGCCTTTCAGAGTAGGTACGGGGTAGCAGGTGAGTCCTCGGCCGACGCCCTGTTGACCTTTGTTTGGGAGCATTACCAAAACGGTAGGTCAAAAGCGGCCATGGCTACTGCCCTTGCGGGCATCGCCTTTCACTCGCGACTCCACGGGACAACGGACCCCACGGGGTCGTTTGTCCTTTCCAGAGCGCTGAAAGGTTGGGCTAGGTTGCACCCGGCGCCTGCGGATTCACGTAGGCCTATAACGTTGCAGCTGCTAGCGGAATTGCTGCGTGTGCTACCTCGGATTGCGTCCTCGGAATTTGAGGTGGCATTGTTTAGTAGCGCGTATGCCCTGGCCTTTTTCGGGGCTTTTCGGGTGAGCGAGCTAGTGGCGAGCAGCAAGGCGTCCCGGGAATCGGGTCTGCTCTACGAGAATGTGCGCTTGCAGGAGGGCCTGTTGCTCTGTAGGATTGTGCGGTCCAAGACAGATCAAACAGGTCGGGGTCGCTGGTTGTCCTTGGAGGCTCAGGGAGGTATGGGCGTTTGCCCGCTGCGGTTGACGCAAGAGTATGTGCGGTTAAGACCTCCGGGGGGCAACCAGTTGCTGGTGCACGCGCAGTTGGACCCTCTGACAAAGTTTCAGTTCTCATCGGTGTTCAAGAAATGTTTGACGGCGTTGGGCTTGCAGGAGGCGGACTTCGGTACTCATTCCTTTCGGATTGGGGCGGCTACCCATGCGGCGGCCGCTGGTTCATCACCAGCGGCTATTCGGGAGTTGGGTCGCTGGAAGTCGGCCTCCTATAAGTCCTATGTCCGTATAGATAAGTTATAAGTGCGCCTGTTGCGCTAACCCAAAAACGTGTTTACTCGTCGGTTTTTGAACGCTTACCGTTCAGGAATCGAGGGTGTGAAGCGAATTTTTAAAATTTTTCCTCCGAGGGGGCCTAATTTCAATTGGCTGTTCTACCAAGGTCCACGGGAGGTTTTTTGAGTTTTCTCCTTCACTTGGGTTTTATTGGTTACGTTGTGTTTAAGTTACAGATTATGTGCATAATCTGACATTAGGATATTTTCTTTTACAGCTGTCAGCAATTTTGGAGACCACATATGGATGGTTGGTCATTCATATGTTTTTTGGGCGGAGAAACATCCCATGGCATCTAGGGCGACTGAGATTTTTGGGTCCCGGCAATTTAGATGGTTAGGTGTTAGGGGCATGTTATGGGGTGATTTGTTGCGCGTCCTTTTTTCTAGGGAGCGCCGCTGGGGTCGCCCCAGTTGTATTATCATTCATCTGGGTGGTAATGATCTGGGCCGAGTTAAAGGCATAGACTTGATTTTGTCTATAAAGGCGGATGTGGTGGCGATACGTTGTCACTGGCCTGGGGTATGCATTGTCTGGTCGGAAATGGTGCCCCGTTTCCATTGGCGTGGTGCGGTGCGTTTCTCGGCGCTGGAGAAAGCACGCAAAAAGGTGAACTCGACGGTGTCTCTGTTTGTCAAGGCCATAGGCGGAGTGGCAATTAAGCATCCTCTGCTGGTGCTGCGGAACAGGCAGTTCTATAGAGACGATGGGGTTCACCTTTCTCCGGAAGGAGTGCAGTTTTTTCTGGAAGATATTTTCGGTCTTTTTCGTTAGAGCTAGTTAGTTTCTGGTTGGTTAAGGTTCTGTTTGCGGATGGCGGTGGCGGTTTGGAAAACCTTGGTGGCGGGAAATCGCTGCCAACCAGCTGTCACACAGGCATAAGTGGTCATTGTGGGGCTCCCTCTTTAAATGGACGGCAGGTGTGTCCTTTTCTTGCGGTTGGACATTTAGACGTTCCCCTGCGGGAACCGAACGTTTGCCAGAGAAAGAGGGGTAAGGCCAGCACAATGCGGGTTATGCGGGAAGGAGGCGGGGTATGTGTACTCCCCTCCTTGGTTTGGTGGTTTGTCATCTAGGTGACGGGTGCTGGTGTTTGGCAGCGGTTTTCTGTTTGCCATCCTCCAAACTAAAGTTAATATATATTCAATTCAATTCTAATTCGGCCTCAATTATTAGTTTAAAGAGTTGGTCAGCGATTAATAAACATCGTCTGACCTTTAACTCCAGCTACTGTGTCCGTGTCTTTATTTCAGTGTGTGGTGTGGTTTTATTTAGTGATAAGCTAGCTTAAGTAAAAGGTTTATGTAATCACAATAAAGTTATGAGCGGCTTAGATAAGCTGAAGGCTGCATAAGCCTGAGGCCATATAAGCGATCAACTTTTTGTGATTGGTTGTTAAATGACTAAGCAGTTGCTAGGCAGATCAGTTTTCCCGGTTGGTTTTTTCCTATTGGTTTAAGGGGTTGTGCATCAGGATGAAGAGGAGGGTCTTAGGTTAGTATATAGGGGGTGGCCATCTTGCTAGACTCCCTCTTGCCTTTCAGTTTATGCCCGCCCGCCCTCCCAGAATGCGTCTACGTTTTTTGTTCTTGCTGTGGGCTATTGAAAGCCAGATTGGCGGGAAATCGCTGCCAACCAGCTGTCACACAGGCATAAGTGGTCATTGTGGGGCTCCCTCTTTAAATGGACGGCAGGTGTGTCCTTTTCTTGCGGTTGGACATTTAGACGTTCCCCTGCGGGAACCGAACGTTTGCCAGAGAAAGAGGGGTAAGGCCAGCACAATGCGGGTTATGCGGGAAGGAGGCGGGGTATGTGTACTCCCCTCCTTGGTTTGGTGGTTTGTCATCTAGGTGACGGGTGCTGGTGTTTGGCAGCGGTTTTCTGTTTGCCATCCTCCAAACTAAAGTTAATATATATTCAATTCAATTCTAATTCGGCCTCAATTATTAGTTTAAAGAGTTGGTCAGCGATTAATAAACATCGTCTGACCTTTAACTCCAGCTACTGTGTCCGTGTCTTTATTTCAGTGTGTGGTGTGGTTTTATTTAGTGATAAGCTAGCTTAAGTAAAAGGTTTATGTAATCACAATAAAGTTATGAGCGGCTTAATAGGAAATTTTTGGAGACATTTTTACTGTTGGACAAGATTTCACTTTCTTCACAGGTGTTCGCTTGACCCCCGCGGCGCATTTATGCTTTGCAAGGCCTTCGGCAACAGAGCATACCTAACACCGATTACGGGGGTATGAGGGGACACTGTTGCTTTAATTCCATCAGCATAGTAGTGATCCTACTCTCACCCGTCCTCCGCTCCAACGGATGAGGATGGGCAGCAGATGGGGGAAACTACAATATATGCTGTACAAATCTATTCCATATCTTTATAACCCTCTGAATTATTTTCAATGATAAATAAATTATGTGGTACTATTATTGTTGCATTGTATAAATTGAGATGGTGAGAGTATAGGTGACAATCTATATATTTATTGCAAATAATTTGTCTGATATGATTTTTTGGAATATGTTCAAGGGGTGTTTCTGGCCCCTAATGATATCTACTAACTTATGATATAAATAACCCGGTCCAGAGATTATATCATATCTCACAACCCTATATAGGAGCTACGTGGTAGACATTTAATTCAATTGCGTGCTATTTGCACACTATTAGGGGAAGACATATTATAATATACTTTCCCCAAAAATTATGTAAAATATCTTTCTTTTTTTTAAAGTTATGAAGGGGTATTTATTCATTATCTATTAATTAAGTAAATTTTTTCAGTACACTGTTTAAATAAATTCTTCCTTGGTTTGTTTATTTTTTGGTTTTTGTTCTGCTCCCCCTTCTTTATATATTCAATGGGTAAAGATTAAAAGTTAAGTTTTAAATAATACATCATATCTTATTGTATGGATCATAATCATTATTAAAAGTGTGCTCCAAAAAGGAATTTTCTTCGGGGTGAATCCCCACCTAGTAATATCTCAGTGATATTATCTATCAAGTTCGCTAGCGCATGGATATACTTATCATTTATAATTCCTCTGGCAGTACGGGTGATGTCTAATGCGAGAAGGAATTGAATCCCGGTGGATTCGTCTATCAAATCAGAGGCTATGTGCTCTGTTCTTTGCATGAGGTGTCTCTTAACGATGTGTTCATAGTGAGTATAAGTATAAGGAGCCTGAGCACTGCGGTGAACATCTTTCATCTTATCATGGGTTATGGTCATGACCTCTGGCAACACTCTCCCAACGTAACACAATCCCTCTGAGTTTGGGGCAAGCCACTTATACGCCTTCCTCCCACATATGAAATAGGCATCATCGGGGAGAACATAGGGGACAGAATATGACATTACCATATTACAAACTTTCCAAGGGAAAAGCCCAATCCCAAGTTCTCTCATCTGCTCAGTACAAGTATCAGGCTGGATGATATGAGCACAGTACCCTGGTGATACTTCTCCAACCCACATGGTCTTGCTTCCTCGAGTATACCTATACCGGAAATACCTTCCACTGTTGGCTATCTGGCGTACAAGCTCAGAGTCTATGGGTATCTTATCAGCTCTGTGCGAAAAGGCCATTGTCTGGTTATTCCATGTCACCTCCCAATTTCCCGGCTTTCGGTAATTGGAAATATTGAAACATAATAAGGATCTATCTACATGATACTGGTGGAGCTTCAGACTAGGGGGCCTAGAAATATTGAATTTCTTGTCCACCGGTCTCCCACCCCGTAATTCGAGTACCTCATCTATTGCTAAAGGGTACGATACTAATCCTGACTTGCTCTGACCTTGAGGTACTTGTGAGCACACCCAGCATTCTGTCTGGTTTAAGACCTTACCCACTAGTGAGTGGTAATCACTCAATGGATGACGGTCCATGTCGATATTAACAAAAGGTTTTCATAGGTGCGCCTGATGTGTGAAATGTATAACAATTGGTTAAATGCTTTATATAATAAGCAGTCAGAAAACTAGAACTAATAAATAAATAGCAATATAGAGAAATGGGATGAAAAAAGAAGAATATATCTTTATTTATAAAGAAATTTATGAAAAAAATATTAATAATAATAATAGAATATTCATGTAGAAAAAATGGGAGGAAAAAATCCCGGGGGAGGGGTCGGGGGATGAAACAAATGTAGTACTGATTAACTGGTGGTCAAGATATATGTTGTTTCACAGAATGCTGGTCACTCCAGAATGGTGGCGTCCCACCTCTGGGTGAATCATGAAGGTGTGCAAAAAAATGAAAGTCCAGAGCTTTAAGTCAATTAATATAGAGTCAATTCTAATACTGAAAATTGTATTAAGATCCTAAAAAGGTGAAAAAAGCGAAAAAAATGAGAAAAATATTTTTGGGGTACCCCTGGATTGCCGCTGGCGATAGGGGTCGGGGTGTGGTGAGTGCTAGGTAATTAGGACTCCTGGACAGGCTGTGCCCCTCTAAGCCCGGTCCACCCCGCTGTCGCTCTAAGAGCGCAGCACGGTGCCCTGGTGAGAGGAGAACAGTCGTGAGTCTTGGAGAGGGAGGTAGGGGCTGCTTCTAGCACAGTTAGTGCTGTCCGCCGCGCCTTCTCTCCTCCTACAGGGTCCCTTACCTTAACGCTCCTGCTCCGTCTCCTCGTTCCCCCGCCAGCGGTCTCTTCCGTCTCGGCCGCGGCCCGGCGATCTCCTGCACTTCCGGGTTGGGTCACGTGACCGGTCTCGGATGCCTGTGGGTCCCGTCTATTTCTCGTCGTTCTTTCGTTCTCTCTTTCCTCCGTCCTTGGATTCACGCTCTGTCAGTTGAAATGATTGAATCAAGTAGTGTAAAAAAGCAGTGTGCGCTCCAACGCGTATCGGCCGGTATTGGCCTTCGTCAGGGAGTCTGTCTTCGCCATCTTTAGTGTGGGCTTTTTATGCCCACATCCAGCGGGAGTGGTTTTGATTAATTGTTCCTGAATAGGTACACATGGAAAGGGGGGAGGGGCCAGTTGATTGAATAGAAAGAAACTTGCAGGATATTACTGATGAGTCAAGAAGGAATTCCATAAGCGGGGAACAAGTGAATGGAAAGAATATATATATATAATAATGAATACAGTAAATACAAAATTAAAATAAAATAAAATAAAAATAAAAATAATAGTGATAATAATAAATAAATGTAAATAAACATAAAAATAATAAAATAAAAATAAATAATAAAAATAAAAATAAATATAAAAATAAATAGATATAAAATAATAATAATAAATATAAAATAAAATAAAAATAGAATAAAAATAAAACTAAATATAAAATAAAAATAAAAATAAAAATAAAAATAAAATGGTAATGATAACTAAATAAAATAAATGAAATAAAGTAGGAACATTTAAGAGCACGTATTTCTTTGTGTCCCTAATTATGTAAATAGTAAGTCCTGATAGTATACACACAACAGTATAAGTAATTGGATAGTGAAAAGGATAGTGAGGATAATATCGAACTATAGTCTGTACAAGCTTGGAGAGCGCTAATGATAGTATTCGTACGCTAGTAATATTATTGATAAAAGCGGATAGTAAACAGTATTGATATGATGAGGTAGAGATTGATAATAATAAAGATAGGGTAATATCGTCCGGATATTAATTACGCTATACTTAAAAATAAATGGTATAGTTAAGCATAGATAATTAATTGGTGGTATGTATTCTTCATGTTTTAAGGTATATTGCTTTTATTGTGCATGCAGTTGTTTTATGTGGACATTTTATATGGACTTAGTGGTTGAATGATTTCTCCTATACGTGAGAGTGGAGTTGTCTTTACGTGCTGTGTGTGATCTATTGCTTCTCATTAGTGTACAGTGTCGTCATTTGCCTGTGATAATGGTCCTTACCTCATTGTCTAAATTTAACCCATGGGGTTTTAAAGTTTTTAAGGTGAACATCCATTTTAGCTCTTCCTTGTTTATTGTCCTGAAAAAATCACCCCCTCTCCAATTCTGTTTTACCATTTTTATTCCTGTCAATTTCATTCCTTCTGGATTTTGGTTATGTTCTTCTCTAAAATGGTTAGAGAGACTGTGTGTTTCTAGACCTCTTTTTATGTTCCTAATATGTTCTGAAGTTCTGGTTTTCAGGGGTCTTGTTGTCCTCCCTATAAATTTATTTCATTTATTTTATTTAGTTATCATTACCATTTTATTTTTATTTTTATTTTTATTTTATATTTAGTTTTATTTTTATTCTATTTTTATTTTATTTTATATTTATTATTATTATTTTATATCTATTTATTTTTATATTTATTTTTATTTTTATTATTTATTTTTATTTTATTATTTTTATGTTTATTTACATTTATTTATTATTATCACTATTATTTTTATTTTTATTTTATTTTATTTTAATTTTGTATTTACTGTATTCATTATTATATATATATATTCTTTCCATTCACTTGTTCCCCGCTTATGGAATTCCTTCTTGACTCATCAGTAATATCCTGCAAGTTTCTTTCTATTCAATCAACTGGCCCCTCCCCCCTTTCCATGTGTACCTATTCAGGAACAATTAATCAAAACCACTCCCGCTGGATGTGGGCATAAAAAGCCCACACTAAAGATGGCGAAGACAGACTCCCTGACGAAGGCCAATACCGGCCGATACGCGTTGGAGCGCACACTGCTTTTTTACACTACTTGATTCAATCATTTCAACTGACAGAGCGTGAATCCAAGGACGGAGGAAAGAGAGAACGAAAGAACGACGAGAAATAGACGGGACCCACAGGCATCCGAGACCGGTCACGTGACCCAACCCGGAAGTGCAGGAGATCGCCGGGCCGCGGCCGAGACGGAAGAGACCGCTGGCGGGGGAACGAGGAGACGGAGCAGGAGCGTTAAGGTAAGGGACCCTGTAGGAGGAGAGAAGGCGCGGCGGACAGCACTAACTGTGCTAGAAGCAGCCCCTACCTCCCTCTCCAAGACTCACGACTGTTCTCCTCTCACCAGGGCACCGTGCTGCGCTCTTAGAGCGACAGCGGGGTGGACCGGGCTTAGAGGGGCACAGCCTGTCCAGGAGTCCTAATTACCTAGCACTCACCACACCCCGACCCCTATCGCCAGCGGCAATCCAGGGGTACCCCAAAAATATTTTTCTCATTTTTTTCGCTTTTTTCACCTTTTTAGGATCTTAATACAATTTTCAGTATTAGAATTGACTCTATATTAATTGACTTAAAGCTCTGGACTTTCATTTTTTTGCACACCTTCATGATTCACCCAGAGGTGGGACGCCACCATTCTGGAGTGACCAGCATTCTGTGAAACAACATATATCTTGACCACCAGTTAATCAGTACTACATTTGTTTCATCCCCCGACCCCTCCCCCGGGATTTTTTCCTCCCATTTTTTCTACATGAATATTCTATTATTATTATTAATATTTTTTTCATAAATTTCTTTATAAATAAAGATATATTCTTCTTTTTTCATCCCATTTCTCTATATTGCTATTTATTTATTAGTTCTAGTTTTCTGACTGCTTATTATATAAAGCATTTAACCAATTGTTATACATTTCACACATCAGGCGCACCTATGAAAACCTTTTGTTAAACTTACCTGAGTGAAGTATTTTTGGAGGTACTTCAACCATAGGTTGCAGCCCAAACAACTAAAAATATCCGGACACACGAGCGCCATTCGCCCTCTGTGTATATATTTCAGTGTTTAAAACCTCCTGAATTGGCTAGCTCTGTTTATGGGTATTTTAGACCACCGCGCAGGTAGAGCTACTAGAGCCAGCCTGGTTTTTTCACAACTCACACACACCACAGAGACGCACGAGACTGTCAACAAATTTTGTGATATTTTCCTCAGATTAGAGAAATTAGTGGCTAGGGAATCCAAGGTATGGTGGGACAGAGAATCACTAGAATGGTATCTAGATAACGACCTAATTCCCAAAGGTCTTAAAATTAAAAAAGTCCCCACACAAAACAATAGCAACCCTACATTCAGAGACAAATGGGACTCTATACTACATGACTGTTCCAAACAGCTTATAAAACTCATCCTAGAGACCCACAAGAACGAACTGACGACACTAGAGGCAGAAATAGAGACCCTACAATCATCTTTAGGAGTACACAAAGAAGATAATGAATATAGACAACTTGAAGAGATAACACACAAAAGACTGAGGAAAATTGAGGAAGAAATTATAGCAACAAAAAAGTCAAAAATTTTAAGAGACAAGATAGGCAAGGGGAAAAAAGGAAACATTAAGCTTCTAAAGAAGGTACCCCATTTTAACAAAACAATCAAAACACCTAAAAAGGCCCTACTAAGATGTAGCCCAGCATTAAGCAACAAAACACCTCTATACAAAAAACTCAACCTGACATACCAGCAGTACATGACCAGGGTACATAGCAAGACAGAAAAAGACAACTTAGGACGGACATTGCAGGTTAATGGTGAACAACAAGAGGATTTAGACACAACACAAGACACAGACTTTTCTACCTATAGTTTGAGTGAGGAAACTGACTACGAAAATCTGGCACGTTTTTCACTAGAAAGAGGTTTTCAGGTTTCAGCAGACTTTGAGGAAGCATCCACTTCCCTAAATCAGGGAACAAAGAACTCTACATTACCAGTATCAGACCAGACAGGATGTGCAGGGGTTTTTTTAGGAAAGATTGCAGGCCTGAAGACCTGCGATCAGAAACAGACCACACCAAACAAAAGGAAGTTAGAAGAACTAGAAGAGGAGCCAGAGGAAGAAGAGGGAGGCAGACAACAAAAAAGACACAACACACAGGATTAGACCAAACAGGGATTTTCAATCTCAGCACCACCTCATTAAAAGACTCACATATAACGTTGTTAAACAAGGGACTTAAGTTTGCCCCAACAAAGAAACTCAACAAATTTGAAACTTACCTAGACCTGCATAAGTTTACACGTAAATTGACACTTGCTAAGTATTACAGCAACACCACTACGAATCCAGAGTACAATCAAAACAAGGACGCATTCAAACATTCTGATTTGAGACCAACATCAACCTTTTACCCACAACATATGAGAGGCTCCTTGATTGACACTTTTGAAAAATTAGTCACCAGAGATCTGGACAAAATAGACACGAAAAAAATCAATTACAACCTCAATACTCAAGAACAGGGGGCACTGAAAGAACTGACAGATAACAAAAATCTAATAATCAAACCAGCAGATAAGGGAGGGGGGATTGTCATCTTGGACAAAAGTGACTATATAACAGAGTCTCTTAGAATATTGGGGGACACAGGTACATACGAAACCCTCAAACATGATCCCACCACCAACTACAAGAAAACTTTAGAACACCTACTCACGCAAGGCTTAGAAAAAGGAATACTGACGAAGAAGGAACATGGCTTTTTAGATACAAAAAATCCCATCATACCAGTGTTCTACTATTTACCTAAGATACACAAAAATCAGACAAAACCACCAGGCCGCCCTATAATATCCGGGATAGGATCACTCACATCAAACCTATCACAATACATTGATACCTTCTTGCAGCCATATGTACAGACACAAAAATCATACATCAGGGACACTACAGATATCATTAAAACATTGGACAACATGACATGGTCAGAAAACTTCTGGTTATGTACCAGCGACATAACATCACTATATACTGTAATCGATCAAACACAGGGATTGGAAGCATTACATTACTTCCTTGAAAAAGACCCGTCAATAGAAAGAACACAGACCAATTTCTTACTAGACTGCGTGAGATTCATCCTACAACATAACTATTTCTGGTTTGAAGAAACATTCTACAGACAGACGACTGGCACCGCCATGGGGACTAGGTTCGCCCCGAGTTATGCCAACCTCTTCATGAGTAGGTGGGAGGATGACTACATCTGGGGTGGGCATGATTTCGGGGCGGACCTGGTCCTATGGCGGAGATATATTGACGATGTAATCTTCATATGGCAGGGCACTGAGGAACGACTGACAAACTTCCTTGAATACATTAATGCAAACACCAACAATCTGGTATTCACAACTGACTACAGCAAGACTTCAGTTAATTTTTTAGACATCACGGTGTTCATAGAAGGGACCACCGTTAATACTAAAACTTTTCAAAAAAGTGTAGACGTAAATAGCTATATTTTAACCACCAGTGGACACCACCGAAATTGGCTACGTAACATCCCTTCGGGCCAATTCAAGAGGGTTAGGAGAAACTGCACAAAGATAGAAGATTACCACACTCAGGCAAACAAAATGAAGACCCAATTCCTTATGAAAGGGTATAAAGAAGACAGTTTAGATGGAGACCTAAAGAAAGTCGGGGAACTAGAAAGAGGGACACTCCTGACATACAAAGACAAAAACAACAAAAAAGAACAAATGAAAGACTGGAAAGTAACATTTCAAACACAATACAACAACAAGAATAAACAATTGGAAAAAATCATTCAAGATCATTGGCATATCCTTTTACAAGATGAAAGTTTAGGGGACATACTACCCGCCAAACCAAAGGTAATCTATAGGAAGGCACCCAACCTCAAGTCTAAAATAACACACAGCCATTTGCATAAGAAAGAGACGGTACAGACTACCATTCTAGGCACCACTTTAAGTAAAGGATTCTTCCATTGCAACTCTTGCCAATATTGTAAAATGAACCACGTTTCCACCAAGTGCACCACAAACTTTCAATCGAATGTCACACAAGAAATTTATGTGATCCAGGAACATATATCATGTCAATCTAAGGGTGTCATTTATCTGATAGAATGCCCTTGTCACCTACAATATATAGGGAGGACAACAAGACCCCTGAAAACCAGAACTTCAGAACATATTAGGAACATAAAAAGAGGTCTAGAAACACACAGTCTCTCTAACCATTTTAGAGAAGAACATAACCAAAATCCAGAAGGAATGAAATTGACAGGAATAAAAATGGTAAAACAGAATTGGAGAGGGGGTGATTTTTTCAGGACAATAAACAAGGAAGAGCTAAAATGGATGTTCACCTTAAAAACTTTAAAACCCCATGGGTTAAATTTAGACAATGAGGTAAGGACCATTATCACAGGCAAATGACGACACTGTACACTAATGAGAAGCAATAGATCACACACAGCACGTAAAGACAACTCCACTCTCACGTATAGGAGAAATCATTCAACCACTAAGTCCATATAAAATGTCCACATAAAACAACTGCATGCACAATAAAAGCAATATACCTTAAAACATGAAGAATACATACCACCAATTAATTATCTATGCTTAACTATACCATTTATTTTTAAGTATAGCGTAATTAATATCCGGACGATATTACCCTATCTTTATTATTATCAATCTCTACCTCATCATATCAATACTGTTTACTATCCGCTTTTATCAATAATATTACTAGCGTACGAATACTATCATTAGCGCTCTCCAAGCTTGTACAGACTATAGTTCGATATTATCCTCACTATCCTTTTCACTATCCAATTACTTATACTGTTGTGTGTATACTATCAGGACTTACTATTTACATAATTAGGGACACAAAGAAATACGTGCTCTTAAATGTTCCTACTTTATTTCATTTATTTTATTTAGTTATCATTACCATTTTATTTTTATTTTTATTTTTATTTTTATTTTATATTTAGTTTTATTTTTATTCTATTTTTATTTTATTTTATATTTATTATTATTATTTTATATCTATTTATTTTTATATTTATTTTTATTTTTATTATTTATTTTTATTTTATTATTTTTATGTTTATTTACATTTATTTATTATTATCACTATTATTTTTATTTTTATTTTATTTTATTTTAATTTTGTATTTACTGTATTCATTATTATATATATATATTCTTTCCATTCACTTGTTCCCCGCTTATGGAATTCCTTCTTGACTCATCAGTAATATCCTGCAAGTTTCTTTCTATTCAATCAACTGGCCCCTCCCCCCTTTCCATGTGTACCTATTCAGGAACAATTAATCAAAACCACTCCCGCTGGATGTGGGCATAAAAAGCCCACACTAAAGATGGCGAAGACAGACTCCCTGACGAAGGCCAATACCGGCCGATACGCGTTGGAGCGCACACTGCTTTTTTACACTACTTGATTCAATCATTTCAACTGACAGAGCGTGAATCCAAGGACGGAGGAAAGAGAGAACGAAAGAACGACGAGAAATAGACGGGACCCACAGGCATCCGAGACCGGTCACGTGACCCAACCCGGAAGTGCAGGAGATCGCCGGGCCGCGGCCGAGACGGAAGAGACCGCTGGCGGGGGAACGAGGAGACGGAGCAGGAGCGTTAAGGTAAGGGACCCTGTAGGAGGAGAGAAGGCGCGGCGGACAGCACTAACTGTGCTAGAAGCAGCCCCTACCTCCCTCTCCAAGACTCACGACTGTTCTCCTCTCACCAGGGCACCGTGCTGCGCTCTTAGAGCGACAGCGGGGTGGACCGGGCTTAGAGGGGCACAGCCTGTCCAGGAGTCCTAATTACCTAGCACTCACCACACCCCGACCCCTATCGCCAGCGGCAATCCAGGGGTACCCCAAAAATATTTTTCTCATTTTTTTCGCTTTTTTCACCTTTTTAGGATCTTAATACAATTTTCAGTATTAGAATTGACTCTATATTAATTGACTTAAAGCTCTGGACTTTCATTTTTTTGCACACCTTCATGATTCACCCAGAGGTGGGACGCCACCATTCTGGAGTGACCAGCATTCTGTGAAACAACATATATCTTGACCACCAGTTAATCAGTACTACATTTGTTTCATCCCCCGACCCCTCCCCCGGGATTTTTTCCTCCCATTTTTTCTACATGAATATTCTATTATTATTATTAATATTTTTTTCATAAATTTCTTTATAAATAAAGATATATTCTTCTTTTTTCATCCCATTTCTCTATATTGCTATTTATTTATTAGTTCTAGTTTTCTGACTGCTTATTATATAAAGCATTTAACCAATTGTTATACATTTCACACATCAGGCGCACCTATGAAAACCTTTTGTTAAACTTACCTGAGTGAAGTATTTTTGGAGGTACTTCAACCATAGGTTGCAGCCCAAACAACTAAAAATATCCGGACACACGAGCGCCATTCGCCCTCTGTGTATATATTTCATGTCGATATTAAGGCTGGACTGACATCTCTGGATGCACCCATCCTCGACTATGTTCTCACAATTCTTACAAATGCAATTTTCCTCAGCCAATAACCCTTCACAGTGCCTCCGAGCTCCCTGACTACCAGATCGCTTTCTGATACTCGCCTTTGCTCGAGTGATGTGTTGCTCTTGAGATTATACAAATTCATCCTCGCCATCAGAACCCATTCCAGATCCTTTCTCAACCTTTCTGGGACCCTCACCGAAACAGACTGTCCTCGTCAACAAAAGGATTAACAGGAAAACCTGGAACGCAGTCTCTTAGGGTAGGTCCATCTTGTTAAGGGGGAGAGAAAGGAAACAAGAAGGGGGGGAAGAGAAGGAGAGAAGGAGGGTAGTGGGAGATGGAGAAAATAATAAAAAAGAAAAACTGGTGCGACAACCGCCTCTGGTCTTGTTGTTCTCCACGCTCAGGTGCCGTCTCGACAGTACTGCCTCTCAACCTTCCCGGAACAGACACTCCAGTGATACAATGTTCTCTACACTCTGCTCCTTGTCACGGGATATCTCCGGGTCAGCGACCTTCTTACAGTGGGACGAGTGTACCCAAGTCTCTCTTTCGGCAACCTTAAATGCTGTCGTGCTGGTTAGCAAGACTTGGTATGGTCCTTCCCACCTGTCAATGAGGCAACCTGAGCGTAGAAAATTTTGAATCATTACATAATCCCCAGGTTCAATGTCATGGCAATTACTGTTTGGTAGGTCAGGAATCACCAGCTATAGATTTCTATTTTGATTCCTCAGCTGCCGGCTCATCTTAACCAAATATTTTACAGTCACTTCGTTATTGCATTTCAAATCATCCTGGGTGTCAATCATTACATGGGGTTGTCGACCAAAAAGAATCTCAAAGGGTGATAGGTTAAGGGGGGACCTGGGAGTGGTTCTGATGCTGTACAATACAAGTGGTAAAGCTTCTGGCCACAACAAACCAGTCTCAGCCATCACTTTGCTCAGTTTGTTCTTAATAGTGCTGTTCACTCTCTCCACCTTCGCACTCGCCTGTGGTCGGTACAGAGTATGCAGCTTGCTATTAATTCCCATCAGTTTGCACATAACCTGAAAGACTTCACCTGTAAAATGGGTACCCCTATCGCTTTCAATTATTCTAGGGATACCATATCTACACACATATTCCTGCACAATTTTCTTTGCAGTGAACGTAGCAGTATTTGTGGCAGCAGGGAACGCTTCTACCCAATTGGAAAACACATCATACAGACTAATACATATTTGAAATTTCTACAGGTTGGTAACTGTATGAAGTCAATTTGTATTACCTGAAAAGGACCGTCTGTCGGAGGGATATGGGATGGTTCTGTTGGTATTGACTTTCCAGTATTCTTCCTCAAACAAGTAAGACATGTCATTGCTCTCTTACCCGCATGAGAAGAGAATCCTGGCGCACACCAGTAGGCTCTCACCAGCTTACACATACCCTCTTTACCCAGATGAGTCAGACCGTGTGCCGCCTCAGCTAAGCTTGGAAGATATGCTTTGGGGGCTACTGGCTTACCCTGTCCACCTGTCCAGAGTCCTGAGGACTCCTGGCCATACCCCTTTGCCCTCCAGACCGCCTTTTCCTGTAGGGAACACAAATTTTGCATTTCACTTAATTTTTGTGTGTTGATTATGTTAAATGTCATCAATGATGTGATATTTGTTTGTATGGGGGTGCTGGCTGCTGATTTAGCAGCTTCGTCTGCCCGGCTGTTACCAAGTGAGATTGGATCTTGGTTGTAAGTGTGTGCTTTGCACTTGATAACAGCCACTCTGTCTGGTTCTTGTATCGCTGTTAGAAGCCTTTTTATGTGGGATGCATGCGCTACAGGTGTGCCAGCTGCCGTCATGAAATTTCTGAGGCGTCATAGGGCCCCGAAATCATGCACTACTCCAAAGGCATACCTAGAATCTGTGTATATATTGGCTGACTTACCCTTGGCCAATTCACACGCTCTGGTTAGGGCGACCAGCTCAGCAACTTGTGCTGAGTGCGGTGGGCCCAGGGGCTCAGCTTCTATGATACCTCTGTCATCTACGACTGCGTATTCAGTACACAAGTCTCCCGAGTCCATCTGTCTGTGGCAACTACCGTCAGTGTAAAAAGTTAAATCTACGCCTTCCAGTGGGTTGTCACTAATGTCAGGTTTTGCAGTGAAAGTCTGGTTCAGGTATTCCATACAATCATGCGTATCATTGTCTGCACTAAATCCTCCATCACCATCATTCTCATCCTCCACCCTTTGTGCCTGTCCAGGCACACTTGGCCAGTAAGTTGCAGGATTTAGTGCGCTGCATCTCTTAATGGTGATGTTTACAGGGGCCATTAGTGCTAATTCCCACTTTGTAAACCGTGCCGATGAGACATGTCTGATTTGGGCGGAGTTCAGTAAGGCTGATACTGCATGAGGTGTATGCATTGTCAGGTTGTGTCCTAACACTACGTCTTCGCTTTTACTCACTAGCAAAGCTATCGCTGCAACACTTCGCAAGCATGTGGAGAGACCGCGCTACGGTGTCCAACTGTGCACTGTAGTAAGCTACCGGCCTACTGGCATCACCATGTCTCTGGGTTAGGACACCTGCCACACACCCACTGCTTTCCATACTGTACAATTCAAAGGGTTTCCCATAATCTGGCATGCCTAATGCAGGTGCCTGTGATAGGCACTGTTTGAGTCTCTCAAATGCCAGTTCGGACTATCTGTGTGCGAGATACGATCTGGTTTGTTCGAAGAGACCATCTCTTGCAAAGGCAAAGCTAATATGGAGGACCCTGGGATCCAGTTTCGGCAGTATCCACACATTCCAAGAAAGGTGCGGATCTGTTGCTGGGTTTGTGGCAGAGTCATGTCGCGAATCGCCTGTATTCTATTGGCGGTGAGGTGTCTAAGTCCTTGCGTCAAGCAATGTCCCAAATATTTTACCCTGGACTGGCACAGCTGCAACTTATCCTTTGAAACCTTGTGTCCCGTATTAGAAAGGTGAAACAGAAGCTGTTTCGTGTCTTTCAAGGAAGATTCGAGTGAATCAGAACACAGTAGTAAGTCATCTACATACTGTATTAATACTGATCCGCTCTCAGGTTGAAAGGATTGTAGACAGTCATGCAAAGCCTGGGAGAAAATACTTGGGCTGTCAATAAAACCTTGGGGTAGGCGAGTCCAGGTGTAGTGTACTCCCCTGTATGTGAATTCAAACAGGTATTGGCTGTCAGGGTGCAGAGGGACAGAAAAGAAAGCAGAACAGAGGTCAATTATAGTGAAAAATTTTGCAGTAGGGGAATTTGCATGAGGATGACAGCTGGATTTGGCACTACGGGGAATTGATTCTCAACTGTTTATCCCCCTTAGATCCTGCACTAGCCTGTAACCCCTCCCCCCACTCTTTTTCACAGGGAAGATGGGACTATTGGCAGTGCTGGACGTCCTGACTAGGATGCCCTGTTGTAGCAAGCTCTCTATGACGGGGTACACTCCTAATTCCACCTCTGGCTTCAGAGGATACTGAGGGATTTTTGGAGCTATCCTACCATCTTTTATTTGCACTACTACTGGAGCTACATTCACCATCAATCCAGTGTCTTGTCCATCATTGGTCCAGAGGGATCCCGGTATTTGTGAGATCATTTCCTCCACCTTTGATGGACACCTGTCTATAACAGCAGAGTGTGACATTAGCCTTTGTGGGGTGTCTAACATATCCTGCACTTCCTGAATGTGATTCTCGGGTATATCCAAGAAGACACCCTCAGGAGTACAATATATGACACACCTCATTTTACACAATAAATCTCTCCCAAGTAGATTAGTCGGAGCCGACGCGGCTAGCAAAAAATAAGATTTTACTTACCGATAAATCTATTTCTCGTAGTCCGTAGTGGATGCTGGGAACTCCGTAAGGACCATGGGGAATAGCGGCTCCGCAGGAGACTGGGCACATCTAAAGAAAGCTTTAGGACTAGCTGGTGTGCACTGGCTCCTCCCCCTATGACCCTCCTCCAAGCCTCAGTTAGGATACTGTGCCCGGACGAGCGTACATAATAAGGAAGGATATTGAATCCCGGGTAAGACTCATACCAGCCACACCAATCACACCGTACAACTTGTGATCTGAACCCAGTTAACAGTATGATAACAATGAAGGAGCCTCCGAAAAGATGGCTCACAACAACAATAACCCGATTTAGTTAACAATAACTATGTACAAGTATTGCAGACAATCCGCACTTGGGATGGGCGCCCAGCATCCACTACGGACTACGAGAAATAGATTTATCGGTAAGTAAAATCTTATTTTCTCTGACGTCCTAGTGGATGCTGGGAACTCCGTAAGGACCATGGGGATTATACCAAAGCTCCCAAACGGGCGGGAGAGTGCGGATGACTCTGCAGCACCGAATGAGAGAACTCCAGGTCCTCCTCAGCCAGGGTATCAAATTTGTAGAATTTAGCAAACGTGTTTGCCCCTGACCAAATAGCTGCTCGGCAAAGTTGTAAAGCCGAGACCCCTCGGGCAGCCGCCCAAGATGAGCCCACTTTCCTTGTGGAATGGGCTTTTACAGATTTTGGCTGTGGCAGGCCTGCCACAGAATGTGCAAGCTGAATTGTACTACAAATCCAACGAGCAATAGTCTGCTTAGAAGCAGGAGCACCCAGCTTGTTGGGTGCATACAGGATAAACAGCGAGTCAGATTTTCTGACTCCAGCCGTCCTGGAAACATATATTTTCAGGGCCCTGACAACGTCAAGTAACTTGGAGTCCTCCAAGTCCCTAGTAGCCGCAGGCACCACAACAGGTTGGTTCATGTGAAAAGCAGAAACCACCTTAGGGAGAAATTGAGGACGAGTCCTCAATTCTGCCCTGTCAGAATGAAAAATTAAGTAAGGGCTTTTATATGATAAAAGCCGCCAATTCTGACACACGCCTGGTTGAAGCCAGGGCTAACAGCATCGTCACCTTCCATGTGAGATGATATTTTAAGTCCACAGTGGTGAGTGGTTCAACCAATGTGACTTAAGGAACCTCAAAACAACATTGAGATCCCAAGGTGCCACTGGAGGCACAAAAGGAGGTTGTATATGCAGTACCCCTTTTACAAATGTCTGAACTTCAGGTACTGAAGCCAGTTCTTTCTGGAAGAAAATCGACAGGGCCGAAATTTGAACCTTAATGGACCCTAATTTTAGGCCCATAGACAGTCCTGTCTGCAGGAAATGGAGGAAACGACCTAGTTGAAATTCCTCTGTAGGGGCCTTCTTGGCCTCACATCACGCAACATATTTTCGCCAAATGCGGTGATAATGTTTTGCGCTTACATCCCTCCTGGCTTTGACCAGGGTAGGGATGACTTCATCTGGAATGCCTTTTTCCTTCAGGATCCGGCGTTCAACCGCCATGCCGTCAAACGCAGCCGTGGTAAGTCTTGGAACAGACAAGGCCCCTGCTGGAGCAGGTCCTTTCTTAGAGGTAGAGGCCACGGGTCTTCCGTGAGCATCTCTTGAAGTTCCGGGTACCAAGTCCTTCTTGGCCAATCCGGAACCACGAGTATCGTTCTTACTCCTCTCCTTCTTATGATTCTCAGTACTTTTGGTATGAGAGGCAGAGGAGGGAACACATACACTGACTGGTACACCCACGGTGTCACCAGAGCGTCCACCGCTATTGCCTGAGGGTCCCTTGACCTTGCGCAATATCTGTCCAGTTTCTTGTTAAGACGGGACGCCATCATTGGTTTTTCCCAACGGTTTACAATCAGTTGGAAGACTTCTGGGTGAAGTCCCCACTCCCCCGGGTGGAGGTCGTGTCTGCTGAGGAAGTCTGCTTCCCAGTTGTCCACTCCTGGAATGAACACTGCTGATAGTGCTATCACATGATTTTCCGCCCAGCAGAGAATCCTTGCAGCTTCTGCCATTGCCCTCCTGCTTCTTGTGCCGCCCTGTCTGTTTACGTGGGCGACAGCCGTGATGTTGTCCGACTGGATCAATACCGGTTGACCCTGAAGCAGAGGTTTTGCTTGACTTAGGGCATTGTAAATGGCCCTTAGTTCCAGGATATTTTTGTCTCCAGGCTTGACCATAAGCCCTGGATATTTCTTCCCTGTGTGACTGCTCCCCAGCCTCGCAGGCTGGCATCCGTGGTCACCAGGACCCAGTCCTGAATGCCGAATCTGCGGCCCTCTAGAAGATGAGCACTCTGCAACCACCACAGGAGGGACACCCTTGTCCTTGGTGACAGGGTTATCCGCTGATGCATCTGAAGATGCGACCCGGACCATTTGTCCAGTAGGTTCCACTGGAAAGTTCTTGTGTGGAATCTGCCGAATGGGATTGCTTCGTAGGAAGCCACCATTTTTACCCAGAACCCTTGTGCATTGATGCACTGAAACTTGGTTCGGTTTTAGGAGGTTCCTGACTAGCTCGGATAACTCCCTGGCTTTCTCCTCCGGGAGAAACACCTTCTTTCTGGACTGTGTCCAGGATCATCCCTAGGAACAGAAGACAAGTCGTCGGAACCAGCTGCGATTTTGGAATATTGAGAATCCACTCGTGCTGCCGCAACACTACCTGCGATAGTGCTACACCGACCTCCAACTGTTCTCTGGATCTTACCCTTATCAGGGAATCGTCCAAGTAAAGGATAACTAAAATTCCCTTCCTTCGAAGGAATATCATCATTTCGGTCATTACTTCAGTAAAGACCCGGGGTGCCGTGGACCATCCCTACGGCAGCGTCTGAACTGATAGTGACAGTTCTGTACCATAACCTGAGATACCTTTGGTGAGAAGGGTAAATTTTGACATGAAGGTAAGCATCCTTGATGTCCCGAGACATCATGTAGTCCCCTTCTTCCAGGTTTGCAATCACTGCTCTGAGTGACTCAATTTTGAATTTGAACCTCTGTATGTAAGTGTTCAAAGATTTTAGATTTTAAAATCGGTCTCACCGAGCCGTCTGGCTTCGGTACCACAATAGTGTGGAATAATACCCCGTTCCCTGTTGCAGGAGGGGTACCTTAATTATCACCTGCTGGGAATACAGCTTGTGAATGGCTTCCAAAACTGCCTCCCTGACAGCGGGAGACGTCGGTAAAACAGACTTTTTGGAAACGGCGAGGGGAATACGTCTCGAATTCCAATTTGTACCCCTGAAATATTACCTGAAGGATCCAGGGGTCTACTTGCGAGTGAGCCCACTGCGCACTGAAATTCACTGAGAACGGGCCCCCACCGTGCCTGAACTTGTAAAGCCCTAGAGTCATACTGAGGGCTTGGCAGCGGCGGAAAAGGGTTTCTGTTCCTGGGAACTGGCTGATCTCTGCAGCCATTTTCCTCTCCCTCTGTCACGAGCAGAAAAGAGGAACCCTTTTGTCCGCTTGCCAACCAGGACTGCGCCTGATAATACGGCGTCTTATTTTGAGAGGCGACCTAGGGTACATCCCCTTTTTTAAGGCAATTCCAAATGCCGTTTGGAATCCCTGACCACTTTACTGGTAGATACAAAGCACTTATACTTGATGCCAGTCGGCAAATATTCCGCTGTGCATCATGCATATATAGAAAAGCATCTTTTAATTGCTCTATAGGCAATAATATACTGTCCTTATCTAGGATATCAATATTTCCAGTCAGGGAATCCGACCACGCCACCCAGCACTGCACATCCAGGCTGAGGCGATTGCTGGTCACAGTATAACACCAGTATGTGTGTAAATACATTTTAGGATACCCTCCTGCTTTTTATCAGCAGGATCCTTAAGGGCGGCCATCTCAAGAGAGGGCAGAGCCCTTGTTCTTACAATCGTGTGAGCGCCTTATCCCCTGTAGGGGGTGTTTCCCAACGCACCCTAACCACTGGCGGGAAAAGGTATACTGCCAATAACTTTTTAGAATTATCAATTGTTATCGGAGGAAAACCCACGCATCATCACACACCTCATTTTATTTTTCAGATTCAGGAAAACTATAGGAAGTTTTTCCTCACCAAACATAATACCCCTTTTTTGGTGGTATTCATATTATCAGAAAAGTGTAAACATTTTCCATTGCCTCAATCATGCAATGTGTGGCCCTATTGGAAATCACGGTTGTCTCTTCACGTCGACACAGGAGCCAGTATCCGTGTCGGCGTCTGTATCTGAGGTAACGGGCGCTTTAGAGCCCCTGTATGAGACATCTGGACATGCACAAGCTGAGTAGCCGGCTGTTTCATGTCAACCACTGTCTTTTATACAAAGCTGACACTGTCACGCAATTTCAACAGTACATCCACTCAGGTGTCGACCCCCTAGGGGGTGACAACACTATTACAGACACTCTACTCCGTCTCCACATCATTTTTCTCCTCATACATGTCGACACAAAAGTACCGACACACAGCACACACACAGGGAATGCTCTGATAGAGGACAGGACCCACTAGCCCTTTGGGGAGACAGAGGGAGAGTTTGCCAGCACACACCAGAGCGCTATATATATACAGGGATAACCTTATATAAGTGTTTTTCCCTTTATAGCTGCTGTATTGTTTATACTGCGCCTAATTTGTGCCCCCCTCTCTTTTTTAACCCCTTTCTGTAGTGTAGTGACTGCAGGGGAGAGCCAGGGAGCTTCCCTCCAACTGAGCTGTGAGGGAAAATGGCGCCAGTGTGCTGAGGAGATAGGCTCCGCCCCTTTCTCGGCGTCCTTATCATCCGTTTTTCTATATGTTTTGGCAGGGGTTAAATGCATCCATATAGCCCAGGAGTTATATGTGATGCATTTATTTTAGCCATATAAGGTTTTATCGATTTATTGCGTCTCAGGGCGCTGCCCCCCCAGCGCCCTGCACCCTCAGTGACCGGAGTGTGAAGTGTGCTGAGAGCAATGGCGCACAGCTGCGGTGCTGTGCGCTACCTTATCTGAAGACAGGATCGTCTTCTGCCGCCGATTTCACCGGACCTCTTCGCTCTTCTGGCTCTGTAAGGGGGCCGGCGGCGCGGCTCCGGGACCCATCCAGGCTGAACCTGTGATCGTCCCTCTGGAGCTAATGTCCAGTAGCCTAAGAAACCCGATCCACTCTGCACGCAGGTGAGTCCGTTTCTTCTCCCCTTAGTCCCACGATGCAGTGAGCCTGTTGCCAGCAGGTCTCACTGAAAATAATAAACCTAAACTAAAACTTTCACAAAGAGCTCAGGAGAGCCCCTAGTGTGCACCCTTCTCGTCGGGCACAGAAATCTAACTGAGGCTTGGAGGAGGGTCATAGGGGGAGGAGCCAGTGCACACCAGCTAGTCCTAAAGCTTTCTTTAGATGTGCCCAGTCTCCTGCGGAGCCGCTATTCCCCATGGTCCTTACGGAGTTCCCAGCATCCACTAGGACGTCAGAGAAAGGAATGCTTGGTCTGCAAAGGCCCTATCGTAATCTCCACAGGTCTAATCAAAGGGTAGTGTTGCACTATTCCTGTTACTCCCATTGCTGAAATTGTTTTCCCTGTGGTTTTCATACTTACCGTTGAATTTAACACTGGCCGCCCCTGTATCTACAAGAAAAGGTAGTGATCTACCAGCTACATCAACTGTGACCTCAGGTTCACTACCAAGGCTAGCAATCAACTTCACTGGCTGCAGACTACAGGTGTGGCCCAACCCCTATTGTATATATGACCCTCCCGCAGCGCACTGGCAGCTACAATATGTGAGGGGGGTAACTGAGAATTTTCGGAGGTCTGCCAGTCCCTCCTAGGTGGGTACCTCCTTGTTTCCCCTGCATGTGGCTCATAACTTCTCCTATGCGGTCCCTGATCCCACTTATGTGTATTATAGTGTGGTTCATATCTTGGTCTAGGGGGTTGATATACCTCATGTGTGTCTTTATACGTACAATTTCGTGCAAAATGTCCTTCCTTCCGACAGTTATAGCATACTACTAAACGTGACTTACCATCAGGGGTCTGGGGTTTTGGCTGATGCGGTTTTGTTGTAAGAGCATATATACTTGCTGTTATCAGCTTGTCCCCCTGAGACTCCCTGTGCTTAATGACGTTCCGATTGTGCTCGATAGCGGACTCTCTTAATGCTGCCACCGAGATACCTCTCCAGTTAGGTAGAGAGGTTTGTACCCTTGTTCTTAATACCTCTTTTAACCCATCCATTAATACTGACACAGCTACTTCCCTGTGATGTACATTGTCCTTAATGTCCTCGACCCCAGTGTATCTAGACATTTCCTGCAGTGCTTGATGGAAATACTCAAATGCCATTTCACCTTCTTTTTGTCTTATGGAAAAGATTTTATTCCATTTGACAACAGTAGGGAAATATACTCCTAATTGCAGATTGATTTGTCGTACATTCTCCTGAGTGTACTCATCAGTGAGAGGTACTTCTGCGTCTAATCTACAATCAGTAATGAATTTCGCGGGGTCAATATTGGAAGGTAAACATACCCGTAGCACTGTTCGCCAATCTTTGCTTGTGGGTTCAGTGGCGTTACCTAACTCTTTAATGAACCTCTGGCATGCGACTAGATCTTTCCTGGGATTGGGAAATTCTGACATAATTGACCTCAATTCTGTCCGGGTCCAGGGACAATGCATGGCAATGTTCCTGACGGGGGTTACTCCCTGAGCGTCAGTCTTCCCATTGGGGACTGCAATCACCCTGACAGGATTTAACTCAATTACATCATTTTGATTTGACTCAACAATGTGAGGTGCTACTGTCTCTGCATAATGTATGGTACCGTACTTACCTGTGGACACGACCTCACTTATCCCTCCGCTAGGGGGCCTTACTACTGCTCTTGCTGGTTGGGCCGTGCCCACCTGAGTATTCTGTATGGTGGCTGCTAGAGAGAGTGCCGATATCGTGCTGGGCTCGTCTTCTTGGTCGCAGTCCTGAGGAAAATTTAAAATGGGATACAGCTGGCAAGGGTTAGCGTTAGTACATTTATCAACTGGGTTAGCGTTAGTGTACATTTATCAACTATACTCTTATCGGATACCAATATGCCATTGTCTGTAGCCACTTTCTCCCCCACAATATACGGTGGTGGTGGTGGTGCGGTTGCCATCATTTTCCTGCTAGGTTTGGAACCAGCTGCATGAGCTAATTCTCTCTGCATATCACCCTCTTGCTGCCATAAATTTAAACAATCTGTGTGTCTGACCCTTTGTTTTTGGGATTTTATCAGACATATCCTAATCCTTAAATTCTGCAATACCTCTGGTTCAAAACTGCCTACCTTAGGGAATGGTTCCCTATCTCCCGCAGTCATACATTCCAATTCATTGCATAAAACTTCTGTGTGTGGACCATGCTTCTCACACATTATGAACCTCGCCGACCCCCTGGGCCGCGGAATGTCAACCTGAACCCTGGTTGAACGTCCCTTACTTGAGCAACTGGCCCCCATTATTTTTTGCAGGTATTGCCCTTTCGGCTAATCCCACAAAAAAATAAAAAATACTCAATATAAGGCAACGGCAGTGGTGCAAGTAGAAAAAATGTCTTACGGGTACTGTGTGCAGGCGCCGAAGGCGCGCGCGCAAAAAAATGGGTGTGGCCAAATGCCACATGGGGCATGGCCAATGAAAATGGGGGCGTGATACACATATGGGGGAGGGGCAGATACACGTATGACCCCAATAGTGTCAGATACACGTTGCACCACAGTGCTAGATATACATTGCCCCACAGTGCCAGATACATATAACCCCACAGTGCCAGATACACATTGCCCCACAGTGCCAGATACACAAATGTCCCCAGAGTGCCAGATACACAAATGTCCCCAGAGTGTCAGATACACATTGCCTCACAGTGCCAGATACACATTGCCCCACAGTGCCAGATGCACATTGCCCCACAGTGCCAGATACACAAATGTCCCCAGAGTGCCAGATACACATTGCCCCACAGTGCCAGATACACATTGCCCCACAGTGCCAGATACACAAATGTCCCCAGAGTGCCAGATACACATTGCCCCACAGTGCCAGATGCACATTGCCCCACAGTGCCAGATGCACATTGCCCCACAGTGCCAGATACACATTGCCCCACAGTGCCAGATACAGAAATGCCCCCAGAGTGCCATACATTGCCTCACAGTGTCAGATACACATTGCCCCACAGTGCTAGATACACAAATGCCCCCACTGTGTCAGATATACATTGCCCCCCGTGCCAGATACAGAAATGCCCCTACAGTGCCAGATATGCCCCCAGTGCCAGATATCCTCCAGTGCCAGGTATACATGCCCCCCTGTGCCAGATATCCCCCAGTGCCAGGTATATATGCCCCCCTGTGCTAGATATGCCCCCAGTGCCAGATATCCCCCAGTGCCAGGTATACATGCCCCCCCAGTGCCAGATATCCCCCAGTGCCAGGTATACATGCCCCCCCAGTGCCAGATATCCCCCAGTGCCAGGTATACATGCCCCCCCAGTGCCAGATATCCCCCAGTGCCAGGTATAACATGCCCCCCCAGTGCCAGATATCCCCCAGTGCCAGGTATAACATGCCCCCCCAGTGCCAGATATCCCCCAGTGCCAGGTATACATGCCCCCCTGTGCCAGATATCCCCCAGTGCCAGGTATATATGCCTCCCTGTGCCAGATATGCCCCCAGTGCCAGGTATACATGCCCCCCTGTGCCAGATATCCCCCAGTGCCAGGTATATATGCCCCCTGTGCCAGATATGCCCCCAGTGCCAGGTATATATGCCCCCCTGTGCCAGATATGCCCCCAGTGCCAGGTATACATGCCCCCCTGTGCCAGATATCCCCCAGTGCCAGGTATATATGCCCCCCTGTGCCAGATATGCCCCCAGTGCCAGGTATACATGCCCCCCTGTGCCAGATATCCCCCAGTGCCAGGTATATATGCCCCCCTGTGCCAGATATGCCCCCAGTGCCAGGTATATATGCCCCCCTGTGCCAGATATGCCCCCAGTGCCAGGTATACATGCCCCCCCAGTGCCAGGTATAACATGCCCCCCTCCCCTACTCACCGCTGCCGTCGCTGTCCTCCTGTCTGTCATGTGAGGGAAGGAGAGTGCAGCCTGCGCCTCTCGTTCCCCTCAGTCTTCGGCGGGTGTCTCAGTTTAATTCAGCGCCGATCCGTGAGCCAATCAGAGCTCGCGGGTGCGAGCTCTGATTGGCTCACGGATCGGCGCTGAAGTAAACTGAAACACCCACCGGAGACTGAGGGGAACGAGAGGCGCAGGCTGCACTCTCCTGCCCTCACATCAGAGGCGTGTGCGGCGGTGCGGCGTGGGGGAGGGAGGGAAGGAAGAGGAGCGGCGGCCCGTCGGTGTGGGTACGGCGTACCCACGGCTAAATTCTTACGGGTACGCCGTACCCACCCGTACCCGCCCACTTGCACCACTGGGCAACGGTGAAAGTTCTCTGAGTGCTCTCACCCACTCACGCCCACGTTGGCCAGTACTACCATACACTGTTGATAGCGAAGGCAATGTACCCAACCTAGGGCCCCTGTGTAGCTTCTATTTACTGGATGTTTCTGGGAATAAATTTACCCTTTCCAGTAAATATAGGCTGTTGGAGATTTCCTGAGAGAGACCAGCGAATACTCCCAAAACCTTTATTATACACAAATCACGCTTGCGTATGCTATATACAGCACTAATGATACCGCGATTTTACGCAAAGCTCGTAAAACGTTATCACGTTGCGCTAAATATTGCACCCACGAACTCGCGGTACAATCGCACAGCGTATATGTACTTGTTACTTATCCGCCGTACGACCACTGGAATCGATTTTCAGGCTGCGAAAACTCAGCCGGAGCGTATCACAAAACTAAATGGGTAAACCTCGCTAACCCCCTGAGCTGCGGAACACTAAACCTCGCTGACCTCCTGGGCCGCGGAACTCTAAACCTTGCTCCTTTGTACTTCAATCTATATTAACATGAGTCAGCTTCCTCACGCCACCAAGCCTCCACTCACTTGATGTACCACTCGACGGGAACCCGAATTCACTGGGTCCACTTCGTTCTCTGTTACGTTTGCTCACTCACACTCGCTCACTCAAATACACTTTGGTTTTTCTGTACAGAAAATTATCTTTCATTCAGATAAGCAGCCTTATTCCCAGAGGCAATACAGTAAAAAAGGTTTTATGTAAACTAAATTTTTGAAAACCGAGCAATTTGTGCTAATGTAGCGTGGTTACTGTCCCACCCCTAAACTAAACGTTGCTATTGTGTAATTTGTACTTAGCGGTCGTACCCTTACGCACGTTGCGTAAACACGCGACCGTGTGTATGTCTTTACGTTGCGT
The DNA here is from genome assembly GCF_028390025.1 of Pseudophryne corroboree. Classification (NCBI taxonomy): domain Eukaryota; kingdom Metazoa; phylum Chordata; class Amphibia; order Anura; family Myobatrachidae; genus Pseudophryne; species Pseudophryne corroboree. Next base: position 205,751,081 of record NC_086454.1, read on the forward strand.
ACGCAGTCCCGTACTTTGTCCGAGACACGTGTACAAAAACCGTACGTCCGCAATAGCACAAATCCCACACTTCTATAAATGTAAGCGATATTACCTATAATCGCTCACTTAACACAACACAGTTTCTTTCTGTATAAACCTGTTTAACTAGGCCAGACTGTGTTTGTGTTTTACGTTTACTTCCTTAATATTTATTCTATATTTTAACTAAATAGCAACAAATTTCTCCGCACAGGTCTAAATGGATCTAGTAATCAGTACTTATGGCAACAATGTGAGCAAATATGCAGAGTACAGTTGTATGCTTGTATTGTGTGCGCATTTGGCGCCAAACAGAAATTCACAGACTTTTTAAATAGCTTTGCGTATTTACTTTACGGATCCCACCAGCATCCCTACAAACCATGCAGAACAGACGCCATCTAATCAGCAATACAATAGGGTTTCCAGTGTATCCTGCGGCCAGGAAAAGGTTTACGCAGGATACCTGTCCGCCCTTTGCTGATAGATAAAGTCTGCTGTAACCTGCTAGGCTGCGGGCATGTGGAAAAACCGGACGATGCCCCCAATTGATAATGTCGATATTATCTTAAAACATAAAGCTATACCATAAAACACACTTTTACCATGGAGCCGCTGCGGCCGCTGAACTTAATACACACGCTACATACTTTTTACGCTATTTGCGTAATGAGCCTCGTACCATGTACGGACTCTGCGTACAAACGCCGCACTGTGGGTACAAAGTACACGCAGTGCGTATGCACCCAATTAATACACCTTAAAACCTTATACAGTTATTCAATGTAATACACTTTAAACCCTAGCAGGGAAAAAAGAGGACACAACACCGATTTGTAGTTAATCACTGGGGCCCTCATTCCGAGTTGATCGGTCGCAAGGCGATTTTAGCAGAGTTACACACGCTAAGCCGCCGCCTACTGGGAGTGAATCTTAGCTTCTTAAAATTGCGACCGATGTATTCGCAATATTGCGATTACTAACTACTTAGCAGTTTCAGAGTAGCTCCAGACTTACTCTGCCTGTGCGATCATTTCAGTGCTTGTCGTTCCTGGTTGACGTCACAAACACACCCAGCGTTCGCCCAGGCACTCCCACCGTTTCCCCGGCCACTCCTGCGTTTTTTCCGGAAACGGTAGCGTTTTCAGCCACACGCCCCTGAAACGCCGTGTTTCCGCCCAGTAACACCCATTTCCTGTCAATCACATTACGATCGCCGGAGCGAAGAAAAAGCCGTGAGTAAAAATACTTTCATCATAGTAAAGTTACTTGGCGCAGTCGCAGTGCGAACATTGCGCATGCGTACTAAGCGGATTTTCACTGCGATGCGATGAAAAATACCGAGCGAACAACTCGGAATGAGGGCCTGGGTTCAGACACCACAGAGTAATATATCTGGAAGGGGGTTAACAATACAAATTATGCACTACAATACAACAGAGTAAATGGCTACAGTCAATGTACATACGTGAGAATATTCGCATGCGCTTCCTGGTCCGGTCCTCCGCTATCAGGTTGAAAGCGTTGAGAGTCTTGTGTCTGGCCGGGCAGCAGCAGGCTTTATTTATACTATACTTCCAAAAGTAATACAATGGATACTGTAATCCCTTTGTCCACTGGACACAGGGATGCATCTTTACAGTACAGGAGAGGTCATAGGTTGATTTGAAAAGGTGAGCGATGTCTTTCTTAACTGCTCTTGTGGGTGGTCTCCTCTGGATTCCCGCCGCAGACATAATATACAGTAAATACAGTTTATATCTATATTCTATTTCTGCACATAACTATCAGCAGGAACATGCAATCTTCCGCAGACCAACACCGGAATGTTTCCCTTAAAATACCCTACAGCTGGATACCAAACGCCACCTTATAACCTTAGTCTGATTCATGTAAAGGCGAATCCCCTTGATCTGGAATCATTTAAACTGTTAATACTTTCAGATGTGGTGCAGAGGGACTATGTGTACAATGGGGGTAATTCCAAGTTGATCGCAGCAGGAAATTTTTTAGCAGTTGGGCAAAACCATGGAGCACTGCAGAGGTGGCAGATATAACATGTGCAGAGAGAGTTAGATTTGGGTGGGTTATTTTATTTCTGTGCAGGGTAAATACTGGCTGCTTTATTTTTACACTGCAAATTAGATTGCAGATTGCACACACCACACCAAATCTAACTCTTTCTGCACATGTTATAGCTGCCTCCCCTGCAGTGCACATGGTTTTGCCCAACTGCTAAAAAATTTCCTGCTGCGATCAACTTGGAATTACCCCCAATGTGCACTATTTGGATTAAATATGTAATGTTTTGATAGCCCTCCATGCGTTCACACAAACTCCGCCGTAAATACCCATATCACACGCAGGAACGCGGGAGCAATCATACGCAAATTGCGGATATGTGCACGCACGGCGGAACAAGTGCACGCGTAGCGGGCATGTGTGTGTGGTTTGTACGTGATGTGTGTACTGCAATATTTTTCGACTTTGACAACCCCTTTCAGATTCAGCAGACAGAGCACCTCTTTTTCAGATGCAGCAGACAGATCACCCCTTTATCAGATACAACAGAGCACCCCGCCTGGACTAATACAGCAGAGCACCCCTTTCAGGTACAGCAGACAGAGCACCTCTTTTTCAGATACAGCAGACAGAGCACCCCTCTCAGATACAGCAGACAGAGCATCTGCCCCACGCCAGTATTGAGACGTACACGTCCATCCAGTACACTCTCAACAGCTGGAGTGAAGATGGCGCCAATCATCGTGGACCTTTATAGAAACCAAAACCCATGAGAATCCGACAGTGGGATGATGACGTTTTGCCTAATTTTGGGATTCTGAGTAAGGCGGGAAGTCCTGAGCCAGACTCAGATCCGGACTTGCTCATCTCTAATTATTACACTATATTGCTCTTTAAATACAATGTATGACTTTGTCATTATATATTTACAGATACATATAGTGTAATAAAATGATAGAATAGATGCACCTCCAGTGCTACCCCTCTCCCTTCCTTAGCATCTGCCCCCACTATCGCAGCCCCATAGGGCTTGCACTAACTACAATGTTGTTGCCTTTCGCGTACAGTTATCTGTCCTCTGGCTCCTCAGAGTCCTAACAGTGACAGCCACTCTGTGCAGCCTGCACACTGCACACTCTCCTGTCCCAGCTCCATGGACAGACCTCACTGCCCGGCTCCCCGCTCACTAGCTCAGGTCGCGGGTCACATTACAGGTGTCAGGTAACGTCTGCAACCAGAGAGAGCAGTGAGACCAGGACACGGGGAGGAGCACTCTGCATGGCGGCTCCTCTCAAACTGCGGATGACATATGTGGGGACAATGGAGTAATGCCCCCTTCAGGGCAGGGCCGTCTTAACAGCAGTGTGGGCCCCTGGGCACAGCAATGTACTGGGGCCCCTACCCATCCTCCAGGGGGGGGGGGGGCTATCAGCGGCAGCTTTGATGTCATGCGGGGGTAGGGGGGTTCTATCTTCCGCTCAGCATGTAGAACCTGGAGCAGTAATCTGCTAATTACTCCTTTACTGCACAGATGGGGCTGGATGGAGAACACTAAACTGTAGAAGGGGGCATTGGGCTGAATGAAGGGGCCCGGTACATAACCTCCAGGGTGGCAGGGAGTGTTTAATACACAGGGGAGGTGTGGATAGCGGTGGGCTTAATATTCATTATTTTCTGGTGAGACAGCAGCTTGCATGACTGTAGATATCTCAAGTTCCTGGAAAATTATTTCTTAGATTTGAATGGGATAAAAATGAGAAAGTCTCACCTGTCAGGAGGTTCTGGGGACTTGGGGATCAGAGTTCAGGAGCCAGAGCAATCCACCAATGAAAATATAAAACTGCATCCCAGGTGTGTGGAGCTGGAGCAGGGACCAGCTGCTTGAAGGCTGATATCTCTGGTTCTGGACATAGTAGAGACAAGCTGCCAGTGTCCACCAAAAGTGGAGAGTCCCAGATTTTGAAATGTATCCTCAGAAAAACTCTACATCATACAAAGCCTGAGATATCTGGCTGGCAAGAGCAATTAACAGGCTTGGATGGGGACCACTGCTTTGAAGTAGGATATCTCTGGTTCCCTATGGCCGATTTTCAAAAATTTGGTACCTCTGGAAAGAGGGGACCCTCAGCTATCAGCCTATGACCCTTATACTCCTGGGGCCCTTGGGCAAGAGCCCATTGAGCCCATACGAAAAGACGGCCCTGAAGAAAATGCAGATTGGATACAATATTGTAAGTACAGAAACTAGTGAGGTATATGCAATGTTTCAGACACATCAAATACAACATGGAAGGAACAAGGTACCATACAGCTTGTTGTGCACAAAGGGGGTAATTCTGAGTTGATCGCAGCAGGAACTTTGGTGGTCATTCCGAGTTGTTAGCTCGTTGCCGTTTTTCGCAACACAGCAATTAGGTGGAAAATGCGCATGCGCATGGTACGCAGCGCGCATGCGCTAAGTACTTTCACACAAAACTTTGTAGATTTACACAAGCTCGAGCAACGTTTTTCAACGCTCGAGTGATCGTAGTGTGATTGACAGGAAGTGGGTGTTTCTGGGCGGCAACTTGGCGTTTTCAGGGAGTGTGCTAAAAAAACAAGGCGTGCCAGGTTAAAACGCAGGAGTGGCTGGAGAAACGGGGGAGTGGCTGGCCGAAAACAGGGCGTGTTTGTGACGTCAAACCAGGAACTAAAAGGACTTAGGTGATCGCAGTCTAGGAGTAGGTCTGGAGCTACTCAGAGACTGCAAGGAATTATTTATTAGCAGTTCTGCTAATTTTTCGTTCGCTATTCTGCTAAGCTAAGATACACTCCCAGGGGACGGCGAGCTAGCGTTTGCAATGCTGCTAAAAGCAGCTAGCGAGCGAACAACTCGGAATGAGGGCCTTTGTTAGCAGTTGGGCAAAACCATGTGCACTGGAGGGGAGACACATACAACATGTGCAGAGAGAGTTAGATTTGGGTGGGTTATTTTGTTTCTGTGCAGGGTAAATACTGGCTGCTTTATTTTTACACTGCAATTTAGATTGCAGATTGAACACACCACACCCAAACATAACTCTCTCTTACTGTAGACAAATCACATGGCCCTATGTGGGCAATGCCATTATGTAGTGTTAGGACTGCTGATATCAGAGAAGCCTTGATGCGGCCAGCAGCTAAACATGGTTTTGCAAACGCATGCGACCAATTTCTCTGAAATTCTATTACCAGATAGGTTCAGATATGGTTACAGGTAATTTTTAGTGTACTGGTGGGACACTATGGGGAGGAAAGCACCCCCTCCCCTGTCTGATGTTTGTTTGTGACCTCTCTCCCTTTCTTGCACCTGAAATATAATTCTCTCCAGGAATTATTGAGCAACTACTACTGTTTGTCTGCACCCCTGGCAACGAGCATGACACTCAGAGCATGAAACCCCTGGCAACTAGGAACACCCATGTCAACGAGCATGAAACCCTGAGCATGAAACCCCTGGCAATGAGCAGGTCATTTAAAAACATTATACTGTTCGCACTGGGAGACAAATCGTCTAGAAACAGCCCTGTTGATAATGTATGTGAATGGACATCTCCTTTAAAGTTCAGAATTTTTTAAGGATCAAAAAAAGGATTGTTATATTTTAATTTTAAAGGGGCCTATATACTAATTCATCAAAGAATATTTGCCAGATATTTCCCCAAAACACCCTTTTTGGGGGGATACCCTGAAAATATTAAGGATCCCAGAAATTGTATGAAGGAGGGACAGTAGTTGTTCCATTTCCGACAAAAGCCACAGCCCCCATACTGTAAATTTCTATGGGGGCTGTGAATCTGTCAGATTTAGCTAGCTTCGAAATGCTTCACTTTCTGCCGCTTAGCCCAGATGGGATAACAGCATCTCCAGATGGCATTATCCTGTAGTAGCCTATGGGCTACAAATATGCTATAATTACCAGGAGAAGGTTTCTCCTGAACCCTCCCCGGCAATAGTCAATGCATGTGTGTGATCTGCTGACCACACAGAATGGCCTCTGCTCCCAATATAGAAGGGAAATTATTGGTTTTGCAGTCATTTTTCTTCTTTACACATCGCAGGGATCTATCTCTGCATGTGATTAGTACATTTGGGGGAAAGTTAATTTCTTATTGCCATGAATAGCAGTGATAAGAAATTCTAATTATCGGGTCTGCAACTTGACAACTAGGAAATATGCCCCTAAAAGTGTAGCCTTTCGAGCAGGGGCGCTTTAAGAGAGGAGGTTTGTGTGCTGCATCCGCCGTCCGGGCCCCCTCCTCTCTGCCGGGAGCAATGTAGAGTCTGAGCACAAGAGTGCTCAGACTCTACTGCGCATGCGCAGATCTATGGGAAAATGGTGCAGCGGCCATTTTCCCAGGGATTTCTCTACTGCGCATGTGCAGAACTCTGTGAAAACGTCTGCTGCGCCATTTTCACTGCGTTTTAACAGCGCTGGTGATGTCGACGCTGGACTCTGGAGGGGTGAGTTTTTAAAAAAAAAGTGCAGCTTGTGCGGTGTGGGCCCTCAGGGGCCCGTGTGCAACGCACACACTGCACCCATTATAGAAATGCCAGTGCTTTGGAGTGAGAGCATCTTTTCTCACCGTGGACTATGCAATATGGAGCCCTAAAAGGGAACATCTGCCTTGACTTTCCATTTCAGACTAAAGGCTACACATGCATTTCATACAAAATGGAAATGTACTACTTGTTTAACACAGAGTAAATATTAAGCGCTTGTTGAGATGCATATTTAGAGAACTTGATAACAGCTTGAAAATTGAGCAGACATTGGGATCTTTGATCTTTACAGTCCTCTGCTGTTCATATGAACGGCAGTATAAGACCATGAGTAAGTACCATCATGCCACACGGTAGTACTCCTAAAACACATTATGCCACACAGTAGTAGTGTCCACTACACATTATGCCCACAAAGTAGTAGTCCCCCTTACAGATTATGTCCACACAGTACTATTGCTAGTTCTGCCTCTGATTGATACATATGTCAGCTAAAATCTCTATCTCACACATTGTTAAGAGACAAGTTACATATATGCTTATTTTCAACCATATAGTATAATTTACTGTATATTGAGTTTCCCCACATGTGTAATGGGGATCACATTAGTGATCTATATGTCATATAACACTTACTGCTGGCATCCCGATCGTAAGTATACCAGGGACTCTTAGGGTTAGGCCAAGGGGGGTTAGGTTTACGCATTACCAGGGAGGGCTAGGGTTAGGCTGCGGGAAAGGGAGGGTTAGACTTAGGCTGCAGGGAGGGAGGGTTAGGGTTAGGGTTAGTGGGGTTGGTAGGGAAGGTAAGTATGCTTACTAAACCCCTGTTGGGATCTTCTCCATCAGTATGCCGCTGTTGGTCTTATGACCGACGGCATCCCAAACGCTGGTAAAATTTATCACACCTGTCCCACGTGTGGCCATGTTTTTAACCTGTTCTTTTTTGTGCAATAAACTTGTTACAAATTAGCCATCAATAAAACGTAAAAATTGTTTCTAATACAGCAGAAACAACTCTCTGACACGTGATATGCATAAGCAATTATGAAATCACTAAATTAGCATCAGCAAACCTTTTTTAAAAAGCTAATCACAATCACTACAGTAGTGATTGGATCTGCAATAGCATCCCATATGCACATTACATCACAGTGTAGTGCTCTTCATATATGTTACGCTACACAGTAGTGCCCCTCAGGGGCGGATTGGGATGGAAAACCAGCCTGTGAAATTTATGAAAGCAGCTCTAATGGGACTGGGGTCTGTTTATGGGGTTGGGATTGCTCATCATAGGGCCTGATTGTACACAGTTGCGGCCTTCTTTGCGCCTTTTGCTGCAGTTGTGTCGGAGACCAGGGGCACATTGGGAACTAAAAGTGGCCCTGTAAAATTTTGTAGAAGTGGCCCAACATGGGCAGCATACTGTATAGCCATGGCAGCATCACTGGATGGCAGAGTTGCTGTATTGCAGAGATGGAATCACAGAATCAATGGGGACAATTCAGTTTACTGAGTGCGGTGAGCTGCCTGTTATGCAGGGGGTGTGGCCACATGACAACACACAAAACAGGCCCCACAGACACATCGGCCTACCAGGAATCTTCCTGGTGAGCTCCATGGCCAATTCACCCCTAGTGCCCTTAATACACAATGGGGGTAATTCCAAGTTGATCGCAGCAGGAAATTTTTTAGCAGTTGGGCAAAACCATGTGCACTGCAGGTGTGGCAGATATAACATGTGCAGAGAGAGTTAGATTTGGGTGGGTTATTTTGTTTCTGTGTAGGTTAAATACTGGCTGCTTTATTTTTACACTGCAAATTAGATTGCAGATTGAACACACCACACCCAAATCTAACTCTCTCTGCACATGTTATATCTGTCTCCCCTGCAGTGCACGTGGTTTTGCCCAATTGCTAACAGAATTCCTGCTGCGATCAACTTGGAATTACCCCCAATGTCCACAGTAGTAGAACCCATTATATGCAATTCCCACAGTATTGCCCCTTACACACATAATGCCCATAGTTGTAGTGCCATTTTTACACATAATGCCGACAGTATTAGTGCCCCTTACACATAATGCCCACAGTAGAAGTGCCGCTTACACACATAATGCCCATAGTAGTAGTACCGCTTATACACATAATGCCACAGTACTGGTGGTGGAACTTTCTGTAACTTGGTCCCTGTTGTGACCACATCTATTGATATAAGCAGCTGTGGTGCCGGTGGGTGGCACAGCCATAAGAAAACCTAGAAGCCAGCCTGAGCAAAGAGCAGAACAGGGCAAGGTTCAAGCAGGCAGGGCAGCCACTTCCTGCAGTGTTGCTTGGGGTCACGGACATGTGAGACATTGTGAGAGACTGACAGCTGCAGCCTGCAGCTGAGTAGATGTTGTGGGTGGACGGCGGAGTTGGGGCAGTAGAAGCCTGGCTGCAGTGTTGATGTGAGTCTCTCCTCCTTCTTAATCAGGCTGGACCTACAAGACCATTGGAGAATAAATTTGCCAGTCCTCACTGTCCTCCAGTAGCACTAAAGATGTCAATGAGTCGTGCTGCAGCTTGTAGCCCACTCTAGTCCTGACACTATATTTTTCTAGGTTGTACTGTAGTCCCAAATCCCATCATATAGTCAATTAAATGTGCCAATGTGCAATCCCTTTATGAGCATGTCCATTTATTCCTGTCCCTCGAATTTAAAAAAGGTGGATCCCTTATCCTACAAACAAGAAGGCATTTCTCTCAGGGACATTGAATTCTATTGTTGTGAATGAGGGCTGGCCAGATAAGAAGGGGCTATCTAACAATGCATACCAATAAACTATAACAAATGCAATGGCATCTGCAGTGTAACAATGATGTATTGTAAAACTGTAAAAAAGAGCGCTTGTAAAAAATAATAAAAAACTTTATATGTGTATGCGCAAAACCTGTGGAAAAATTTTTTTATTAGTAAATAATGTTTACAGCCCTTTTTGGGCTATGTAAGGACTGGATTTTAAACTAAGCAAAAAAGATTACTTTCATTCCTAACTCACCCTGTCTAAATACCTTTAGAGCCTGTTTGAATGAGTGAAGAGCTTCCTCGTCAGGTGTGATGGAATCCTTCTGTGGTGTCCACTCTCCACTGCTTGATCGTATTAGCGGCTGCTGTTAGCTGGAACTAGCGGCTGGCGGCTTGTTGGTATGATTGACGGGTGATAGGCGGCTGGTTTCCCGTCTCGCTGTTGACGGCTGAATGCCGCGATTCCTTCTTTAGATAGGAAGTGCAGTATTACTGCAAAGGCTGCAACTTCTGATCGCTGATTGCTGTGACGGTTGGCGGCTGTAATATGCTATTAACAGCCGGCTTGTTTCCCCGTCTATTTTAAAGAGCGTTCGGTCCTTAAAAGTACTTTCCAACGCGTTTCAGGCATAAGCGTTGGGAAGGGCTTATGCCTGAAACGCGTTGGAAAGTACTTTTAAGGACCGAACGCTCTTTAAAATAGACGGGGAAACAAGCCGGCTGTTAATAGCATATTACAGCCGCCAACCGTCACAGCAATCAGCGATCAGAAGTTGCAGCCTTTGCAGTAATACTGCACTTCCTATCTAAAGAAGGAATCGCGGCATTCAGCCGTCAACAGCGAGACGGGAAACCAGCCGCCTATCACCCGTCAATCATACCAACAAGCCGCCAGCCGCTAATTCCAGCTAACAGCAGCCGCTAATACGATCAAGCAGTGGAGAGTGGACACCACAGAAGGATTCCATCACACCTGACGTGGAAGCTCTTCACTCATTCAAACAGGCTCTAAAGGTATTTAGACAGGGTGAGTTAGGAATGAAAGTAATCTTTTTTGCTAAGTTTAAAATCCGGTCCTTACATAGCCCAAAAAGGGCTGTAAACATTATTTACTAATAAAAAAAATTTTCCACAGGTTTTGCGCATACACATATAAAGTTTTTTATTATTTTTTACAAGCGCTCTTTTTTACAGTTTTACATTATATATTTTTAATAGAGCTGCTATCATATTTCCATTCTAGCGCAATTAAGTTTTATTTATAGTAACAATGATGTATACTGGAACATTTCCCCACTGTCTTTACACAGAGGCACAGGATGCCCCCTTCTGTGTTTAGAATGCAGTCTTCTAAACTATACCTCCCCCTTAATGCTAGCTGAAGAGAGATGCTCAGTTACATGTAACTCATACTTGCCTACTTTTGAAAAACAGAATCAGGAAGATTACAGTAGGATGTTCTGCGCAAAGCATGTTGCATTGCCGAGGGGGCATGTCATACTCTGCCCAAAGGGTGTGTCTAGTTCCACAAATGGGCGTGTCTATGCTTAAATGCTTACTGTTGCAAGATATTTGTACATAACATTAGTAACAATATATTTTGGGACGTTTTACAAGTATTGATAGATACCAACATTGATGTCTGCAATGGGGTTTCTTGTTTGCAGTATACAGTATATTCGCTGTGATATTTCTTTTCTTCTCACTCAGACACAATATACATGAGTAATGTGATGCCTATGCAATAAATTCCAAATGTAATTTGACCTTGTGTGAATTCATCCCTAAGCATATAAAAGATGTATGATTTTGGTGTATTTGTTATTATTTTATTGTGAACATTGGACTGTATCTTGTAGGCACTACCTATATTTATTATATGTGCTGTTTTCCATGGGAGTACAGGTTGAGTATCCCATATCCAAATATTCCGAAATACGGAATATTCCGAAATACGGACTTTTTTGAGTGAGAGTGAATTAGTGAAACCTTTGTTTTTTGATGGCTCAATGTACACAAACTTTGTTTAATACACAAAGTTATTAAAAATATTGTATTAAATGACCTTCAGGCTGTGTGTATAAGGTGTATATGAAACATAAATGAATTGTGTGAATGTAGACACACTTTGTTTAATGCACAAAGTTATAAAAAATATAATCTAAAATGACCTTCAGGCTGTGTGTATAAGGTGTATATGTAACATAAATGCATTCTGTGCTTAGATTTCGGTCCCATCGCCATGATATCTCATTATGGTTTGCAATTATTCCAAAATACGGAAAAATCCCATATCCAAAATACCTCTGGTCCCAAGCATTTTGGATAAGGGATACTCAACCTGTAGTAGGGTATGCCGGCGGCCGGGCTCCTGGCGACCAGCATAACCGGCACCCGAATCCCGACCACCAGCATACCGACAGCTGGGCGAGTACAAATGTGCACCACACTATCTATTCTCCTTCCAGGGGGGTCGTGGACCCCCAAGAGGGAGGAAAGATGTCGGTATACCGGCGGTCGGGATTCCAGCGCCGGTATGCTGGTCGTCGGGAGCCCGGCCACCGGCAAACAGAAGACCACCCGTTTTCCATACCTTTGCAGCATTAACCAAATCATTAGAGACACTAGCTACTCTAATTAAACAAATGTGTTTAACTAAAGAAAGATTCTTACCCAAACAGCAGAAGCAGAGGCTATAGGTCAGTGCACACCAGCAAAGATAAGAACTGAAGACCCTGTGTCTGATCATGTGCTGCTGTCTCTCCTTTTACTGTCAGGGGTTCCCAAGAGGTGGGATAATGACAGTCAGCAGCAGTGACCCCTGAGCAGCTAGTGTTCTTGCAAAGAAACTCCTTAGTATCACCCTTGGCAGAATCTGAAGAATCCGGGAGAATTGACCTACAAAGCAGGGCGGCAGGAGATTTATGGCTGACACGGGAGCTGCGGGAGGGTGGGCAACTATAGTGTAAATTCCTGGTCCACATTTATTGGGTTTTAGAAGTGATTATTTATGTTAATTTATGTTAATTATGTTCTTCTGTGATGTATTCAAATTCACATGCAGGGACAGGGATTCTGAAAGGAGCCCATCCCTGCAATGTGTAACAGTAAAGTGATTGTCGATATGATAATGATACTTTCAGATTCTGATGCTGGCTGCATTACTGTACATGCATCTGTGATTGCCGATATGCAGGAGTACCTAACTGCAGGGATAGATCTACTGATAAGAGCAGTTCCTTGTGATGAGAAGACTTCTATGGTGAGACTTTGCGTCATTTAGCCCTGCTTCCTCCATACAGCACTGGGATTACCCTGTTACATACCAAAAAGGTACAGTTGGAGGGTATGCTGTTAGTCTCCCCACCTATCACACTCCACTAGGATGCAGGAAGGGTGTGGGAGATTTGGCCACTCTTCTGTGGGTGCAGGAGACTGCCCGAAAAATTGGGAGTCTCCCGAGTAGGTAAGTGACTGGCTTTTGCTAAAGTAGAGAAACAGTGGGAACTAGCACAGGCTTATTAGTACTGGAGCTAGCGAAGGATTTGGGGAATTGACACACTACATTTTTTAATTATTTTTATTAATTTAATAAAAATTCTAAACATAGTTTATTTATTCTTTTTTTATTAACCTTTAATTTTATGGTACTTGCATATTCCATTGCACTTTACAATTGGGAACAAAGCAGAAATAAAACAAGACTAGATACTAACAGTCAGACAAAGAGGTGAAAGGGCCCTGCTTGTAAGCTCACAATCTACAGGGAAATAGGCAATGATAGACAAGGATAGGTGCTATATACTGTATTTCATATTGGTCCAGTCAATTTGCAGAAGTTCTTAGTGAACTGTATAATTCAGTCACACAGCAATGTTAGCTTGTGGTCAGCGGGATGTGTGAGTGAAGAAAGAGAAAATATGTAAAGTTATGTGTGGACGGTATAGAAGGGATGTTATTGGGTAGAACAGCTTATGTAGGTTATGTGGGTGGTTCTGGAATTTGTTTAGCTTGCCTTAAGAGGGGAGTTTTCAGGGAACAGTTTGAGGAAAGCTTTATTGTGAATGGAAGGGTATACCACAGCGTGGGTGCAGTTGCAAAAAGTCCTGAAACCATGAATGGGAGCAGGTAATGAGTGTGGATGAAAGATGCACATCTAAAGTGCTCAGAGCAGGGAGGTCGAGCTGGGACATAAACAAAGAGATGTATGTTGTTGTAGTTTACTCAATAGCCTTATGTGCAGATGTGCACCGACCCATGTATTTTGGTTTTGCCAAAACCACCCTCACATGTTTTGGTTTTGGATCTGTAATTAAAAAAAAATGCTAAAAACGGCTAAAATCATGTAATTTGGGCCTCTTTTTGTTCCTATGGTATTATTAACCACAATAACATTAACTTCCAGTTATTTTCAGTAAATTTTGACCACCTCACCTCATAGCCAAAAGCTGCAGCAAGCTGGCCATTTACTAAGTGACAGAGAAGCATAACAAACAAACGGTAGTTTATAGAACATCTACGAAGCCTTGCCACACAGCAGTGGTAGAAAAGAAAAGCAGTGCAAGATTGAATTGCCCTTGGGGACTCCCGTTCTTGGGGACTCCAACCCACCCTGATTTTTTATATTTAAAAGGACATACACAGTTTAACAAACCAAACACTTCAGCGACAAGGACTGCTACTTTTGTGGCTGAAGTGCTTGGTTTGTTTGGTCCCCCCACAAAACAAGCTACTATACCAATGGGCTTTAGGCAGCTAAGCTAACAGTGCTGTCAATGATCTCTATAGTGGCAAGATGTAATTATTACCATCCTTAACCTCATTAGTGTATACATCATCTTCACACAATATGAATTCATCCCTGCTGGAATCCACCATTACAGAAGTCTCTGTACTTTGACGTAATTGCTGGTAAAGGTCCTCATGGAATTTGTAGTTTATTTTCATGAACATCATTGTTTCCACATTTTGAGGAAGTAGCCTCACACACCAATAGCTGATGAGGTTCCTAGTTCTGCTGAAAACTGTACACACTGGAGGGTGAACAGCTTAAGTAATGCAAAGCGAGTTTGTACAAGGGCCTCCAAAGTGCCTTTTTTTTTGCCTCCAGTAGTCAAAGGGACTCTTTGACATGCCTATTTGTACGCTGTCATTAAAATAATCCTCCACCAAACTATGGATGGTGACCGTATCAGATGGCGTTACGGTAGAGGTGTCATTAATTTCTGAGCAATTTTTTTAGACCCGACCAGATGTCAAAATGTTGTGTTGACTCCTTTGTATCACCAGTGAGTCTTTTGGGAAAGCTCAGTTTTTTCCTGGCAGCAGCAGTTGCTGGGGAAACTGAAGAAGGAGACATTGTCGTGCAATATGCCACTTGAGTTGACAACTTGCTCATCAGAAGCTCTTTGCATCTCTTAAGATCTGGGTTAATTGAAAAAAAAGGGATCAAGCCTAGGATCAAGCATTGATCCTTAAACTAGGATCAAGCATGGTCACCAAAATGCAGTGATCCAGTTTCAAAGCACTGACAACCCTTGGATCCTGGTGAAGCGAATAAAGGATTTTAAGTCTGACATGCAGATGTAGCCATGCTCATATTTGCTGCAACACGGCTGGCTGCATGGTATACCAGGCTGTGACTATTTTGCAGCTGGCGATCGCCCCATGATTTTCTAAAGGAATTAATAAAGGGATTGCCGCCTGCGTATAGTTGCAGCCTGGCATGCCATGCAGCATGCCACATGATACGACATGCTACATCACATTAAGATGAGCATGGTTACATTTGTACTTAGCAGAATTGCTTAATTTCATTTATTCCTTCAATTTCTCATCCTGCTTTTCCAAAAGTCTGATTAGGTGAATCACCTGACTCAAGCTGGCAGTGTCGGAACTCACTTCATAGGTGGCTACTTCAAATGGCTTGCACAACACGGAAAGTTTTCTCCACTGCTCTGGACTAAGGTACACTGCCCCTCCTCTCCCAATGTCATGGCTTGTGTAGCTGTGGATCGCTTTTTGCTGTTCCTCAGTCCACCTAAGCATATAAAGGGTGGAATTCCACCTTTTACTACCTCTTGCTTCATTTGGTGGCAGAACAAACTGAACTGTTCTTGCAGGTGCTGCAATCTTTTCCATGAGACTGGTGAATCCCAAAAATGTCCCAAAATTGTCCAGACCACAGACAAAATTTCCTGCATGCCCCTGTCATTTAAAAAAATCCCTCTGTACCACCAAGTTGATTTGGTGAGCAAAACACGGGACGTGTTTGAATTCACCCAGCTATAATGCTCTCACAATATTTGTTGCTTTATCACAAATTCTGAGGAAAGTCCAAGCAGAGTAAGCCATTTTTCTATGACATCCCTAAGTTTATCTAAGAGGTTGTCAGCTCTTAGTGAAGCCGGCCATAGAGAGAGTATGCAGACTCTGAATGAGCTGGCATTGTTTGTTAGATGCTGCTGATCCTGCTGCTGAAGGCGATTCGCCTGCCCAGTGGGATGTCACAGTCATGCAATCTTTAGTTTGCCTAGTCTACTTGTCCACATGTCTGTAGTTAAGTGGATAATGGGTACCATAGCATTTTGTAGGCCAATCATTTGTTTTTTAATGTTCTGATACAGGCGAGAAATAGATTTATTGGGTGAAATGGAATCGAGTTCGAATTTAGTGGCGGGGACACAGGACCCCAAATAACTTTCCAAAATCCACTGCATTAATTGCGGATATTGGACACAGATCTAATACTAGCATAGTAATCATGGTGTCTGAGATCCATTGTGTGACTGGGTGACAACTGTCATACTTGCTTCCTCCTTCAAGAATTGTTTAACAGTCAGTTTGTTTTTAAATACTACTAGTATCTTTTGAAACCTTCCATTTCTACTAAAGGTTATTGAGAAAGTTGTTGCAAATCAACTGGAAACCCGCCTGACTACCCAAGATATCCATGATTCTTTTCAATCAGGATTCAGGAGAAGACATAACACTGAAATAGCCCTGGTGTGTGTGTTAAATGGGTTTTTGATGGCAAGAGACAGAGGTGACTGTTCAACAGAGCCAGCCCTAACCATTTTGATACCCTAGGCAAGATTTTAGTTGGTGACTCCTAGTACCACCGTTTGTTCCACCTCTGATCCAGCACTTTCCCCAGCACAGCATCAATCACCCAGCAGCACAGATCACAACCTTCACCCAGCAGCACAGACCACAGGAGCAGCCAGCAACACCCCTCACCCAGCAAACACACAGCACCCCTCACAGCAGTCAGCTCATCACCCATCACTCATACATGCTGACATAGTCAAAAACTCACTCTTAAGAACTGCCAAGCTGCCGGTGCCATGATTATTGAAGCACAATATATGAATGAATCTGCCATGCAGTTGTTTCCCTACTTTGTTCCCAATTGTAAAGTGCAACGGAATATGCAGACACTATAAAAGTAAATGTGCTTGGTGGCTGGCAGGCTGCAGGCAGTCAGTACAGCCTGCTGAACTCCACAAAGGCCCATGGGAAGAAGAGCTACTGCGGCTGGGCATGTGCAGCATCCCTCCAGAGTCCAGCCAGTGCCAGATTAAGGTCCACATGCACCTCAGCATTCGACTCGGAAGCTGTAGGAGACTTTCTCACTGCAGCACCTGACTTGTGTCACTATGGAAGAGCCAACATTTTGATGTCACACCTGGGTGCACCCCCTTCACCCGCCTTGTGACTCAACTGGCTCCAGTATATATGCACATCTACCACCTGCAGAAGTGCCAATACACATTTACTGAAAACAACAGAAGCCACTGTGCTACAGGTATCTGATGTAGATGATTAAGAATACTGCTTCCCATTAAGAAAGGACATACAGGCTCAGGTAAATTAATAAAAAGTTTTGCTGAAAAATAATTCAAATATAGCAAACAGTTAACAGTATAAAACATAATACCAGAAAATATTAGTACAAAATATCCACTCCTATGGATAGTCCAATGATGTAATAAAAGGGTATCCGGACTAAAGATCTACACTAAAAGGGTCTACGGTCAATAGGTCTATCACTATTTGTAGACATGCATTAGGCCAACAGGGTCAAAAGGTCGACATGTAAAAGGTAGACAGTTCAAAAGGTTGATAAGTTCAAAAGGTCGACATGGCCTAATAAAAGATGTTCAGAGTTTGCTATGGAGGTATCAGCTAGAAACAAATGTAGCAATTAGCAGTCAGGTTATTGCAATGTGCAAAAAGCACCAGAGTTACCAGTCACGTGTAGCTAAATATACATTTATACTTAAATTAACTAACCTTTATTTGGCTGACTTGGCTGGAGGCAGATGAGTTGCTCCATTGCACTGGTTCCTTCTTCATACGGCTCCTCTTCTCTGTGTGCTGCTGTGCTCTCTTCTTGCATGCTGATTACTTGACTGTATGGTCTGCCTGGAGCCAGTGCCGGATTAAGGGGGCGTCCCAGGGGGTTAGTACCCCGGGCCCCCCAATCTCAAAGGGCCCCCCGGCCGAAGTTGCTGCCGACTGACGATTCTGCCTGTCTCCAGGCTCCACCGCCAGCAGCAGCACTCCCAGCAACAGCGGTAGCTGCTGGAAGAGCTGCTGCCCGCAGCAGAGCCTGGAGAGATAGAGAATTGCCTGTACCCTTAACTTTCTAGTGGCGTGGCGGGCAATCGCACGGCGTGCCTGTTTCCAGCTGCAGCAGTACAGTCCCGCACGCTGTGCTCGGTGTCTGCATCCCTGTCCAAGCACACAGGAATCATTGGAGTGGAGGCGGAGGCGGGGATTGCTGACAGTTCGCCTCCTCACTGCTATGCTGTCTGTCTCCGTCCAGACTCACGTTCCTGACTCCAGTCCCGAACTCCCGCCGCAGCGGTAGGTCTGCTTTTAGGTGAGAGACTAGGTGAGGGACCCTGAGGAGCAAAGCAATAGCAGTTTAGACTAAAGGGGACTGACGGGGGAGACTGCTGGGTGCAGGCTATAGTGCAGCACAGGAGGCAGTAACATGGCAGTGCATGATTATGGTTTAGTGTCTGGGACACTGACTGCCGGTTTGCTGCATTTTTCAGACATCAAGGGGGGTGTATTTTTACTGTTTGCACTGGGAATGTCTAGAAACAGCCCTGCCCTTAACTCTGTGCCCGCATGCTTGCTTTCCCCATCTGTAGCGCTAGTGTCAAGTAGATGCGCTGCCCAAAAAAACACTGTGGGTGGGCTGGAGACATAATAAAGTCTCATCCTCCAAGAAGGCACCGAGGAGCGGGACTCGGTTGTCTGCTGGACTCTGACACTGTCTGTCAACAGGGATCAGTGAGTATAAAAAGATATTGGGAAGGTGTGTGTGTGTGTGTGTGGGGGGGGGGGGGAGGTAGGGATAGCAACATGTTTTCTAAGGTGTGGGTGAGAGGTTATTATATCCTGACAGGAGGGTGAGGGGCCACCCTGTTTTCAGTGCCCCGGGCCCCCTGAAGGCTTAATCCGGCCCTGCCTGGAGCAGCTGTGTTTCGGGTGCAGGCTGCAGGGCCTTGCTGGCTGTATGGAGAGGAATAGATGATGGACAGGATACCCTTCATACATCTAAGAAGATTGAGGATTGCTGTGTTGTCTCTTCCTGGCTCTGCCGCTTCATAAGCAGAGACGTCATTACGTGATGGAGGCAGGGCAAAAAAAGGAAGAAGGCAAGATTCAGGGACAGCAGGGGCCTGGCGCCAATAGCATATAACACAATGCAGCGAGTGACAACAACTGGCCTTTGGCAGCAGTTAGCGGGCTGAGAAAAGCCTGCGCGTTGCACACGTCTGTGAGATTCGTTGTGGCAGGTGCTTGGACTGGCAATACAGAGCTCTGGAGGAGCTGCTTGATGTTGGTGATGCCTGCGCTGCCCACTGTCTGCTTGCGGCTGCATGCTGTGCTAGCCAGAGCAGAAATCTAGGTGCCCGAAACCTCCACTGGCCCTAGGTTTGAAATGTCCCATGGCATTCCAAATGCGGTAGGCATTTTCCTAGGTTGCCTATGCCTAGGGTCGACTCTACTGTTCAATCTTAATCCTTCTGTATCTCTCTGCAGCATTTGATACCGTGAACCATGGGATTCTGATTGAGCACCTGAAAAATTTCTGTGGACTGGATGGCACAGTCCTTAGCTGGTTCAAATCATTTATCACAGTCAGATCACAGAGAGTTTTGTCTGGAATATACTCACCAATGCCACTGCCATATGGTGTCCCACAAGGTTCTATACTATTCCCCATGCTTTTTTGTAGTAAACATGCTACAACTGGGTGAAATAATCAGGCTCCATGGCTTGGTCTACCACTGCTATGCAGAGGATACACAACTGTATCTGTCCTTTGCAACGAATGCCTGTAAAATGGTGAATCATCTTCAAGATTAATTTACTGAATTTCAAAGCCCTACATTACCAAGACCCAAGGTATCTGAAGCAGCTTCTGATTCCAGGACATTTGATGAAGGACATTTAACAGTAACACAAATTTCCCGTAATTCATCTGAGTGTTGAGCTTTTAGCCATGTGGCTCTGAATTTGGTTCCATGCACAGTTCATGATGCCCACAATTATAATTATCCCAACAACTCCAGCAGGGCTAGCACTCAAGGTTTTTTTGAGGACTCCTGGATATAGGAAGAGTCAGTTAGCCTTAGCAAATTGGATACAGGATCCGATCATTAATGAGGAGATTAATGATGAAGGTGCTAGCGGTGAAGATTGCAGGTGCTGATATCTAGCTGAGATAAGGAAGCTAGCTGATGCTGTACTTATTATTGTAATTTTTTAGCATACGTTTCTGATTTGCCAAAAAAAAATTCATCAACTTGCTGCAAATTACATAACAGGGCGGAGATCCCAAAATGTTTACCTTTTCTTACTGTGGTTTAACAATGACTACAGATGGCTTGACAACTGTTGTCAGGATTTGGCAAAAAATAATTCCATGCATAAGATCTGGATTTTTTGGTCTTATGCCCAGGCATGAAAATGGCATTCTTCTTATCATGAGCAAGAACTGCTTCCATTGGTACCTGACTTACACAAACAACATTCTCATCCTCAAAATCCTTATCCTTATTATTGCTAGCATCAGCTAAACAAATATGCCCCTCATCCTGTTGCACTTCTATGTTAGCATCCTCAATTTCTATGTCAGCATGTTGACTTGTGCTGCTCATGCCCACATTTGCAGAGGGTACAGAAATTGTGTAAATAAGACTCTCTATGAGCACAGTATCAGAAAGGTCAGGTTCACACATAGCCATTATGGACATACTATGGGGAGGATTTGAGGATTAGGCCACACCTAGGCACATTACTGGCCACTACTCCACACTCCTATCATGTCACTACTCCCTTTATTTTGGGGCCAGACCAGATGCCTCAAGACAATAAAAAGCAGTCCCAACCTCACACCACTACCAGCTCCCGGGCCACATTTTGATGATTGTCCCACTCCCGTCAGTTGCAAAATAAAACATTACAAAAATAATTTATAATGACAAAATTACAGAATCACCTGGCATCATCACTCCCCAACAAGAGCCACCCCTAGGCACATGGGAAATCCACCACTGGACATGCTTAGACTTTCCTCATGGATTTGTGATGTTTCTGAACACACACTTTGTTTTACTGCCTTAGTGGTTTCTTTTTTACACTGATTTTCTGGTTTTCATGTTTTTTAAACATTTTCTAGACTCTAAAAGTCTAGAAAAGTCATGCATCATCATGAGAGGCAGAAGACGATGCCTCACTGACAGTTGCAGAACCACTACTCAGAAATAAAGGCCATGGCCTGAGCCTTTCCTTGCCACTTTATGTGGTGAATGATACATTTTATATTTTTGTACAGTAAACTTTCCCTTTATTAGAGGTATTTTTTCTTTACCAATGCAAAATATTGTGTTTTTTTTAATTTCAGATGTCCTGACTTAAACGCTCTTCATGACAGGTGGCAGCTGATACAGCGCTAGTACTTGGTAGCTGCTCCTGATCAACTGATCATGATACATATCAATAAACACACAAAAGTTGTACAATTTTTTTAAACTTTCTTCACAAATGACAACTCACACTGTCAAGTCAGTGCTTATATTCATGTGAACGCAGTGGGGTACACTACAGCACACACAAATATATATTTTTTGCTTTTTTTGCAAATGATAACACTGCAGAGTTACTGTGCTTATATTTTTGTGAATGCAGTGGGCTACGGCACCTACAACACACAAGTTGTACAAAAAAAACATGTTTTTTTATTTTGTTCACAAATTGCAACTCACTGCAGTGGGTTATGGAACCTACAGCACACACAAGGTAGACACATTTTTTTTTTTTTTTTTACTTTTTTCACAAATGACAACTTACCCAGCGGAGTCACAGTGCTTACATTTATGCATCTACAGCACACACACGTTACACAAAAAAAGTTTTTTTTACTTTTCACCAACAATTTTTGCCAACACCAGTATATAATAATAATAATATGCACTCTGCACTAAAAAAAAATGGTTAATTACTACTGCCCTGTAGTAGGAGCTCTGGGTGGCAATGTATACTAGCAGTGACAAAAACACCAGTATGAACCAAGAGTTAATGCTGCTTCTGTATTTTATTATCTCTAGGCTGCAATATGTTCAGTGACAAAAAGACAACAGTGTTCTTTGCACCAAGGGTTAATGCTGCCCTATATAAAGCTCTGGGCAGCAGTTGCACTGCAGGCAGGCAGTGACAAAAATACACAAGTGTGCAGTTGTACCAAGTGTTAATGCTCAGCACCAGTGTGACACTTAGGCAGGGGCGTAAGTTTATACTAGATGCCCGGAGGCGAGATAGGCGATGTCGCCCCCCCTTACTTTCACCACCAATACCCCGGCATCCAGGGTCAGATTAAGTGTCACATGGGTCTGGAGCAGACAGTGATAAAGGGCCTATCGTGACAAGCGGAGGAGCTACGGACATTGCTTTGTGATTGTGTACTGATTATTGAGGTATAAAACCTACAGCTGTTATACACACATATATTCACATATTCAGGGGGAATTCAATTCTAAAGTGACAGGAGATTGCGGTACGATATTCAATTGTCCCCTGTTATCACGCTGATCACGCCCATATCAGTCCGGTTTAGCCGTGTAAAGCGGCAAAACCCTACTAAACGAATAGGCACGACACAAAAAGTGCCATTTGGGCGGCCAAACGGGTCACCTTTCGCACATTTCATCTCACCATCCCAGGGGGTAGCGAGCTGAAATTTAGGTATTGTGCCCGCCGGCAGAAACATTTGAATAGTTGCCAGCAGGCGCGTGTGGGTGCGGGGACCCGTGATAACAACTGAATTCCCCCCACAGTATGCACACATAACCATATATACCCACACAGCCACATATACACATATATATTTACACACATAGCCACTTATTCACTCACTCTCACACACACACACACACACACACACACAGCAACATATAAACAAACATAACCACATACACACACAAAGCCATTGTCCCTGTCTCAGCACTCTCCCCACCTTCAGTCCCTCTACTCACCAGTTGCTCGTTCTCCCTTTCTCTGTTGCTGTCAGCGTGTGGGAGCCGGGCAGCCAGGGAGTCAGGGGGGTGTGCACACTACTGGAAAGCACCGCTTTCCCTTCAGCACTGGTGTCAGCGTGCGGGAGCCAGGGGGCGGGCACACTGCCAGAAAGCCCCGCCTACCGTTCTCTGCTGCTGTCAGCGTGCGGGAGCCGTGCAGCCAGGGGGCGGGCACACTGCCGGAAAGCACCACTTCCCCCCTTCAGTGATGGAGTTAGCGTGCTGGAGCCAAGCAGTCAGGGGATGGGCACACCGCTGGAAAGCACCATCTCCCCTTCTCTACTGATGTCAGTGCGCGGGAACCGGGCAGCCAGGGTGTTAGGGGGGCAGACACTCTGTCGACAAACCCCGCCTCCCCTTTGTCGACTAGTTTGGCTACAAGTGTCTGGACTCTGGAGGAGCACACAGTGATGGAAGTGCACCAGAGCCAATGGAGGAAGTGCCCCCCTCGCTGCTGGAGCCCGGCGGCAACTGACTCCATTGACTCCGGTACTTCCGCCACTGCACTTAGGGTTGCACAGCAGCACCAGTGTGACACTCTTAGACAATAAATGTAACGTTACAATCACAAGATAAATATAGGCTCCATAAAGTTTGAACATATGTACAAAGCACTATTGAAACCATCATCTGATATGGTTTTTTCATATGAGAGCAATTATTGCATCTTTAGATGTCAGTGCATGCATAATTTTCTACAGTTTTGTTCTTACATAAGTATACAATATCACCAATGTCAACAGCAGAGTGCTTAGCATTCCGTTCCACTAAGAAATGGTGTGAAAACATTCTATCAAAGCACTTTTAAGAATATTGTATTAACCATAGAACAGTGCTGGCCAGCTGGCAGCAGAATATTGCTGGCCGTCTTCATCATGTTAGTCAGTGCTTTCACAATTAAGCCAAGTAGTGTCACTGTGCTCAATTAGTTGAAATTAAGCATACCATTTAACATCTGATAATTAATTGCGTTCAAGTTGAATCACCCAAAATGTAATTGGGGAAACCAAAACTAGACAAATGCTACATCTGGTGTTTATGCACGCTATTTTCATTTTCCCAATACTGTGCTCTTTTTGGTATATGGCCTGCCACCATGTAGGCCTACTTAAAAAGTCAGACAGCTGCCATAGGACCAAGAGGCCTATTTATGAAAGTATTTTTTCAGTCAATATTCCGAATGAAGCTGTTTTCTGAGGATTGACATGTGGTGAGGTGAAACAGAGCCTTTCCTATCATATCAACATATATAGCAGAGTTTTGACTATATAAAGTATATGAAAAATACAAATAATATATTAGAAATATATTCTTTGTATTATTCTAATCATTTTTGTAGTCAGTACCTGCAAATGTTTTTCTACCTACCATGTTTCTCTCTTCCACCCCACTGTGTGCTATTCCTGTAATGTGTTCCTCCACTGTTTGCACACCCTGCCAGTGTGACCCATGCAGTGCACCCCAGATGGTGGCCTCAGATGGTTCCTCTATGGGCAGGATGTTCTTAATGTGAATCTTTCCAAATACATACCTCCCAACATGGCCCTCTCCAGGAGGGACACAATGCTCTGCTCCTGGACTTCCCTTTTATTTTATGATTGCTGAAACACCTTTCCAGAAGCATAGCATTCTGTCCCTCCTGGAGAGGGTCATATTGGGAGGTATGCAAATAGGGTATATCATACTACTTCTACTACTACTACTACTACTACTACTACTACTACTACTACTACTACTACTACTACACAAGTGTGTGTTTTCCTATGTATGCATTGGGCCATCGTATGGCTCACCTCCCACAGTGTAACCTTCGTTTAACATGGCTGCTTCATCTGGTACGCTTGTGGATGGGATGAAAAATACATGGACCTGACTGTTTTGATAGGACCCTACTCTTAGCATTAGGATGCAGAAATCACCCCATTTTGTGTCATATCTTCTAAGGGTAGACTGTTTCACCCAGGGTAATCCTACGCAGCGCGCCCAAGATAGCTGCCTCACCTGGTACTGTACCTGTGAGTGTGGAATACACAACCCTTGGAAGTTGTTACCCATAAAGCCTACACCAATCCTACATTTTGCTTTCTGTGTGCTCAAGGTTTTCTTTTTCTGTCTGTGTGGCTTGTCAATTGCTGTATGACTTAAAGCTTCTGTATTATGTGCATTGTTTTTGATGTCTCTAAAGTGCCTTGAGTCCTGTTGGAGAAAGAGTGCTATATAAATATTAATTATTATTATTATTATTATTATTATTATTATTATAACTCTGGAGTAAAAAGTATTTGGCAGGTGAGCCAGCCTATCTTTTCCACACATCTCTGATCAAACCTCATCAAATTTCGAGCAATATATACTGCTGCCTCTGTGTATAATGCCCACATGAACCCTTTGGCTCATCTATTGTGTGTAACTCTGGCTCTGATACTAGCCAGTGTCTCCTGAGCCAATTACATCATCGGACGTCCCTGGATTGACACATTATTTAAGAATCAGGGACATTTACCAACACAATATTGCTGCATACATTAGGAATATCTGAGAAAGCCCCTCTATTTCCAATTACAAAAAGCAATACCCATAGCTTTCTAAAGTGACTGCAAAAATGTCTAATTTATCAATATTAGAAAAGGTTTTGACATTAGCCATTGTAGAATTTAAGTGATCTATTTGCTTTTTACTAGTCACCGGGATGAGCTGTTATGGGAGCCACTGTCCCAGCAAGAGACATTTGATAAATAGCTAACAAAAATAATTTCTTATTTCCACGCAATGCAGTTGTCACGATCCGGGTATCTGGACGCCATTACTTGCCTTTCAGATGTCTCCTGAGGCTGGCTCAGCATTCCAAGGCCAGATCTCATCTGTGTCCACATTCTGCATATCCCTCCTGTCACGCTGAGACGCTGTCACAGCGGCGCCATGTTTGAATCCTGCATGGCGTCTCCTGTCCTCTGCGGCCGGCGCCGCCATTACTGTTATGTTTCCACATGGTTTCCAAACCAGCTTTCCCTCCAAGTTCTAACATGGGCGCAGCCATGTTGGATCCAATCACATGTCTCAGTTCCACCAATCCACTGCCTCTGGAAATCTGCATAATTGCCCAGCCAATGCCTGCATTGCTGCAGGTATAAGTATCCTGTGCCTGGGCCAGGAAATGGTCAGTGCTTTGTTTGTCATACCTTGTTCCAGTCTCTCTCTCTCCTGTGGTTGTTTTTCCAGGTTCCAGCTCCTGTCTCCAGCATCCACTAAGAGACCCGCACCTGCCTACCATCCTGCGGTGCAGCCTGACTCTGCAGTCCTCCGTGACTGATCCAGCTTCCAGCTATTAACCCATCTGCTTCCAGCAGATTCCAGTATCCTTAAAGTGCTGGTGTTGTTCCAGCGGATTCCTACTTATCAGCAGTATCCACTACCACCGGTAACCATCCTTCAACTCCTCTGTTTCCACGCTCCCTAGCATCTTACAGTTTCCACTCTGTGTATCATCACCTGGCTGGTTCCATCCAGCATTCACTCAGTGACTTTATCACCTGGCTGATCCCACTCAGCATCCACTCCGTGTCTTACCACCTGGCTGGTTCTATCCAGCAAACACAACAGCTGATTCAAGTTACCAGCTTCATCTATTCCATCTACTGGCATGTTCCTTGGTTATCTGCACTACTACAGCCAGGCCTGGTAAGGTTTTTCCATCAAGGACTTTAACAGCTGTTCTTAACCTACCAGTGCTCTGTTACACCTTCCATGGTCAAAGTGTTCCAGGAATATTATTTATTGCCACTGTCCTCATTTGCTGTCTGTTACACGGAGTTTGTCAATAAACTTTTAATTTTACTTTTACCTGGTTGTCATGGTCACACCTTCTGGTTTCCTTTTAACACTTACATGTCCAGGGGTCTGATTAAACCTCCCCGGTTTAAGTTCCTCTCAGCCCCTACAACTGAGGCTTCCTCCTGTCCGCTAAAACCCTCAGTTGTGACAGCAGTGATAAGAAAGAATAGATAACGTAAACTTTTGTGACTGCTGATAAATCATCCCCTAAAGGGTGTTTGAAACAAAACTATCCAAAGCAGTGGCGTAACTCCAGGAACAAATGGAAGCATTTGCTTCCAAGTGCCAGCTGACAGGGGGGCACTGAGGAGCAGGGTGGTCTGGATGGATAGTGTGGCGGCTGCCAGGACCCTCTAACCGAACAACACTGGTGGTGCTGGCGGCAACTACAGTGCCAGCCGCACAGCCAGTTCTAGCTTCTCCATTCTGAAATGCAGCCCGGGCCATGACCTGCAGGGGCATGACATCATACGTTACTCGGCTACCAATGTCCTGCCGACTCAGAGTGGAGTGAGTCTGCTCTGATGCTGCAGCCACTGCTTGACTGCAGGTGCCAGTGCCACCCACGCCTGCATGAAGCAAGGGACTGTGAGTTTCTTTCATCTTTTTCAGAGAACTGACATGAGGTAAATCTTCGGGTGGGGGAGATGGAAAAATTAATGTGTTTTTTTTTCCCCCAGAGGAAACCCATGTTGTCGTTTTCCCCCCCATTTTGGACAGCATGTTTTTGACCCCCTCCCCCCCAATTGGTGGACACTGTGTTTATTTTTTATTTTTTTCAATATTAATTATTATTATTTTGCGGGTAAACAAAGCAACTGGGAAAGGGATACAGAAAAGAACAAGGGAGGGGGGGAGGGTAGGGGGGGTACATACAACAGTCAGCATAATACAAAGAGACATAAAGAGTATTGTACAAAAAAAGGAGCAATGCAAGAATAAATCATGCCATCATAGCATTCATACTAATCTAATAGCGGATATACCTAAGCGTCAGGAGGTGGCGTGGGGTTCGGTGAGCGACTATGCCAATAGGTGGACCAGGGATAACATCGGAGCAGTGGGGATGTTGGGGTAGAGGCATAGGCCACTCCCGCTGTCTCGAATTCGTAGTACGACTGTACAGCCATTTCTATTGCAGAGATATGGGGAGCCTCGGTGGAACGCCAATGGCGAGCGATTAATAGTTTTGTTGAGATAAGGATATGGCCTAGAATATAGCGATCACCTGGCGTTAAATCGCCATAGTATAGATGTAGAAGGGCCAGTCGTGGGTGGGGGGAAATATGGTGGCCTAGCACTGATTCTATGAGGTGGAAGACCGATGTCCACAATGGGGTAAGTACTGGGCAATCCCAAAAGACATGCATTAAAGTACCGACCTTACCACAGTTCCACCAACACATTTTGAATGTGGTGGATTGCATCGCATGGAGGCGGGATGGGTGTGTTTATTTATTTTTACCTCTGGGGCACAATGTGGCTAATTTTTTTTTTTTCCTTTTCCTCTGGGGAACAATTTGGATATTTTTTTGCACTGGGAACAATGTTTTTATTTTCCCCATAGGGGTCAATGTCTGCATTAATTGTTCAAATAAAGCGTTTAGGGCTCTTTTCATTATAATTTGCCAATGGCTGGAAATAAAGATTAATTATCCCTGCAATTTGCACCAAAAAGAAATCTTTGTGTCCCAGATATACCATTGGTGAGTATCTGGGACAGGGGCTCTCAGAGGAGTTCATCCCAGCGATCACAGAGAACCAATGTGATTGTAATGCATTCATTTTACTTCCTCATTTGCTCGCTCAGCTGTGCTACTGCGCATACGCAAATGGATCATGGGGTGGTGGGCACCACCCTCTATTTTCTGGTATGACTATAACCTTATGCCGCTGTATAAAAGCATTGGTCTGTCTCTGTGGTTCTCAACCTTAACCCACAAGTTTTTGTAACAGGTCAAGTTTTGAGGATTTCTGTCTGTGGACGCAGGTGGGATAAATCTCCTCAGTACATGATCAAAGAAATCCAGAAAACATGGATTTTGGACTAGAGGTGAGAACCACTGATGTAGCTAATCATATAAAATATGCGGATGGTTGAAATAATCTCCTATCCGAAGACATTATAATTCTGCTTGCCAACATACATATTGGTAGTACGGGCACAATGAGTGTCCTGCACTTTAATTTTGCTCTTCAGTGAAATACTTTTAGAACATTCTCCTCAGTGTGCAGCAGATGACAGTTAAGTGGTTCCCTAATCATACTAGCATGCAATGTTACAGATCACAGGAGGAGTGTTACTAAATGCTGCAACCCTCCCCCACTCCCCTTTTCCTACACAGTATCCCCTCCCTCTTCTTTCCTCTCTGCCCTGATCTCATAGCTGCTGCCTGGTTGTTATTCTGCCTCTGCATAAGGATTAGATGTGGATAGAACTCTAGTACTCATAAACAAAAATAAGACTATTGTATTATTAAGAGGTTGGAACCGATAGTGTTTTGGGAGAGAGGATTTGGAATTATTCTTGTAGTTGCTGAGGGAAGGGGAAGAACATCAATGTGACTCAGACAGCAAACTCCAGGATTACACAGCCAGGATCCTGCCCTTCCTGCAGCTGATCTGGGAAGAAGGGGGATCTGCAGCCATGTAAGTCCTGCTTTCTCCCTATACACTGCCGTATATATCATATACTAATGCATTCTGATTGCAGGAACTGGGTGTTCTCTGTAGCTTGGTGCTAGAGCAGCTATGACATCTCTGCTGTGGGCTTTGTGTGATGCTGATTGCTGTGGTGGTGTAGTTATTTAGATCAATAATCATAGTAGAGTTAGTTTCCAATCTAAAGTAATTGTTTTCTGACATATTTTCATAGCATCTCCTTTGTCAAGTTATTTCAGCAGATACACTGGTATCTGGTGAAATACATTTTTTCAGCAGAAAGTTGTTTATGAAACAAAATCCCCAAAACCTGTCTAAAAATGAGTCAGACATTTATTTTATAGATGACATCTGTGATGTGACGAACGTATGAGCAGACGGTGGCTCCGTCATACATATCCTGTGTCATATGTGCAGTTTGGAGATTAGAATTAAGGTCTTAAATTGCATGTGTATATATATATATATATGTCTTCATAAACTCCATTTGATTAATATCAGTTGTGTACTTTGTGACTACTGCTTTTTCAAGTGGTGATGCAGATGTTTAAATCGTTAATACAATTATGGCCTGGAAATAAATAGTAATTGTCTTCAGGCTTTCTGAGTTTCCAATCTGTGCACAAATGTGAGCTAAAATGCTTCATGAATATAGATGTTTTAATGGACTGTGTTTTCACGACAAGTAATTTGTGTCCATATTATAGTATGTTGGATAACCAAGTTAGATTTTACAGCTTATTATATTTAAAACAGAGCAATATATTGATTGTTTTTAGTGTACTTTTATGCTAATTCGGCAATACATTGTTTCATCATATTTATACTGAGTTTACAGGGTGGAATTCGATATACCGGCTGTCAGGATCTCGGCACTCGGCATACCGGCGCCAGGATACCGACAACTATTCTCCCTCTTGGGGTGTCCATGACACCCATGGAGGGATAATAAGTAGCATGGCGCAAAGAGCATGCCATCGTTCCCGCAGCATGGCGAGCTCAGCGGGCCCGCAAAGGGGATCTTTCGCGCTTGCCCCGCTGGCGGCATTGGCCGGCTGGCAGGATCCCAGCACCGGGA
The DNA here is from genome assembly GCF_028390025.1 of Pseudophryne corroboree. Taxonomy (NCBI): domain Eukaryota; kingdom Metazoa; phylum Chordata; class Amphibia; order Anura; family Myobatrachidae; genus Pseudophryne; species Pseudophryne corroboree. The sequence goes on from NC_086454.1 coordinate 205,781,601, forward strand.
TCCCGACAGTCGGCCACTCGTAGTACACCCAGGTTTACATTGCACCATTAAATATATTGCAACATTATGGGTTTACTCTGCCATCCACTTACTGTATGTATGTTTGCCATAGATTTGTAGTATCCGGATGATAGGTCGACACCAAATGGTTGTCCTGCATATGGCCGACATAGTCAAAAGGTCGACACAGGAAAAGGTCAACACATATTTTTTTTTTTTTTTTTTTACATTTTAGGAATTTTTCATTTTTTACAATTCACATGGACTACATTTGGGAATAGTCACCTGGCAGTAATTGTGGGGGCCACGTACCGGAAGGAACATCTTGACACCAATTTTTTTTTTTTTTTTTTAAACCACGTTGACCTTTTGACTACATCAACATTGTGCATGTCGACCATTTGGTGTCGGCCTTCTGACTGTCGACTCATTGATCCGTAACAGATTTGCCTTTGGGTAATACTTTACCATTATTACTGCATTACTGAACCACCATAGAAAGAAAACAGCATATCAGTTGTAGAACAGTAGTAGTTGTCACCACTACCAGGCTCCTTCACTGGAACCACTTACATTTGGGAGCTGTGTATAGTGTGCAGCACCTCTTTACTGGTGACTGTGGCTCAGGACTGCAGAATACCATTCCGTGTGTTGACTTGGGATGCTGGGTTTAACACCGGACACCTGTGAAACTGATTAGAGAGTTGGCTCTTATCCGTAGGTCACTGGATTACTGCAGATTATAGGCGTCCTGCTGGTTCTTGTAGAAAGAATGGTACTTATTGCTCCCAAATAGTCCTTGCATACAGGACTGACATCAGTCATGATGGGGCTCTGTACAAATGAAAAAGTAACTGGGCCCACACATGATCATCTCACCTCAAACATGACTACTTCACTCACAAGCAGACATCTTCAAATGCCTGTGAATAAGAGGTAGGTTGTAGCTGCAACCATCATCATCAGTGGACCCTGTACACTGATACTCCAGCAGTGCTGGAGACACTGCTTGCAGGGACTGTAATATACCCCTCTCTGGTAGGGGTGATACTCAGAAGATTTTACACTAATTTATATGGTTATATACATCTTTTACACAAATATTGGTAGTGGGTAATTCAGCTTCCTTGCCCCTATAACTAATCCAGTATGAGTCACTTAGTTTACACGTAAATCAGCCTGGATATTTTCCCATCTTGCAATATTTTCTTCAGTGGTGGGGATATATCACTCCACCCCTTTCATGCACTGTGAAGGGAACATGAGTGGGGTAGCCAGCACTTTCCCTGCCCTAGACAGGGAACCTGTTCTGGGATCTAGCACCCTCTTCAAGCCGAAATATACCACTCTCACACAGCACAAATATCCCAGTATTGACCTGTCATATTGCCGGGTCGACACTGGTTGCTGTGTGGTGTGAATAAAGCAGTGTTATTCCCGGGTTGAATACCAGGTCAGTGGCAGTGTGAACGGGTTGCTGGGCAGATGTCACCCGAGACCCGTTCACTACATGGGGAGAGGCGGCGTGGAGATAAGCTCATCTCCCATCGCCGCCCCTGCTGCCGGCTCCGCCCACGCCACTATGGCAACCTGACCTGGCATATTGCCGGGTCGGGAAGCCTCCTGTTAGGGCCCAATGCTGGATGCCACCTGGGAAGGACCCATTTCCAATTCCCGGGTGGGATCCGGTATTGGAGATGTGAAAGGGGTAATAGTCTCCAGAGAGTAGACCCCTGTGCGACCAGACACCAGGGGAGTAGTCTCCCTGTTGGCGCTTTTCATGCTACTGCTGGAGCCCTCCATGGAGGGTGTGGTATGTTAGATAGAATAGACTTAGGTCGACCACTATTGGTTGACATGGGTTCTATGTTGACAGGGACTCTAGGTCGACATGAAAAAAGGTTGACATGAGTTTTTTACATTTTTTTTCTGGTGTCGCTTTTGTTGCAGAGTGACAGGGAACACCAGTTAGTGCACCGTGTACCCTCGCTTGGCTCGCCATGTTTCGAGCGCGGTGCCTTGGTCCGCTGCGCTCGGCACAGGTTACCGTTCCCAATTGTAGTCCTCGTGGATCGTAAAGTATGAAAAAGTTCAAAATTTTTTAAAATAGTGAAAAACTCATGTCGACCTTTTGTCATGTCAACATAGAGTCCCTGTTGTCCTAGAAACCATGTCGACCAATAGTGGTCGACCTAGACACTGTCGACCTAGAGACTGCAAGGTCCAGTGTGGTTCTTTCCTTGTTATGACTCCCAGGAGGCTCTACTGTACGTCATAAGAATTTCTCCTTGTCACATCCTGCAGTGCCTCACAAAACCACCAGTGCTCTGGACCCTGTGAATGGGAATCGGAGCGACTGTACACCATTGGTGGTATTCAAAGACATTTATATTTATTTACACATAATTAAAAAATAGATATGTGCGGTTCTAATTTACTAGGTTACGTTCGAATCTCAAAAACGGCATCTTATTGGCTATCGGCTCTCACATGTTTTGGAGAGCCAATAATATAAATCCGGATGAATCTGAACTTGCGCTGATTTGGCAAAAAGAACTGAGTAAATCCGAACCGCACATCTGTATTAAAAACACCTTAGAAATGCATTCAAAGTGAATTTCTGTACCTAGTGCTGGGGCTTAACCCTCTTAATGCTGCAGCAATTAACATTTATGGAGGGAGGCAATAGAGAAAATAGACTGAAATGTGTAAATAAAAAAATATTTGAATATAAATGTGTGTGTGTGTGTATATGTACATGCAGAGGCGTCTGAAATGGGGGGGGGACTCGCCCTCCCAAACATACAGAGGCACCGGCTGATCTACAGGAGGAGCGATGTGCGGTAGCTGTGCACTCCATAGTTTCAGTAGGGGAAGGCAGGGTTTGTCCTCGCCAGTGTGTCAGGCAATGCGCCCACCTCCTCACAGCCCTGCTCACTTGTCTCCCGCCAGCTCTCTCCCCACCCCCGCCTCAGAGGCTCAGCTCGATGTCGGGACTAGGGAGCTGCTGCTGCTGTCAGAAGATGCCTCTTCTATTGGTGAGGAGCGGCAGCGGTGGCTGTAGTGTTAGGGACGTGTGTGTGTGTGTGTGTGTATGCATGTATGTATGTATATATATATAATATATATATATACACACACACACACACACACACACACACAGGGTTGTATGTTTATATACAGTACATGGGTCTGTGTGTGTGTGTGTGTGTGTATATACATGAGGCTGTGACTGTGTATGTATATACACACACACACACACGTGTGGTTGTGTGTGTGTGTACATATATATGGGGCCGTGTGTATATACATTAGCCTGTGTGTGTCTATATGGGGCTTTATGTATGTGTGTGTGTGTATATGTATATATATATATATATATATATACACACACACATGCATACACAGCTATATCAATTATATATAAAACAAGATAGAAACATAGAATTTGACGGTAGATAAGATCCATTTGGCCCATCTGCCCCTTTTATTTATTCATTTTTATCTCATATTATCTACCTTATTTGATCCTTATTTCTTTGTATGGATGTCCTTATGTCTATCCCATGCATGTTTTAATTGCTCTACTGTCTTAGCCTCTACCACCTCTGATGGGAGGCTATTCCACTTGTCCATTACCCTTTGGGCTGTACCACACGCGCCGGTTTCTCCCGAATGGCAAAAAGTCGGACAAACTTCGTCCGGCTTTTTGCCATCCGGCAGAGTCTTTCACACACAAGCTCCCCTTCACAAACACTGTCCACTGGCTGCAAAGACGGCACGACCCCGACCCGGCAGCCGGACCTTCAAGTGGATATTTCCGTCTGCAACCCGGCAGCCGGGTCGGGGCCATGCAGTGTGAAAGGACACTACACCTCACACTGTTCATTACAATGCCGGCACGGGAAAAAGCCATCCGGCTTTTTCCCGGCCGGCAAAAGCCGGCTCGTGTGTTTCAGCCCTTTCTGTGAAGTTATTTTTCCTGAAATTTCACCTGAAACCCCCCCCCCCCCCTCCAGTCTCTGTGCATGTTTCCCTCCTGGACTTTGTTAAAACCATTGATATATTTGAAAGTTTCTATCATGTTCCCCCTTTCCCTTCTCTGCTCCAAACTATACATATTGAGATTTTTAAGTCTTTCTGGGTATGTTTTGTGATGTAGGCCATGCCATTTTAGTTGCCCTTGTGTGTGTGTGTGTGTGTGTGTGTGTGTGTGTATATGTATGTATGTATGTATGTATGTGTGTATATATATATATATATATATATATATATATTAATATCCTTTTGAAGATACAGTATGGCCTCCAGAATTGAACACAGTATTCTAGATGAGGCCATACCAATGACCTATACAGTGGCATTATTACGTCTTTCTTTCTGCTGCTGATTCCTCTCCCGATGCAGCCAAGCATCTGACTAGCCGTCCTCGTTGCTTTGTAACATTGCTTATCTGCATTTAAGTCACCAGAAATAGTGACTCCTAGATCCCTTTCCTCCTCAGTGGTTACCAGTATATTGCCCTTAATATTATATTTAGCCTTTGGATGTTTGAGACCCAAGTGCATGACTTTGCATTTTTTTGGCATTAAACTGTAGTTGCCACACTCTTGAACATTCCTCTAGTCTACCCAGATCCTCAATCATTTGTTTTACCCCACCTGGTGTGTCTACCCTGTTGCATACATTTGTGTCATCTGCAAAAAGGTATACTTTCCCATTAATGCCATTTGCAATGTCACCAATAAAGATACACTGGTCCAAGTACAGATCCCTGGGGTACTCCACTGGTAACATTTCCCTCCTGTGAATGTAATGTATATGTATAGCAAAACAAGGATGCAGGCACTCACCAAGAGAGTTCAAACAGGCATTTTTAATGATAACTCACGAACATATGTAGACAGGTTGTCGACGTTTCGGTCATAGCATGACCTTTTTCAAGACCTCATAGAGCACAACAGCAAGGATACTATCCAGTGAACCACCATTCACCATATGTCTTCCAGGCTCCCTATTTATGGCAATAATCCACAAAAGTCCCACTCCCAAACCAATTCAGGCAGGAAGTATACCAAAATGCTAAAGTACAAACTGTCACACTATCAGACAGACTGTCAAAGCCTCACTAAACCGGTGACCATGTATACTTCCTGCCTTAATTGGCTTTGCTATATACTGGGTTCTTGTGGCCCCTTGTGGAGCACCGCCTATGTTGTCTCTCTAAAGGCCGGAGTGTGGACTTACCTGTGTGTATGTATATATATATGTGTGTGTGTATGTATGTATGTATGTATGTATGTATATGTGTGTGTGTGTATGTATATGTGTGTGTGTGTATATATATATATATATATATATATAATAATGCAGTCAGCGGCACTCACGGCTCCCCCATGGGGAAAGGATGAAACACACTCAAAGTGCGGTCCGCACTTTGAGTGTGTTTCATCCTTTCCCCATGGGGGAGCCGTGAGTGCCGCTGACTGCATTATTTATTTATGGACACCTAACCTTGGGCTGTCACACGGAGGGCACCGGCCTATTCACAATGAATTACATTTGGATGGAGTGCTGCGGATCTCTTTGCACCTTATATATATATATATATAATATATAATATTCTGTATGTTTATAATATGGGGCTATGTGCGTGCACGTATGGGGCCGTGTGCGTATGTATGTATATGGGGCTGTGTGTGTATATGTGGCTGTCTGTATATGGCTATGTATGTACTGTATATGTGACTTTGTGTGGCTGTGCGTGCACATATGAGGTTGTGTGAGTGGGGGGTCACGCCATTGTCTAATTCGCCTCCGGGCGTCTGGTTTAAACTTACCTACAGTATGTGACCTTTAGCGATTCAGCAATTTAGGGGCATTGAAATTAGATTGTATCTTGCCCCCCCACCCCAACCTAAAAATGTTCTGATGCTCCTGTGTACACGTGTAGCTTTAAAAGGGAGCACTTTGGAGCCGATACATTGCTTGTGCAAATAAATAAACTGATATGTTTATTGCACTCTCTCAGTGTAAACTTTCAATAAAAATGTTCACTTTTGGTGCTGAATTACCAGACCATGACCTCTGGTACCATGGTGCAGGTTATTGGCAAAATGACCACAGCATGTAACAGACATCATTTTATCTCAAATAATATTAGTTGTTTATATGGAGTCAAAAAAATCTGTTTTGCTTTTACAATTGGGATCAAAACAATAATAAATTGAGACAGGGTAATAACAGAAAAAAGAGGCAAGAGGGCCTTGCACTTTGAAAGTGTGGTTAGGGGAAGACCTGTAAGAAAGCTATTACAATAGATCCTGTGGGAAATAAGGAGTTAGTAAATATCTGCCCAGTTAGCTAGAACATTAAAACCACTGACAGATGAAGTGACTAACATTGATTATCGCGTTACAATGGCACTTAACAAGGGGTGGGATATATTAAGGTGGGTACACACTGATAGATATATCTGCAGTTCTATCTATGGACGGATCGGGCAGTGTGCTGTGCATACACACTGCTCGATCCGTTGGGGACTGGTGTCATAAACTGGGCGGGCGTGTACACATGCCCACCCAGTTCAACTGTCAATCACCTCTGGCTGCCACAGCATGTGTACGGGTGGCCAGCTGGTCGCCCGTACACACACAGCGATGCGCCAATATATCGGTAGACATATTGGCCGTCGGCTGTGCTGCGGGGCCCCCGCGATATGTCTGTGAACGATGGAGTTCATAGACATATCGCCCGTACACACTGGCCGATGGACCGGCGATATATCGGCTGTTCGATAGATCGGCCAGTGTGTACCCGCCTTTAGGCAGCAGATGATGTGTTGGAAGTAGGAATAATGGGCAAGCATAAGGATCTGAGGTACTTTGACAAGGATCAAATTGTTATGGCTAGACGACTGGGTCATATTGACTACAATGGGCATTTGAGTATCAGAGGAGGACCATGGTGCAAAGTAAGAGGGAGGCGTGGTCTGATAAATCATTTATTCTTTTACATTATGGTATGTAGAGAGCCTGGAATGTGTGCAATGTTTACCTGGGGAAAAGATGGCACCATTGTGCACAATGGGAAGAAGGAAACCAAAAGAAGCAGTTTTTGATGCTCTAGGCCATGATTGTTTGGAAACCTTGGGTCATGGCATTTACTGTATGTGGTTTTACTTTGACACATACCACCTAGCTAAGCCTTGTTGCTGAGGAAGTACACCCCTTCATGGCAACTGTATTTCCTGATTGCAGTGGTCTCTTTCAGCAGGATGGTGCATCCTGCCATACTGCAAAAATTGTTGAGGATAAAGAGTTCAAGCTGTTGAGTGACCAGTTCTCAACCCGACAGATCATCTGTGGGATGTGCTAAAAAAAAAAAAGTGCGAGCCATGGAGTCTATACCTCAAAACTTACAGGCCTTAAAGTATCTTCTACTACTGTAATTTCTGGGTGTCGCATACCACATGACACCTTGAAGTTTTGTGGAGTCCATGTCTCGATGGATCACAACTGTTACGGAGGCAAGCGGGGGACCTACACCATATTAGGCAGGTGGTTTACATGTTATAGCTGATTGGTGGAAGTGACTACTGTATGTAGAGTTTTTTTGTTTTTGTTTTTTTTAAGGGATTAGGTGTCTTCTCATTCTGCTGTTTTAAGCTTGGTCATTGTGCCATTGTACTGTGGTACTGGAAGAAGCGACACATTCATAGTGTACCTGCTAGAATGCGGGCAGGGCGCTGAGGTGCGGGTACGATAGCTATGCACGCACCAGAAAAGGGGGTGTGACCGGCTAGGGAGGTTAGCACGACCCCATCAGCATCACTCTTGGGGGTGTGTCCAGCACTTACGAACATGCTGAGCTGCCTCCAAGCTCTCCACACACTGTGAATACATGCATACCACATCTATTAGTATTCACTTGCGGTGATCGCTACACTGCAACTTTTCCCACTCACGAGTGGAGTCAGTAGATTGCAAGCTGTTCCAGCAGGGAGCCGCCAGGTCGGCAGGGTGCATTTTGCCATTTAAAAATTGGGGAGGGTGCGGCCCTCTGCTGAAACAATGTAGCAGTGGCAACTTTTTTCCAATACAAGTTCTGTTATGTTCAGTATACATATTCATATTCATACACAATATACAAGTGTCATATATAAAATGAATCGGCACAGTCTCCTTGTGCGTCCTAGTCGCATAATGCAGAGCTGCACAGAACTTGGTGGTTTGCTCATGCCAGGCATCTCGCGCTGCATGGCGTATTGAGGCCAGATGTTTAAGCACACATCTGTACTTGAAACATTTTTGTTCAGCAAAGTTTACACGGAGGAAGGCTGATTTTGTGTATATGTAAACATTACGTAATATTTGGATTACAGAGAGCTAGCAAGTTGCTGAAATGTTAGGATACTGTTAATAGGCCAGTGGATCGTTGACACTAAATATCTGTAATCCAGTTTGGTGGAGTTGCTGGTTCTTTGAGATTCTCACTAATTAAAAATGTGGGATAATTTCCTTATTGGAGTGGGCAGACTCTGTCATATAGCATGGAAAATAGTTTGTTTGACTGTCCCCCCCTTCCTTTGCATTTTCCATATTTTGTTCCCTCACACCCTGGAATTAAAATGATTGTTTGAAGGTTTGCATAATTTCATTCACAGAACATGCTTACAACTTTGAAGATGTTGTTTTTTTTTTTTATTGTGAAGCGAACAACAAATAGGACAAAATAACAGAAAACTTCAGTGTGCATAACTATTCACCCACCTAAAGTCAGTATTTTGTAGAGCCACCTTTTGCGGCAATTACAGCTGCAAGTCGCTTTGGATAAGTCTCTATGAGCTTGCCACATCTTGCCACTGGGATTTTGCCCATTCCTCAAGTCAAAACTGCTCCAGCTCTTTCATGTTGGATGGTTTCCGCTTGTGAACAACAATCTTCAAGTCTGACCATAGATTCTCAATTAGATTGAAATCTGGGCTTTGACTAGACCGTTCCAACACATTTAAATGTTTCCCGTAAAACCACTTGAGTGTTGCTTTAGCACTATGTTTCGGGTCATTGTCCTGCTGGAAGGTGAACCTCCGTCCCAGTCTCAAATCACAGGCAGACTGAAATAGGTTTTGCTCAAAAATATCCCTGTATTTAGCACCATCCATCTGTCACTCGACTCGAAACACTTTACCAGTCTCTGCGGCTGAAAAACATCCCCACAACATGATGCTGCCACCAACATGTTTCACTGTGGGGATGGTGTTCTTGGGGTGATGGGATGTGTTGGGTTTGCACCAGACATAGCGTTTTCCTTGGTGGCCGAAAAGTTAAATTTTAGTCTCATCTGACCAGAGCACCTTCCTCCATACATTTGGGGAGTCGTCCACATGCCTTTTGGCAAACTCAAAACGTGCCTTCTTATTTTTAACACTAATACCCCTTTCACACCAGAAATGCAGGGGCAAAACGCGGGAATACTGCCACGGGCTCATGCAGGGACATTCCCGGGTTGGCAACTTTCATACCAGCATTTGGAGCCGAGACATCCCGGGTCTGCACCTTTCATACTGAACCCGGGATGGCCCTGCATTTTCTGAAAATGGGTGTCTCAGAAAAAAACACAAGACCAGGAAGTGCCCTGAATAGCCAATCAGCATCAGCAGAGGCAACCCGGGAAGGTGGGACATGTCCCTGCACCATTCACACTGTCCAGGTTCCAGAGAACATCCCGGGACCAACTAGTGATGAGCGGGTTCGGTTTCTCGGAAACCGAACCCCCCCGAACTTAACGCTTTTTACACGGGTCCGAGGCAGACTCAGATCTTCCCGCCTTGCTCGGCTAACCCGAGCGCGCCCGAACGTCATCATCCCGCTGTCGGATTCTCGCGAGGCTCGTATTCTATCGCGAGACTCGGATTCTATATAAGGAGCCGCGCGTCGCCGCCATTTTCACACGTGCATTGAGATTGATAGGGAGAGGACGTGGCTGGTGTCCTCTCCATTTAGATAGAGAGAGAGACACTTGATTTACTGGAGCATTAGGAGTACTCAGAGAGTGCAGAGTTTTGCTGATAGTTATACTAGTGACCACCAGTTTTATTTATTATTTAATATAATCCGTTCTCTGCCTGAAAAAAAACGATACACAGTCACATACCATATCTGTGCTCAGCCTCAGTGTGCTGCATGATAATATCATCTATGTATATCTGACTGTGCTGAGTAGTGCTCACTGCTCACACAGCTTAATTGTGGGGGAGACTGGGGAGCAGTTATAGCAGGAGTACATATTTAACAGTGCGCACTTTTGCTGCCAGAGTGCCAGTGTGACTGACCAGCAGTGACCACCAGTATATTGTCTGCCTGATAAAGTTAAACACTCGTGTGGTGTTTTTTTTTATTTTTTTTTTATTCTGTAAACGCATTCTGCTGACAGTGTCCAGCAGGTCCGTCATTCATTATATTTCTATCTTCTTCACACTAGTAGTTTAGGAGTCTGCAGTGCTGACAGTGTCCAGCAGGTCCGTCATTATATAATATATACCTGTCCTGCAGTAGATATATATATATATATATTTTTTTTTTTATATATCATTATCATCCAGTCTATACTAGCAGACGCAGTACGGTAGTCCACGGCTGTAGCTACCTCCTGTGTCGGCAGTCGCTCGTCCATAATTGTATACCTACCTGTGGTGGTTTTTTTTTTTTTTTTCTATCTTCTTCATACTAGTAGTTTAGGAGTCTGCAGTGCTGACAGTGTCCAGCAGGTCCGTCATTATATAATATATACCTGTCCTGCAGTAGTGATATATATATATATATATATATATTTTTTATATCATTATCATCCAGTCTATACTAGCAGACGCAGTACGGTAGTCCACGGCTGTAGCTACCTCTGTGTCGGCAGTCGCTCGTCCATAATTGTATACCTACCTGTGGTGGTTTTTTTTTCTTTCTATCTTCTTCATACTAGTAGTTTAGGAGTCTGCAGTGCTGACAGTGTCCAGCAGGTCCGTCATTATACAATATATACCTGTCCTGCAGTAGTGATATATATATATTTTTTATATCATTATCATCCAGTCTATACTAGCAGACGCAGTACGGTAGTCCACGGCTGTAGCTACCTCTGTGTCGGCAGTCGCTCGTCATCCATAAGTATACTAGTATCCATCCATCCATCTCCATTGTTTACCTGAGGTGCCTTTTAGTTGTGCCTATTAAAATATGGAGAACAAAAATGTTGAGGTTCCAAAAATAGGGAAAGATCAAGATCCACTTCCACCTCGTGCTGAAGCTGCTGCCACTAGTAATGGCCGAGACAATGAAATGCCATCAACGTCGTCTGCCAAGGCCGATGCCCAATGTCATAGTACAGAGCATGTAAAATCCAAAACACCAAATATCAGTAAAAAAAGGACTCAAAAATCTAAAATAAAATCGTCGGAGGAGAAGCGTAAACTTGCCAATATGCCATTTACCACACGGAGTGGCAAGGAACGGCTGAGGCCCTGGCCTATGTTCATGGCTAGTGGTTCAGCTTCACATGAGGATGGAAGCACTCAGCCTCTCGCTAGAAAAATGAAAAGACTTAAGCTGGCAAAAGCACAGCAAAGAACTGTGCGTTCTTCGAAATCACAAATCCACAAGGAGAGTCCAATTGTGTCGGTTGCGATGCCTGACCTTCCCAACACTGGACGTGAAGAGCATGCGCCTTCCACCATTTGCACGCCCCCTGCAAGTGCTGTAAGGAGCACCCGCAGTCCAGTTCCTGATAGTCAGATTGAAGATGTCAGTGTTGAAGTACACCAGGATGAGGAGGATATGGGTGTTGCTGGCGCTGGGGAGGAAATTGACCAGGAGGATTCTGATGGTGAGGTGGTTTGTTTAAGTCAGGCACCCGGGGAGACACCTGTTGTCCGTGGGAGGAATATGGCCATTGACATGCCTGGTGAAAATACCAAAAAAATCAGCTCTTCAGTGTGGAAGTATTTCAACAGAAATGCGGACAACATTTGTCAAGCCGTGTGTTGCCTTTGTCAAGCTGTAATAAGTAGGGGTAAGGACGTTAACCACCTCGGAACATCCTCCCTTATACGTCACCTGCAGCGCATTCATCATAAGTCAGTGACAAGTTCAAAAACTTTGGGCGACAGCGGAAGCAGTCCACTGACCAGTAAATCCCTTCCTCTTGTAACCAAGCTCACGCAAACCACCCCACCAACTCCCTCAGTGTCAATTTCCTCTTTCCCCAGGAATGCCAATAGTCCTGCAGGCCATGTCACTGGCAATTCAGACGAGTCCTCTCCTGCCTGGGATTCCTCCGATGCATCCTTGCGTGTAACGCCTACTGCTGCTGGCGCTGCTGTTGTTGCTGCTGGGAGTCGATGGTCATCCCAGAGGGGAAGTCGTAAGACCACTTTTACTACTTCCACCAAGCAATTGACTGTCCAACAGTCCTTTGCGAGGAAGATGAAATATCACAGCAGTCATCCTGCTGCAAAGCGGATAACTGAGGCCTTGGCATCCTGGGCGGTGAGAAACGTGGTTCCGGTATCCATCATTACTGCAGAGCCAACTAGAGACTTGTTGGAGGTACTGTGTCCCCGGTACCAAATACCATCTAGGTTCCATTTCTCTAGGCAGGCGATACCGAAAATGTACACAGACCTCAGAAAAAGACTCACCAGTGTCCTAAAAAATGCAGTTGTACCCAATGTCCACTTAACCACGGACATGTGGACAAGTGGAGCAGGGCAGACTCAGGACTATATGACTGTGACAGCCCACTGGGTAGATGTATTGACTCCCGCCGCAAGAACAGCAGCGGCGGCACCAGTAGCAGCATCTCGCAAACGCCAACTCTTTCCTAGGCAGGCTACGCTTTGTATCACCGCTTTCCAGAATACGCACACAGCTGAAAACCTCTTACGGCAACTGAGGAAGATCATCGCAGAATGGCTTACCCCAATTGGACTCTCCTGTGGATTTGTGGCATCGGACAACGCCAGCAATATTGTGTGTGCATTAAATCTGGGCAAATTCCAGCACGTCCCATGTTTTGCACATACCTTGAATTTGGTGATGCAGAATTATTTAAAAAACGACAGGGGCGTGCAAGAGATGCTGTCGGTGGCCAGAAGAATTGCGGCACACTTTCGGCGTACAGGCACCACGTACAGAAGACTGGAGCACCACCAAAAACGCCTGAACCTGCCCTGCCATCATCTGAAGCAAGAAGTGGTAACGAGGTGGAATTCAACCCTCTATATGCTTCAGAGGTTGGAGGAGCAGCAAAAGGCCATTCAAGCCTATACAACTGAGCACGATATAGGAGGTGGAATGCACCTGTCTCAAGTGCAGTGGAGATTGATTTCAACGTTGTGCAAGGTTCTGCAACCTTTTGAACTTGCCACACGTGAAGTCAGTTCAGACACTGCCAGCCTGAGTCAGGTCATTCCCCTCATCAGGCTTTTGCAGAAGAAGCTGGAGACATTGAAGGAGGAGCTAACACAGAGCGATTCCGCTAGGCATGTGGGACTTGTGGATGGAGCCCTTAATTCGCTTAACAAGGATTCACGGGTGGTCAATCTGTTGAAATCAGAGCACTACATTTTGGCCACCGTGCTCGATCCTAGATTTAAAACCTACCTTGGATCTCTCTTTCCGGCAGACACAAGTCTGCTGGGGTTCAAAGAACTGCTGGTGAGAAAATTGTCAAGTCAAGCGAAACGCGACCTGTCAACATCTCCTCCTTCACATTCTCCCGCAACTGGGGGTGCGAGGAAAAGGCTCAGAATGTCGTCTACTGTCACTGCATATGATTCTCTCCCCATTGAAAGAATGGTGGAGGATTATATGAGTGACCGCATCCAAGTAGGCACATCAGACAATCCGTACTTATACTAGCAGGAAAAAGAGGCAATTTGGAGGCCCTTGCACAAACTGGCTTTATTCTACCGAAGTTGCCCTCCCACAAGTGTGTACTCCGAAAGAGTGTTTAGTGCCGCCGCTCACCTTGTCAGCAATCTGCGTACGAGGTTACATCCAGAAAATGTGGAGAAGATGATGTTCATTAAAATGAATTATAATCAATTCCTCCGTGGAGACATTCACCAGCAGCAATTGCCTCCACAAAGTACACAGGGAGCTGAGATGGTGGATTCCAGTGGGGACGAATTGATAATCTGTGAGGAGGGGGATGTACACGGTGATATATCGGAGGATGATGATGAGGTGGGCATCTTGCCTCTGTAGAGCCAGTTTGTGCAAGGAGAGATTAATTGCTTCTTTTTTGGTGGGGGTCCAAACCAACCCGTCATTTCAGTCACAGTCGTGTGGCAGACCCTGTCACTGAAATGATGGGTTGGTTAAAGTGTGCATGTCCTGTTTATACAACATAAGGGTGGGTGGGAGGGCCCAAGGACAATTCCATCTTGCACCTCTTTTTTCTTTCATTTTTCTTTGCGTCATGTGCTGTTTGGGGAGTAGTTTTTGGAAGGACCATCCTGCGTGACACTGCAGTGCCACTCCTAGATGGGCCAGGTGTTTGTGTCGGCCACTTGGGTCGCTTATCTTAGTCACACAGCTACCTCATTGCGCCTCTTTTTTTCTTTGCGTCATGTGCTGTTTGGGGGGTGTTTTTTTTTTTTGAAGGGCCATCCTGCGTGACACTGCAGTGCCACTCCTAGATGGGCCAGGTGTTTGTGTCGGCCACTAGGGTCGCTTAGCTTACTCACATAGCTACCTCATTGCGCCTCTTTTTTTTCTTCTTTGCGTCATGTGCTGTTTGGGGGGTGTTTTTTGGAAGGGCCATCCTGCGTGACACTGCAGTGCGACTCCTAGATGGGCCAGGTGTTTGTGTCGGCCACTTGGGTCGCTGAGCTTAGTCATCCAGCGACCTCGGTGCAAATTTTAGGACTAAAAATAATATTGTGAGGTGTGAGGTGTTCAGAATAGACTGAAAATGAGTGGAAATTATGGTTATTGAGGTTAATAATACTTTGGGATCAAAATGACCCCCAAATTCTGATTTAAGCTGTTTTTTAGAGTTTTTTGAAAAAAACACCCGAATCCAAAACACACCCGAATCCGACAAAAAAAATTCGGTGAGGTTTTGCCAAAACGCGTTCGAACCCAAAACACGGCCGCAGAACCGAACCCAAAACCAAAACACAAAACCCGAAAAATTTCCGGTGCTCATCACTAGGACCAACCCTGGTCGATTGCAGGGTTGAAATGCGGGGACAGAATTCCCGGGTTTTTCACACTGAGAAATTTCCCGGGTTGATGCGCGTTCATGTGTTTTAACCCGGGAAATTTTGGGCTGTGTGAAAGGGGTATAAGTAATGGCTTTTTTTTCTGGTCACTCTTCCATAAAGCCAAGCTCTGTGGAGTGTATGGGCCGAAACACACGAGGCCGGCTTTAAACCGCTGCCGTGATGTAAAGACACATGCAGCGCAATGTGTCCTTACACACGGCACGGTTCCGGCACGGCTGCCGGGTCTCACCACTGGAAGGTCCGGCTGCCGGGCCGTCTTTGCATCCAGTGAACCATGTGTGTGAAGGGGAGCTTTCACACACAACAGTTTTTTCTCAAGCCGTGTCTGATGCTGCGCATGCACACAGCATCACACACGGCTCAAAGCCGTCCTGTGTGCGAGACTCTACCGGTTTCTCCCGGATGGCAAAAAGCCGGACAAAGTCTGTCCGGCTTTTTGCCATCCGGGAAAAACCGGAGTGTGTGTTACAGCCCTATGGCTTATTGTTGTCACATGTGCAAATACACCAGTCTCTGCTGTGGAACTCTGTAGCTCCTTCAGGGTTACCTTTGGTCTCTGTGCTGCCTGTCTGATTAATGCCCTCCCTGCCCAGTCTGTGAGTTTTGGTGACAGGCCCTCTCTTGGCAGGTTTGTTGTGGTACCATGTTCTTTCCATTTGAAGATGATGGATTTGATGGTGCTCCAGGGGATCATCAAAGATTTGGATATTTTTTATAACCCAACCCTGACTTGTACTACTCAAAAACTTTGTCCCTGACTTGTTTGGAGAGCTCCTTGGTCATCATGGTGTGATGCCTCTTGCTTAGTCGTGTTGCAGCCTCTGGGTCCTTTCAGAAAAGGTGTGTTTATACTGACAGATCATGTGACACTTAGATTGCACATAGGTGTAACTTAATTTCACTAATTATGTGACTTCTGAAGGTAATTGGTTGCACCAGAACTTTTGATGGGCTTCATAGCAAAAATACATATGCACATGCCACTTTTCAAATTAATTTTTCACATTTCATTTCACCAACTTAAACTATTTTGTGCAGATCTATCACATAAAATTCAGATTAAAATGTTGAGGGGTATGCAATTAGCTCCAATCATTTCGGGAGCTAATAAATTCGCCCCACTGAGTATTCAATCAGGGCCGTTTTCGTACGTTTTGAAGGCATTTTCGCCAATGCCTTTTCACTTTTCACTTTTTTTTTTTTTTTTTTTTTTAAGTGAAAAGGCATTGGCGAAAAATGCCTCAACCGGCAAAAGAGGTACACGTTTCCGATGGAAAACTCGTGGATTCGCCTATCCACTTGTTTTCTACCCCTGCCGCATTTTTCGCCTATGCGGAAAAACGTCCGTGCCAATGCATAGTGTGAATCCCCATTCGCTCCAAAAATAGCAAAATGCTCAGTTTTTTCGCCTAGGCGAAAAAAACGGAGCTCATTGCATACCCCCACAGACTTCAATGAGAAGCTGGTTTAGGGGGTGGTATTCAGTATGCCGGCAGTTGGGATCCCGGCGCTCAGTATACCGGTGCCGGAATCCCGACACCCGGAGAATCCCAACACCCAGAGAACAAATAGCGTGGCGTGCCACCATGCCCGCAAGGGGCTTGTTTGCACTCGCCCAGCTGTCGGTATGCCAGCAGTCAGGATTCCGGCGCTGGTATGCTGGCCGCTGGGATCCCGGTTGCTGGCATACCATACTACACCCCAGTGGCGTGCGGTGAGGTCAGTGGCTGGGGAGGCACTGCAACCATAATGTCCACTGAGTCCCGCCGATGCCCGCTACCACCCTCAAGCCAATGCTCGCTACTGCCACTACCAATGGCTGCTGCCCCAGCCAATGGCCTTCAAAATCGCTGCCATCAGCTCCCTGGCCCCCCTTGCTGCTAATTTGCATCTCAGGGTGACAGGAAGAGGGTGACACCATGGAGAGGGTGACAGGGAGAGGGTGACGCCAGGGAGAGTGTGACAGCGGTAGGTGCTAGGAGAGGGTGACAGCAGTATGTGATGCCAAGGAGAGGGTAACAGCAGTCGATGACAGGGAGAGGGTGACAGCAGTGACAGGGAGAGGGTTACCCAAGGGAGAGGGTGACAGCAGTATGTGACGCCAGGGAGAGGGTAACAGCAGTGGATGACAGGGAGAGGGTGACGCCAGGGAGAGGGTGATACTAGGAGGAAGTTAATACTGTACCTATATTCCAGAAGAATAGCATGGGGTCCCCGGGAAACATCACTGGTGGCCTTATCCCATGTCAAACTGAAGTCCCCACCACTCTCCCCCGCCAACCCCTGCCTCCTGCCACAGTCAGTAACAAAGAAAGTAAACTAACCTGTTCTCTGTGATGTGGCTGCTCGTCCTCCAGCACTCCTTGGTTCCGCCATTCCGCCTGTACAGGGCCGCGCTGGATGATGAATACACAGCAGTCTGACGGGGTGTAGGCTGCGGCCCGCGGTGTAGAGTTACTGCTGTGTTGCCTCCAGGTGGGGCTGGTCAGCCGCTGGGAGCCAGTGAGAGAAGTGGGGCTGGAGAAATTGGGAGAGGAGAGGGGATCGCGCCCAGGGCTGGCAACAACTGTCCAGCAGCATGGCGTCATGATGTCACACGTGCTGTGCTGCACTTGGCACAAAACAAATTTTATTGTGCCAGCTACCGGCGGTCGGCCAGACGAGCTCCCATTCCTCCGCTAGTTCTGCCTCTGACCAAGTACCCTATCCATTAACCCCATAATCTCCCACAGTCCACATATGCCCCTTATCACCCCATATCCAACCTCTATCTCCATATCCCTATACACACCCTGCCCCCCTACATACAACGCATATCCCTGCACAACCTACTTCCCATGTCTTACCACATACACTGCATACCCCTCTACCCCACAACATACCCTACTCCCCTTGTCCCCCCACATACAATAAATATCCCTCTGCTCCAATATACCCAGCACTCCATCCCCCCATATACACCTGATATCCCTCTACCACTCACACACCCTAATCCCTTTTGTCTCCTCACATAAAACCCATAAACTCTACCACCACCTCACAAACCCTAGTCTTCCCACATACAACCCTCTACACCAACACATAAGGTAGCCCCCCTGTTCCCTCACATACACCCAATAATCCTCTACCCCCACCACACACCTTACTCATATTGTTCCCCCCACCACCCCTTCCCTGTGCAGCCCGCACCTGGGTAGTGATCTCCGTGTCCTGACCTCAGACAACCATCTGCCAGTCGGCTGGAGCTCCAGCAGCAGTGCATGGCCCATTAAGCTCAGTCAGTGTCTGCTAGAGTGCAGCAGCTCTCCAGCGCAGCGTCCGCTCCACTCAGGCTTCCTCAGGATAGCCATGCGGGACGAGCGCGGCGGGGAGCTGAGACAGCAGAGAGCAGAGCAGTACCCAGCTGGAGGTACTGCTGCTGGCAGCTCCTGTCATCCTCCTTTTTTGGATGTACAGTTGCCGATAGGCGGGCATGTAAGCCGAGGGTCCAGCCGCCGGAGCATACAGCGGAGGACTAGATGCAGGCCAGGACAATGGTGCAAGTGTGTACATGTGCCGGGTGGGAGGAGGCTGGCTCTGGGCGCAGCAACCCCCTACCCTGTATCTGTCGCTGCCCCGTGCCTACTGCCCAATCACAGCTCTAACTGAGTGACAGAGGGGTGCTTTCAAATGGGCTGAAAGCACGCTTATGTCAAAGAGGCACTTATGGTAAGTGCCGCTTCAGCCGTTTTTTTTTTTAATGGGCTTTCGCTGCCCAATTCTTAGCCCCACCCCCCGCTTCCGGACATTTCGCATTCATAGCGGGAGGCACCGAAAGTGGTGCCTCTGACACACATTTAAATCAGTTTTTACAATGTAAAAATTATTAAAATAATACAAAGTCTAAAGCATATACTTCTTTGTATTATTTTAATCATTAGACAGGGGAGGCACTGCCTCCCCTGACTGCACGTCCCTGCTACACCCGGTTTAGGAGCTCTTTACAGGGTTAGGAAGGGAGGAATATGTCTACAAATGGACATCTGTTCCATAAACAACTTGACATGTATGAAGTGCATTCTGCTGCTTTTTAGTCCCATCACATATAGGTTGATTTGTGCCAATTTGTGTTTGTGGCAGCATGATATAATTATATGTAGTTACTTTTTACTGCCAAGGTACATAGCTCTAGGCCCAGAATCTACCTATTTTTGTGGACTCCTATGCAGAAAGTAATCCTCTGTTGGCCCTATTAAATTAAAAGACCTTCCTATTTTCTTTTCCTTTCTTTCTTTTGTCTTGTGCTGCATATTTCACGAGATGTTTTTATATATCTGATTGCTCCTCTTATGTGGTCCTCTTAGGGAAGATGTAACAAGCCTTGTAGTTAGATTAAGTACCAAGCAATCTGCTTCTAACTGTAATTTTTGAAACACAGGGATATTCAGTTAGACTGGATACATTTTCAGGATAAAAAAAAAAGGATTTTTTTGGGGATGTTTGCCCTATTGTTAACTAACACCCGTTTTTTGTTTCTCTTGAATTTTTTTTTTTTTTTGGGTGAAAACGCATAAAATCCAGGATACGTTCCTGGATGTGTTTCTGAGGCGGTTACAATAGGGTTAATCACGACTGCTTATCTGAGATTTCTATTTTATTTTATTTTTTCACGTTCCTCAGGCACGTGAAAAATATTTTTATTTTATTTTTATATCCTAGAGAGGGTCAATTATCCGCAGTAAATGCAGCTAATTGACTGTCCCCCGCAGTCTGTAAAATGGTAGAAACTGATTGGTTCGTACTTGTATCTCTCTACAAGGCTTGATACAAGTGAAGAGATATATCAGAGCACCAAGGATGAAATGTCACCATACATGAGCTTTAATTGTCATGCACTGATGTGTACATCCTGAGTGTACCTATATGGAGAGTATATGGCATATGGGAGATTATATAGTGATCTGCCTATATTGAGAAAAATGTGTGCACTACATTTCTACAGATGTTTTGTATTGGTATGGTTTTTTTTTTGTTTTCTTTTTAAAGGTACATTACAATAAGTTGGAATTACTAGCATTTCCTGGAAACTTTACAATAAGGCTCACATTTCCCGAAAACTGAACAAATTCAGTAAGTGGAAACACTGATCCTACGTCCTGTATGTTTTGGAGTGGGTGCTCTTCTCTCTGCCTAACTATCTGGGACTGGGCTCTGTCACTGTGACTTTGGGTCTAGAGTAAAAGCTGGGAACTCATTCAAGTAGTTACTGGCTTTTAGATTTGTGAGCAGGCTGCTTTATCACAGAAGCCTGTATTGTGTGCTGTATGCATACTTCTGCATGTGGGGTAAACGCCCAGTGATGACATGATTAGAGGTCCCTTGGTAGGAGGGAAGTGCCCTGGGTGTAATAAAGACGCAGGATGTTCTTCCCATGGCTCTTCAATGTTACACCATTAGAGTTACCATGGTTTTATAGATTGTATATTAGTAACCTGTAAATGTATTTATTCATAGAAACACATTTCAACAATAATAAAAAATACATAATATATTTGATTTTTGTACAGACTGACACAGGAAGCATTTGCTATAATACTCCAATTTGGTGTCTTTATAATGTTTAGATCTTTCAGAATAGTAAATGTTCTATGTTTTATTCTTACACAACCACAAATGATTTGATTTAAAGGATTAGCATCATAAAAATTAAATATAAATTGCAACATTTGGGTAAAAGGATTACTTTTTAACGTGCTTTTCTAGAAAATAACGAGTAAATTAGCTTTATTTCCACTTGGCTGCATATTGAAAAAGGGAAGCGGTCACCAAACCGCTAGTCTGGATCCCGGACGTCACAATGCCGACACCGATTAGCAGGGAAATACAGAAGCCGGTTGGATTACTGACGGCCGGGATCTCATCCGGCGGTTTTACGTACTGATCCCCTGAAAAATATGTAGAAAAGTTTACGTACCACTAGTAATTGTAAACTCAAATTTGTGTTTTTGCTCATGACATTCCAAAAATCAGTTTGTTCATTGACGTCATTGGTGTAAGAGCTTGGCGATGGTATAGACTTGCACCTATGTGACAGGATACATTTAGCATTTTATTTAATCCTGGTGAAAGTGACCAATAATAGTTTACAGCACGGGTTCTCAACTGTTTTCTTGCAGCTACCATATCGTGACTATGGGAATAGGTCAAGTACCACTTTGGAGAAGGTATGCATTTGTGACATTCATGCCAGAGAGGTCTTTCTGTCCCTCTCCACATTCTAGAAGTCTACCCCCAACTATCCAGCTTCCTGACTGGCTCTTCGCAGCTAATGGAAAGGGAAACTGAAATTAATTACACATTTTGCCCCAACCAGGACTTTAGTTTGGTTTCCCAAACTTTGCCATTACAGTTCAGATTTTAAGGCTATCCATGCTTGATCTAGATCGGGGGTGGGGAACCTGCAGACCTCCAGCTGTTGTTAAACTACATATCCCAGCATGCCCTGCAACAGTTTTAGCATGGTAGTTCAAAAACAGCTGGAGGGCCAAAGGATCCCCACCCCTGCTGTAGATGGTTAAATCAAATTGATGGAGGTAATGAAGTTGCATTATCTGTCTTGTTGCTTTTGTTATTTCTGCTCATAGTACTCCTTATCTTCTTGCTTTACAGTCTTGTGTTTCCTCAGTTATCTATCTATCCTGCATACCTTCAGTACTCCCACTGCCATTGGCTCTGTCTCTCCGTCGTTTTTTTTTTCTAACTTCTTTCTA
Organism: Pseudophryne corroboree; assembly: GCF_028390025.1. Classification (NCBI taxonomy): domain Eukaryota; kingdom Metazoa; phylum Chordata; class Amphibia; order Anura; family Myobatrachidae; genus Pseudophryne; species Pseudophryne corroboree. The sequence continues at coordinate 205,803,636 of NC_086454.1, forward strand.
TAGTGTGTTGTCTATTTACGTACTTTATGTACTTTTCTCGCCTGAAAGCTGTCCAGAGTTTGGTAGAGTTCTGTGTTTAAGTGTGTATTGTTTGTTCTCCAGTCTCTTGTCTTAGAGAAGCTACTATCCTCTCTTGGTCTTTCGCTCCATCGGCATTGACCCGGGTCACTCAGAGGTTAAGCTCGCACTACCACCAGTGGTGTAAGTCCTGGTGGCATCCCAGTACTGTAGGCACATCATGCCTTAAGAGAAAAGCGGCTATTATAGGCCAGAAGACCTGCTGTTGCGTTCTCCGGGTCTTACGGCTCATACACACTGGGTGATTTTGAGCTGAAGTCAGGTCACTTTTGGTGTTTTGAGCTACTTTCAGCTCAAAACCGCTCAGTGTGTATGCCCTGGTGATGAGCGGTGAGCGCTGATGGCGACCCCGCTTCATCGCCAGCACCCGCCGTTCATCTGCTGATATTACAAGTGGATGGCTTTCCATAACGTCCTGCTATAGAAAGCCGTTCATCCCCGCTGACATCGCTGTGCAGGGGGGGAAGTTGCTCAGTGTGTATGCACTAAGCGATTTTCAGCCCAGAGATGTCAGCAATCATCACTGTGCATACACGCTGGGCAAGAGCGCCCAGTGTGTATGCACCTTTAACCTGGGGTATACAAGGATCACTGCCCAGAAGACCTCCATGCGCTCCCCCCTTCTTGAGAGGAAAACCATCACTAGCTGTAACATTCCGTGAGCTCCGCCCTCCTTGGAAGGAGAACCGTCGCTAGCCATAACAGTAATGGCAGAGTTTGGGAAACTCTGAACTCTGAGTTAAGGTTAAACTTTAAATTATTGCTTCAATTGGTTTTCTATAGACATGGTGCTTTTACATGTATTTTACTCTTAGCTAGTAAAATTCATGTACAGTAAATAGGTCACACTAGGTGATTCATCGCGCCCTATGGGTGCTCTTCACACCGTCTAAAGGGGCTACGCCCCCTTAACCCTTGCACGCCCTTGTGGCATGCAATATTTGTATTATATGGAGTATTGCCTCCAATCATAATTGTGTGAGTGGTTAAATATTGCACAGGGCGTGCGATGGTTAAGGGGTCATAGCCCCTTGCAATGGCGTGAACAGCGCACGCAGGGTCTAGTAGGTGCTGTTCTTGGGGGGAAAGGCTAGTGTCGGGGAGACACGGATAGGGGAGGGGGGTCCGGGGGTGCCGCGGGAAGGGGAGGGGTGGTTGTGCCGCAGGTGGGGGTCAGGCTGGTGCGGTGGTGCCGCAGGTGGGGATCCGGAGCCACCTCGGGTGGGGGAGGGGCGAGTGCGGGGGGGATGGTTGCAGGGATGCCGAGAGTGGGGGAGGGATGGGTGCATGGGTGCTGCGGGTGGGCGAGGGGGTCCGGAGCCACCGTGAGTAGAGGAGGAGCAGTTGCGATGGTGCCGCAGGTTGGGTTGGGGCGGGTTCGATGGTGCCGCGGGTGGGACAGGGGTGGTCGTGCTGCAGGTGGGGGAGGGCGTCTGGAGCCACTGCGGGTGGTGGAGGGGGGGTGTGGGGGTGCCGCAGATGGGGCCCGGAGGTACTGCGAGTGGGGGAAGGGCGGGTAATGCTTTTCCTCCTGGAAGCAGCTAAGCTGCTGTCCTCCCTTTGTCAGTGGCTCTCCTGGGGACTCGCACAGGAGCCAAGCAGCCAGTCACTATTGTTAGTGCCAGTGTCCCAATGCGCCGCATTACAGGTAAGAAGTGTGCACTCAATAAACTACATCTCCCAGCAGCCCTTAGCGCCATAATGCTTCGGTGCTAAGGGCTGCTGGGAGCTGTCGTTTATTTAGTGCGTCTACTTTCCTGTAATGCGGCGCGTTGGGTCACCGGCGCTAACAATAGTGAGTGGCTGGCAGGACTGACTGACTCGCTAAATCAATTTAAAAGGTGAGTGTGTTGTGCAGTGTCCGTGACACTGCACTGCACAGCACTGTCAACTTTTACATTGATTCAGCGTCCAGACATTACCCTCGCGATATCACCCACATGATATCACCCACTCTGTCCATTACATTAGCCATCACGGGGCTTCCAGGCCGGTAGCTGTTGCGGAGTCAGGGCCTCTGGGGATCTTGGCGCGGCTGTGACGGGGAGGCACTTCTGTGACATCATGCGCAGATGAGGATCCAGGGCTCAGAGAGTATGCGGTGCAGGGAGGGTATGAAAGCCTTCCGCTGCGCCGCTTTCATATACATCTATGCCGGTGGTTGCAGCAGCGGCTATGGAGTGGGGATTTTTCCCCCCCTATCTGCAGTGCAGAGACTTGCTGCAGATGCATTGGCATACCCTCCAGCTGTACCTTTTTGGCAGGTACAGTACCTTTTTTTTATGGTCTGTTCCGATTTTTGGCTCTCCAAACGTCCATTGATATTAATGGAAAAGGGGTGTGACCACACCGCTGTACCTGTGGCCACGCCCCCTTTTCAAATTTGTAGCTGTTTTTATGTGTAAATTGTTGGAGGGTATGTTGCTGCAGATGCAGTGGGCCTATTTTGGGGTGTGGACCTGGAGCTGCAGCTCCATCAGCCCCATTGTTAATTCTGCTCTGGGAACACACAGCAGCCAAAGGGCAGAGCCTCCCATTGGATGTAACCTGTGTGGGAGGGTGTTTCTCACCCAACCAGCTGTGGCCTGGGTGTGATAGACCTGCTGCTAACCCAATGAGAGCTTCTAGCCACGCCCAGCGTTATCCACACAATCAAGCACAGAGTGACAGATCTGGGCTATTACATAGGAGACTGTTTAAATCACTGTTTACATTTTGATTTTCAGAATGCATCTTGTGTTATTTTTTGTACACTGTGGGTAAACACATTTAGTAAGCATACACATCTATACATTTCTCTATGCAAATCATCAGTTGATTTTAGTTGGGTTACACAGAAGAGAAAGCTGAAGTATTCTTCACACTATGCTGTTTCAGCAGGGCACCGCACCCTGCCTGATTTTTAAATGTCAAAATGTGCCCTGCCCTTTTAACGTTGCCCTGCTAATGCAGCCTGCCATGTGTGGGTGGGAAAAGTTGTGGTTTAGCGATCACTGCTGAGTGAATAGATGCCGTGCTCATCTATTCACAGGGGAGAGCTTGGGGGAATGCCCAGCACCTACGTAAGTGCTGGGCATGCCCTCAGGAGAGACGGAGATGGGGCAGTGCCATACCTCAGCGCCCAGCCCACATCCTAGCGGGAACACTAATGAGGAGCACATGTGGAACAAAAAAATCATTGCATAAAATAGACTGATTGCTTTGTACTGTAGATGAAGGTTAATAATAGCATACTGCTCAATTTCTTTCACTACCTCCTTATACAGTATGTCTGGATCACTTCCGGTGTTACTGGGGCCTGGTGCTGTTGCAGTATGATTATAAAAACAGGATGTTTGTGTTCATACTCTGTTCTGCAACCCTCTCTTCCCACGTTTTACATATAGGGGTATATTAAATAAGAATTGGGTCCATTCCGACATGCAGTTTTCGGAATGGACCCGACAACCCCTATTCAAAAGAGCGGCCAAATCCGACTGTCGGATTTGTCCGTTCCCGGATTCCTGACCTGCTGCTGCTGTCAGCGCTGCGGGGGCGCTGACCTCAGCAGCAGAGGGAGCTGTCAGCAGTGAGGGGGGATCTTTCAGCGGCGGTGGGGGGAGCAGCAGAGGAGATGGAGCGGACTGGGGAGGAGAGGAGGAGACGGGGAAGCAGCGGTTGCAGCAGCGAAGGCTCACGGTGGCGTCCACCCAGCTCCAGCAAGCAGGACCTCGCTTGCTGGAGCCGGGTGGACGCTGCCGCTGGGTTCCTGCTCTCCCCGCTGCTCCCCCCCCCCCCCTTTCCGTCTCTTGCTCTCAGTTTACCTCCTCTCAATCCGACATTTTTTAAAGTCAGATTGAGATTGTCGGAAACGGGGCTGAAGCCACCGATCAGCGTGTATTCCGACGAGTCTGTTTTCCCGACTGGTCGGAATAAACAGGGCCCTAATCAATAGGTCGGAACACCTTACGACCTAAAGCTGTCGGAAGCTGCCGTCTTTCTGACAAGACGGCAGCTTCCGACAGTTATTGAATATACCCTAAAGAGGGGTTTCTCCACTATCCCCCTCCCCCAATCATACTCACTGGAGATTGACAGCTAACATGATGTGAGCTCATGGTCACATTGTTATAGAATGCTGTGCTGTTCTAGAGATAAAAGGGTTATATCTACATTCACTGAAACACCTGGTGACCCTATAGCCCAATTTTTTGTGTAGAAGTTTCCTGCAGCTAGATAAAAACATAAAATTTGACGGTAGATAAAACCCACTTGGCCCATCTCGACTGCCCCTTTTTTACCTTTTGGTAACCGTAACCCTGTGTGAATCTTAGTTCTTTCCCCCCCGATGATGGGACAACTTATTTTTATTTTTAAGACGGAGAGAGCAGTGTCTCCGTTTCAATAAAAGCCGCAACAGCGGAGCTGCTGCAGCAGAGAGCTATTTAGCTCTCTGTATAAAGTGTCCCGGGGAGCTGCTGTGGCTGCGCATGCTCAGCCACAGCAGCTCCCTCCATCGTCCACACAGCGCCGCCTGTCTGCTCCCGCCTTCCAGATCCTGATGGTACGGTACTGTGTGTGTGTGTATGCAATATGTACTGTATACAGCATGTGAAGTTTGTGTGTACTGTATGTATGTATGTGTGTGCTTGTGTGTGTACGTACGTGTGGCTGAATGAATATGTATGTATGTTACACCACAACATTATATATAGATTGTTGGTTTTGGAATTTCTGTATGTCATACTGTATATCAGCTACACTATCTTTGGCAGTGCAAACTCATGCCTGTGCAGGGTCAACCTGTTTTGTAGATCACAGGTATTAATAATGGACACATTGTACTGTAGGTGATAATTGAAAAAAATGTTCCTGAAACAGATATATATAGCAGCACCACTGCAACCTGAATATATAGTAGCAAATACGAATATGTGTGGGAGCTTTTTGAAAGTGATCTTTCAAAAATCTCCCACATATAGGAGCGAAACCGGTTGAGAATTTTTTGCTGCTGTTACTCTGCTTGTTATTACTGAAAGCTGCCACTGCTAAGGAGGTGCCATTGCTAAGGAGGTATTCAACTATCCACTGCTGATTATTGAGGGGAACCAGCCCGCCTGCAGGAGAGAACCATTATTCATAATCGGATGCCTGGGGATCAAATGAGGAGGTTGCCGCTACCTACAACTATATAGTGGTAAGATACCGAGCGCAGTCTCGGATTATGCGCACGATCTAACAACTTGACTTAACTGCTGATTTCCCAGCCACAGGAATATAGAGCTGAAGCCTCCGTATACTTATACAAATATTTCTCTAACGTCCTAGTGGATGCTGGGGACTCCGTAAGGACCATGGGGAATAGACGGGCTCCGCAGGAGACAGGGCACTTTAAGAAAGAATTTGGATTCTGGTGTGTTCTGGCTCCTCCCTCTATGTCCCTTCTCCAGACCTCAGTTTGAATCTGTGCCCGGACGAGCTGGGTGCTCTTTAGTGAGCTCTCCTGAGCTTGCTATAAGAAAGTATTTTGTTAGGTTTTTTATTTTCAGGGAGCTCTGCTGGCAACAGACTCCCTGCATCGTGGGACTGAGGGGAGAGAAGCAGCCCTACTCACTGAAGATAGGTCCTGCTTCTTAGGCTACTGGACACCATTAGCTCCAGAGGGATCGTACACAGGATCTCACCCTTTGTCGTCCGATCCCGGAGCCGTGCCGCCGTCCCCCTCGCAGAGCCGGAAGCCAGAAGCCAGGTGCAAGAAGCAAGAAGACTTTGAAATCTGCGGCAGAAGACTCCAGTCTTCATATGAGGTAGCGCACAGCACTGCAGCTGTGCGCCATTGCTCCAACACTACACCCACATACTCCAGTCACTGTAAGGGTGCAGGTCACAGGGGGGGTGGGGGTGGGCAGCAATTAGAGACCTCTTTGGCAAAAGTTTGCATAATATACAGTTGGGCACTGTATATATGTATGAGCCCCCGCCAAAATTGTACATGAAAGCGGGACAGAAGCCCGCCATCGAGGGGGCAGGGCTTCTTCCTCAGCACTCACCAGCGCCGTGTTTTTTCTCCACAGCACCGCTGAGAGGAAGCTCCCCAGTCTCTCCCCTGCAGTTACACGGTAGAAGAGGGTAAAAAGAGAGGGGGGGCACATAATTAGGCGCAAAAATCAATATAAACAGCAGCTACTGGGTTAACATTAAGTTAATGTGTTATTCCTGGGTTAATAGCGCTGGGGTGTGTGCTGGCATACTCTCTCTCTGTCTCTCCAAAGGGCCTTATGGGGGAATTGTCTTCAGATGAGCATTCCCTGAGTGTGTGGTGTGTCGGTACGTGTGTGTCGACATATCGGAGGTAAAAGGCTCCCCTAAGGAGGAGATGGAGCAAATATGTGTGTGATAGTGTCTCCGTCGACAACGCCGACACCTGTTTGGATATGTGTAATTAAGTGCTAAGGTGAATTTATTGCACAAAAGATTAGAGAACAGACAGGAAATCTACCCATGTCTGTCCCTATGTCGCAGAGACCTTCAGAGTCTCTCAATGCTCACTATCCAAAATAATAGACACTGATATCGACACGGAGTCTGACTCCAGTGTCGACTATGATAATGCAAAGTTACAGCCAAAATGGCAGGAAAGTATTCAATATACGATTATTGTAGTAAAAGATGATTTGCATATCACTGATGACTCATCTGTCCCTGACACAAGGGTACACATGTTTAAGGGGAAGAAAGCTGAGGTAAATTTCCCTCCTCTCATGATGAAAGAGCGGGAATCTCCAGACAAGAGACTGCAGTTTCCCACAAAGAATTCTCAGGCAGTATCCTTTCCCCACTAGGGCCAGGATACGATGGGAAGCTTCCCCTAGGGTGTCACGTTTGCCCAGAAGGTAGCCCTGACGTAACCGCTATTCTCAGGGATCCTGCAGATAGCGTGCACATTCTGGTACACTACTCAGACCGGCGATTGTGTCGGCATGGGTTTATAGCGCTGTGGCAGCGTGGACAGGTACCTTATCAGCAGAGATTGAGACCCTAGTATGTGTGTGTATATGTGTGTGTGTATGTATATGTGTATATATATATATATATATATATTATATATATATATATAAGATGCTGTCTTAAGGGATATATATATATATATATATATATATATATATATATATATATAAAACATGCTCAAAGAGACATGAGTATACTGGGTCCTAGAGTCAAAGCTATGTCGATTTCTGCTTGACGTGTCCTGTAGAATATGCAATGGACAGATGTTGCCAACTTAAGAGGCATATGGAAGGCTGAGGATTGTGTGGAGAAGGGTTCTCGGACCTGGTCTCCACTAGAGATGAGCGGGTTCGGTTCCTCGGAATCCGAACCCCCCCGAACTTCACGCTTTTTACACGGGTCCGAGACAGACTCGGATCTTCCCGCCTTGCTCGGCTAACCCGAGCGCGCCAGAACGTCATCATCCCGCTGACGGATTCTCGCGAGGCTCGTATTCTATCGCGAGACTCGGATTCTATATAAGGAGCCGCGCATCGCCGCCATTTTCACACGTGCATTGAGATTGATAGGGAGAGGACGTGGCTGGCGTCCTCTCCGTTTAGATAGAGAGTGAGACACTTGATTAACTGGAGCATTAGGAGTACTCAGAGAGTGCAGAGTTTTGCTGATAGTTATACTAGTGGTGACCACCAGTTTTATTTATTATTTAATATAATCCGTTCTCTGCCTGAAAAAAAAACGATACACAGTCACATACCATATCTGTGCTCAGCCTCAGTGTGCTGCATGATAATATCATCTATGTATATCTGACTGTGCTGAGTAGTGCTCACTGCTCACACAGCTTAATTGTGGGGGAGACTGGGGAGCAGTTATAGCAGGAGTACATATTTAACAGTGCACACTTTTGCTGCCAGAGTGCCAGTGTGACTGACCAGCAGTGACCACCAGTATATTGTCTGCCTGAAAAAGTTAAACACTCGTGTGGTGTTTTTTTTTTTTTATTCTATAAACGCATTCTGCTGACAGTGTCCAGCAGGTCCGTCATTCATTATATTTCTATCTTCTTCATACTAGTAGTTTAGGAGTCTGCAGTGCTGACAGTGTCCAGCAGGTCCATCATTATACAATATATACCTGTCCTGCAGTAGTGATATATATATATATTTTTTATATCATTATCATCCAGTCTATACTAGCAGACGCAGTACGGTAGTCCACGGCTGTAGCTACCTCTGTGTCGGCAGTCGCTCGTCATCCATAAGTATACTAGTATCCATCCATCTCCATTGTTTACCTGAGGTGCCTTTTAGTTGTGCCTATTAAAATATGGAGAACAAAAATGTTGAGGTTCCAAAAATAGGGAAAGATCAAGATCCACTTCCACCTCGTGCTGAAGCTGCTGCCACTAGTCATGGCCGAGACGATGAAATGCCATCAACGTCGTCTGCCAAGGCCGATGCCCAATGTTATAGTACAGAGCATGTAAAATCCAAAACACCAAATATCGGTAAAAAAAGGACTAAAAAATCTAAAATAAAATCGTCGGAGGAGAAGCGTAAACTTGCCAATATGCCATTTACCACACGGAGTGGCAAGGAACGGCTGAGGCCCTGGCCTATGTTCATGGCTAGTGGTTCAGCTTCACATGAGGATGGAAGCACTCAGCCTCTCGCTAGAAAAATGAAAAGACTTAAGCTGGCAAAAGCACAGCAAAGAACTGTGCGTTCTTCGAAATCACAAATCCACAAGGAGAGTCCAATTGTGTCGGTTGCGATGCCTGACCTTCCCAACACTGGACGTGAAGAGCATGCGCCTTCCACCATTTGCACGCCCCCTGCAAGTGCTGGAAGGAGCACCCGCAGTCCAGTTCCTGATAGTCAGATTGAAGATGTCAGTGATGAAGTACACCAGGATGAGGAGGATATGGGTGTTGCTGGCGCTGGGGAGGAAATTGACCAGGAGGATTCTGATGGTGAGGTGGTTTCTTTAAGTCAGGCACCCGGGGAGACACCTGTTGTCCGTGGGAGGAATATGGCCATTGACATGCCTGGTGAAAATACCAAAAAAATCAGCTCTTCAGTGTGGAAGTATTTAAACAGAAATGCGGACATTTGTCAAGCCGTGTGTTGCCTTTGTCAAGCTGTAATAAGTAGGGGTAAGGACGTTAACCACCTCGGAACATCCTCCCTTATACGTCACCTGCAGCGCATTCATCATAAGTCAGTGACAAGTTCAAAAACTTTGGGCGACAGCGGAAGCAGTCCACTGACCAGTAAATCCCTTCCTCTTGTAACCAAGCTCACGCAAACCACCCCACCAACTCCCTCAGTGTCAATTTCCTCCTTCCCCAGGAATGCCAATAGTCCTGCAGGCCATGTCACTGGCAATTCTGACGAGTCCTCTCCTGCCTGGGATTCCTCCGATGCATCCTTGCGTGTAACGCCTACTGCTGCTGGCGCTGCTGTTGTTGCTGCTGGGAGTCGATGGTCATCCCAGAGGGGAAGTCGTAAGACCACTTTTACTACTTCCACCAAGCAATTGACTGTCCAACAGTCCTTTGCGAGGAAGATGAAATATCACAGCAGTCATCCTGCTGCAAAGCGGATAACTGAGGCCTTGGCATCCTGGGCGGTGAGAAACGTGGTTCCGGTATCCATCATTACTGCAGAGCCAACTAGAGACTTGTTGGAGGTACTGTGTCCCCGGTACCAAATACCATCTAGGTTCCATTTCTCTAGGCAGGCGATACCGAAAATGTACACAGACCTCAGGAAAAGACTCACCATTGTCCTATAAAATGCAGTTGTACCCAATGTCCACTTAACCACGGACAAGTGGAGCAGGGCAGACTCAGGACTATATGACTGTGACAGCCCACTGGGTAGATGTATGGACTCCCGCCGCAAGAACAGCAGCGGCGGCACCGGTAGCAGCATCTCGCAAACGCCAACTCTTTCCTAGGCAGGCTACGCTTTGTATCACCGCTTTCCAGAATACGCACACAGCTAAAAACCTCTTACGGCAACTGAGGAAGATCATCGCAGAATGGCTTACCCCAATTGGACTCTCCTGTGGATTTGTGGCATCGGACAACGCCAGCAATATTGTGTGTGCATTAAATATGGGCAAATTCCAGCACGTCCCATGTTTTGCACATACCTTGAATTTGGTGGTGCAGAATTATTTAAAAAACGAGAGGGGCGTGCAAGAGATGCTGTCGGTGGCCAGAAGAATTGCGGGACACTTTCGGCGTACAGGCACCACGTACAGAAGACTGGAGCAACACCAAAAACGCCTGAACCTGCCCTGCCATCATCTGAAGCAAGAAGTGGTAACGAGGTGGAATTCAACCCTCTATATGCTTCAGAGGTTGGAGGAGCAGCAAAAGGCCATTCAAGCCTATACAACTGAGCACGATATAGGAGGTGGAATGCACCTGTCTCAAGCGCAGTGGAAAATTATTTCAACGTTGTGCAAGGTTCTGCAACCTTTTGAACTTGCCACACGTGAAGTCAGTTCAGACACTGCCAGCCTGAGTCAGGTCATTCCCCTCATCAGGCTTTTGCAGAAGAAGCTGGAGACATTGAAGGAGGAGCTAACACAGAGCGATTCCGCTAGGCATGTGGGACTTGTGGATGGAGCCCTTAATTCGCTTAACAAGGATTCACGGGTGGTCAATCTGTTGAAATCAGAGCACTACATTTTGGCCACCGTGCTCGATCCTAGATTTAAAACCTACCTTGGATCTCTCTTTCCGGCAGACACAAGTCTGCAGGGGTTCAAAGAACTGCTGGTGAGAAAATTGTCAAGTCAAGCGGAACGCGACCTGTCAACATCTCCTCCTTCACATTCTCCCGCAACTGGGGGTGCGAGGAAAAGGCTCAGAATTCCGAGCCCACCCGCTGGCGGTGATGCAGGGCAGTCTGGAGCGACTGCTGATGCTGACATCTGGTCCGGACTGAAGGACCTGCCAACGATTACGGACATGTCGTCTACTGTCACTGCATATGATTCTCTCCCCATTGAAAGAATGGTGGAGGATTATATGAGTGACCGCATCCAAGTAGGCACGTCAGACAGTCCGTACGTATACTGGCAGGAAAAAGAGGCAATTTGGAGGCCCTTGCACAAACTGGCTTTATTCTACCTAAGTTGCCCTCCCACAAGTGTGTACTCCGAAAGAGTGTTTAGTGCCGCCGCTCACCTTGTCAGCAATCGGCGTACGAGGTTACTTCCAGAAAATGTGGAGAAGATGATGTTCATTAAAATGAATTATAATCAATTCCTCCATGGAGACATTCACCAGCAGCAATTGCCTCCACAAAGTACACAGGGAGCTGTGATGGTGGATTCCAGTGGGGACGAATTGATAATCTGTGAGGAGGGGGATGTACACGGTGATGAATCGGAGGATGATGATGAGGTGGACATCTTGCCTCTGTAGAGCCAGTTTGTGCAAGGAGAGATTAATTGCTTCTTTTTTGGTGGGGGTCCAAACCAACCCGTCATTTCAGTCACAGTCGTGTGGCAGACCCTGTCACTGAAATGATGGGTTGGTTAAAGTGTGCATGTCCTGTTTATACAACATAAGGGTGGGTGGGAGGGCCCAAGGACAATTCCATCTTGCACCTCTTTTTTCTTTCATTTTTCTTTGCGTCATGTGCTGTTTGGGGAGTGTTTTTTGGAAGGGCCAGCCTGCGTGACACTGCAGTGCCACTCCTAGATGGGCCAGGTGTTTGTGTCGGACACTAGGGTCGCTGAGCTTACTCACACAGCTACCTCATTGCGCCTCTTTTTTTCTTTGCATCATGTGCTGTTTGGGGAGTGTTTTTTGGAAGGGCCATCCTGCCTGACACTGCAGTGCCACTCCTAGATGGGCCAGGTGTTTGTGTCGGCCACTAGGGTCGCTGAGCTTAGTCACACAGCTACCTCATTGCGCCTCTTTTTTTTCTTCTTTGCGTCATGTGCTGTTTGGGGAGTATTTTTTGGAAGGGCCATCCTGCCTGACACTGCAGTGCCACTCCTAGATGGGCCAGGTGTTTGTGTCGGCCACTAGGGTCGCTGAGCTTAGTCACACAGCTACCTCATTGTGCCTCTTTTTTTTTTTCTTTGCGTCATGTGCTGTTTGGGGAGTGTTTTTTGGAAGGGCCATCCTGCGTGACACTGCAGTGCCACTCCTAGATGGGCCAGGTGTTTGTGTCGGCCACTTGGGTCGCTGAGCTTAGTCACACAGCTACCTCATTGCGCCTCTTTTTTTCTTTGCGTCATGTGCTGTTTGGCGAGTGTTTTTTGGAAGGGCCATCCTGCGTGACACTGCAGTGCCACTCCTAGATGGGCCAGGTGTTTGTGTCGGCCACTTGGGTCGCTGAGCTTAGTCATCCAGCGACCTCGGTGCAGATGTTAGGACTAAAAATAATATTGTGAGGTGTTCAGAATAGACTGAAAATGAGTGGATATTATGGTTATTGAGGTTAATAATACTTTGGGATCAAAATGACCCCCAAATTCTATGATTTAAGCTGTTTTTTAGGGTTTTTTGAAAAAAACACCCGAATCCAAAACACACCCGAATCCGACAAAAAAAATTCGGTGAGGTTTTGCCAAAACGCGTTCGAACCCAAAACACGGCCGCGGAACCGAACCCAAAACCAAAACACAAAACCCGAAAAATTTCCGGTGCACATCTCTAGTCTCCACAGCTATAGCTGGTAATTCTGATATTTTGCCTTATATTCCTGCACAGCCAAGGAAAGCGCGGCATTATCAAATGCAGCCTTTCGAACAAAGAAACAAGAAAGTCCGAGGTGCGTCCTTTCTTGCCAGAGGCGGGGGCAGAGGAAAGAAGCTGCACAACACAGCTAGTTCCCAGGAACAGAAGTCCTCCCCGGCCTCTACAAAAATCCACCGCATGTTGCTGGGGCTCCACAGGCGGAGCTAGGCCCGGTGGGGGCACGCCTTCGTAAGTTCAGCCACAAGTGGGTTCACTCCCTGTTAGATCCCTGGGCAATAGATATTGTGTCTCAGGGATACAAGCTGGACTTTAAGATGCCCCCTTAACGACGGCCCTGCCGGCTTCCCCCCACGAGAGGGAAACAGTGTTAACTGCAATTCACAAATTGTATCTTCAACAGGTGGTGGTCAAGGTTCCCCTCCTTCAACAAGGAGGGGGTTATTATTCGACCATGTTGTAGTCCCGAAACCAGACGGTTCGGTCAGACCCATATTGAATTTAAAATCCCTGAACATATACCTGAACAGGTTCAAGTTCAAGATGGAATCGCTAAAAGCGGTCATTGCAAGCCTGAAAGGGGGAGATTTTATGGTGACTTGGGACATAAAGGATGCATACCTTCATGTCCCCATTTATCCACCTCATCAGGCGTACCTCCAGAATTGCGGTACGGGATTGTTATTACCAATTTCAGACGTTGCCGTTTGGTCTCTCCACGGCCCCGAGAATATTCACCAAGGTAATGGCGGAAATTATGGTGCCTCTGCGGAACCAAGGTGTCACTATTATCACGTACTTGGACGATCTCCTCATAAAAGCGAGATCAAGAGAGCAGTTGCTGAACAGCGTATCACTTTCTCTGGAAGTGAAACGGCAACACGGCTGGATTCTATATATTCCAAAGTCGCAGTTGGTTCCTACAGCTCATCTGCCTCTCCTAGGCATGATCCTAGACACAGACCAGAAAAGGGTTTATCTCCCGATAGAGAGAGCTCAGGAGCTCGTGACACTGGTCAGGAATCTATTAAAACCAAAACAGGTGTCAGTGCATCACTGCACTCGAGTCCTGGGGAGGATGGTGGCGTCATATGAGGCCATTCCCTTCGACAGGCTCCATGCGAGGACCTTCCAATGGGACTTACTGGACAAGTGGTCCGGATCACATCTTCAGATGCATCGGTTAATCACCCTATCCCCCAGGGCCAGGGTGTCTCTCCTGTGGTGGCTGCAGAGTGCTCACTTTCTCGAAGGTCGCAGATTCGGCATTCAGGACTGGGTCCTGGTGACGACGGATGCTAGCCTCCGAGGGTGGGGGGCAGTCACACATGGAAGAAATTTCCAAGGGCTGTGGTCAAGTCAGGAGACTTGCCTTCACATCAACATCCTGGAACTAAGGGCCATATACAACGCTCTACGTCAAGCGGAGTCCCTGCTTCGCGACCAACCGGTTCTGATTCAGTCAGACAACGTCACCGCAGTGGCTCATGTAAACCGCCAAGGCGGCACAAGGAGCAGGGTGGCGATGGTAGAAGCCACCAGAGTTCTTCGCTGGGCGGAGAATCACGTAAGCGCACTGTCAGCGGTGTTCATTCCGGGAGTGGACAACTGGGAAGCAGACTTCCTCAGCAGGCACGACCTCCACCCGGGAGAGTGGGGACTTCATCAAGAAGTCTTCACGCAGAATGCAAGTCGGTGGGAACTGCCCAGGTGGACATGATGGCATCCCGCCTCAACAAAAAGCTGCAGAGATATTGCACCAGGTCAAGAGACCCTCAGGCGATAACTGTGGACGCACTGGTGACACCGTGGGTGTTCCCGTCGGTCTATGTATTTCCTCCTCTTCCTCTCATACCCAAGGTGCTGAGAATCCTAAGGAAACGAAGAGTGAGAACAATACTCATTGTTCCGGATTGGCCAAGAAGGACTTGGTATCCAGATCTGCAAGAAATGCTCACATAGGACCCGTGGCCTCTGCCTCTAGGACAGGACTTGAGCAACAGGGGCCCTGTCTGTTCCAAGACTTACCACGGCTGCATTTGACGGCATGGCGGTTGAACGCTGGATCCTAGCAGAAAAAGGCATTCCGGATGAGGTCATTCCTACACTGATAGAAGCTAGGAAGGATGTGACGGGAATTCCAGCTGGGCCTTTTCCTTCACTTCCTACAGTCGGGAGTGACTTTGGGCCTTAAATTGGGTTCCATTAAGGTTCAGATTTCGGCCCTATCCATTTTCTTTCAAAAAGAACTGGCTTCTCTGCCTGAAGTTCAGACGTTTGTAAAGGGAGTGCTGCATGTTCAGCCCCCTTTTGTGCCTCCAGTGGCACCTTGGGACCTTAACGTGGTGTTGAGTTTCCTGAAATCACACTGGTTTGAACCACTCAAAACGATGGAAGTAAATTATCTCACGTGGAAGGTGGTCATGCTATTAGCCTTGGCTTCGGCTAGGCGTGTGTCAGAATTGGCGGCTTTGTCACATAAAAGCCCTTATCCATGCGGATAGAGCAGAATTGCGGACCGCCCACAATTTCTGCCGAAAGTGGTTTCATCCTTTCATATAAACCAACCTATTGTGCCTGTGGCTACTTCTGACTTGGAGGATTCCGAGTCACTGGATGTAGTAGGGGCTTTGAAGGTTTATGTAGCCGGAATGGCTAAGGTCAGGAAAACAGAATCTTTGTTTATCCTGTATGCTTCCAACAAGCTTGGGGCGCCTGCTTCAAAGCAAACTATTGCTCGCTGGATCTGTAACACGATTCAGCAGGCTCATTCTGCGGCTGGGTTGCCGCTGCCTAAATCAGTTAAGGCCCATTCCACAAGGAAGGTGGGCTCTCCTTGGGCGGCTGCCCGAGGGGTCTCGGCATTACAGCTTTGCCGAGCAGCTACTTGGTCAGGTGCAAACACCTTTGCAAAGTTCTACAAGTTTGATACCCTGGCTGAGGAGGACCTTGTGTTTGCTCATTCGGTCCTGCAGAGTCATCCGCACTCTCCCACTCATTTGGGAGCTTTGGTATAATCCCCATGGTCCTTACAGAGTCCCCAGCATCCACTAGGACGTTAGAGAAAATAAGATTTTACTTACCGGTAAATCTATTTCTCGTAGTCCGTAGTGGATGCTGGGCGCCCGTCCCAAGTGCGGACTTCTTCTGCAATACTTGTATATAGTTATTGCTTAAATAAGGGTTATGTTATGGTTGCATCAGGGTTGATCTGATGCTCCGTTGTTGTTCATACTGTTAACTTGGTATGTTTATCACAAGTTATACGGTGTGATTGGTGTGACTGGTATGAGTCTTGCCCTGGATTCCAAAATCCTTTCCTTGTACTGTCAGCTCTTCTGGGCACAGTTTCTCTAACTGAGGTCTGGAGGAGGGACATAGAGGGAGGAGCCAGAACACACCAGAATCCAAATTCTTTCTTAAAGTGCCCTGTCTCCTGCGGAGCCCGTCTATTCCCCATGGTCCTTACGGAGTCCCCAGCATCCATACGGACTACGAGAAATAGATTTACCGGTAAGTAAAATCTTATTTTATTCATGATGCAGTTGTGCTACTATATACAGTATATCTGTTTCAGGAACATTTTTTTCAATTATCGCCTACAATGGGCCAATTATTAATACCTGTGATCTACAAAAAAGGTTATATATTATTGAAAAAGGACACCCCACATTTGCCATCATAATTGTGCAAAGTATATTAGTATATAGTTTTTTTTTTTTTTTTTTTTTTATGTATGTGTTTTCATTCATGTGCTTTTCTTATAAAATATGTTGTTAGTTTTAAAGAAAAATATTTTTGATTGAAAATTAAAAAGCAAATTTATTGCAAAAACTCTTCTGGTGGTTTTTGGTACATATCAGATTGGGGTTAATGAAATGAACCCCACACCCTTGTCAAAAAAATTACTATGTTCCAAATATATGGTGTGGAGTTTGTATGTGTTCACAAGCATGTTTTGAGTGTTTATTGCAGATTAAACTTCTATAAGCAATATATATATATATATATATATATATATATATATATATAATTTATTTATTTTAATTAGCCCCTGGTGTTGTGAAGTTCTTTGAATTAAATGTTAGTTGCATTATTAGTATGTTTTTAAACGTTTGCAGATTACTAATGTGGCTCGTTTAGAAAAAAAAATAGTTTGTGGCATAAATTTTTTGTTATAAACTGGATAATTATATTTGGTTCTTGCAATTAAATGAAGAATTTTAGTACAGTATATGGTTCCTCACTTTATCCGTGACAAATAAAAGTTCAGCACACAAGTACTGTAATGTGTCATTGGTGTAGAAATAAATCTGCGATGCACAGCATGAAATAATCTAATACACAGTACTATAAAAAATGTTTTCGTCAGGTATGGAAAAAAATGCTGAAGAGCAATCGAAATCAAATCAATATTTGGTCATCTACCCTTTGCCTTAAACAGCATCTATTCTTCTAGGTACACTTGCAGACAGTTTTTGAAGTAATTCGGCAGGGAGGTTGAGCCAAACATCTTGGAGAACTCACCACAGATCTTCTGTGGATGTAGGTTTGTTCACATCCTTCTGTCTCATTATGTAATCCCTGACCGACTCATTCATGTTGAGATCAGGGCTCTGTGGGGGTCATATAATCACTTCCAAGACTCCTTGTTCTTCTTTACACTGATGGTTCTCAATGACATTAGTTATATGTTTGTTTGAGTTGTTGTCCTGCTGCAGAACAAATTTGGAGTCATTCAGATGCCTCTCTGGTACCTTTTGCGATGTCTCTCCTGGTTGGCGCAGAGGGCTTGTCGCAATGCTTCCGTGCATCGCTCCCGGTTCAAGCTGCCCGCTGACACAGCATTATCCTCCATAATGTCTGCTTCCGGGTTTTTGGGCCTAATCTAAAGTTCCCTCCAAAACTGGACCTGGGCACAGCCATCTCGGATTCTGTCAGCTGACCCTCCATTGTCCAATCCTGGATCCTCTTCCAGCCAGTTGATCGCAGCAACCAATCTATGTGTACCTTTGGGTATAAAGGTGATTTCCTGCTGACATCAGGCAGTCTCTTCTCAGGAAGTAACAGCTCTGTGCTGAGCTCTTACATACTATGAGTTTGCTCTGATCCATTTACAGCCTGGTATTTGTTAAGTCCAAGTATATCTGCTATTACATCTGCACAGGGCCGCCATCAAGGGGGTGCCCTCTATACACTTATCCCGGGCCCGGGCACTCTGACAGAGATTGGAGGGCCCGGGCTGCTCAAACAGTTTGCCGTAGGTATTCCCGGCGTCGGCCGCCGCTGGTGAGACTGCCTGAGGCTGCCGCTGCTCCCCTTCCCCTGAGGCCGCAGGCTGCTCTCTTCCGCCGCCCGCTGCCAATCATATTAAGCAAGCAGCACCTTGCGGTTTAATAAAGTTTATTGGAGACGGGCGCGGCGTGACGTCATGATGCCGCGCCAGTGAAGAGGAGCCGCTCAGCAGTCGGCCGCCATGCTGGACAATGGATTGAAGAGAACTGGAGGCCAGGAGCAGACACAGTGGGTGAGAGGACACTCAGGACGGATTTGCAGAAGGTGAGTATTACTGTATGTAAGTGTTTTTTGATTGTTGTGAGTGACACTTAAGACAGTATGGCCGTTCCCCCTAATGTCAGTACTGCATCCCCTGGCTGTGCCTCCTCCCCCCTTGGCATATATATATATATATATATATATATATATATATATATATATATATATATATATATATATATATATAATTTTTTTTTTTTTAATAAGGTGTTAAATACATTGTCGAATTCAATGGGGGCTCATGAAATATTTAAGGGGTGGGGGAATCATTAAATATTTATTAGGTGGGGCAACATTAAATAAGGGGTGAGCGAGGGTCATTATTATATAAGAATAAAATGTGTATACACACACACACACACACATATTCTATTATTCTTATATAATAATAACCCTCGCTCACCCCTTATTTAATGTTGCCCCACCTCATAAATATTTAATGATTCCCCCACCCCTTACGAATTTCCCGAGCACCCATCATGTTTGATAATGTATACATTTTTCTTTATTTTAATAAGGTGGTAAATATTTTTTGTAAAAGTGTGTGTGTGGGGGCAAGGGGCCCTGCCTATTTTGTCAGTCCCGAGCCCTACAATTTCTGGTGGCAGCCCTGCATCTGCATCTCTCTAGGACTTCCAGTGTCATCATTCCAGATCCAGTCCGGTCAGCACTTTAGTCCATTCCGGTTACCATTCTGGTTCCATCCTTGCCAATATCCCAGTTGCATTCTGGTTACAAATCTGTTTGTTTTTGTTTACAGCATCAGCAGTGATCCGCCGTTTTAGTATAATAAAATTGTTGCTCATATTATACCTGCCTAAAGTCAAGTTCCATGTGCAAAACCTGGTTAAAGCCTTCTTGCTTCACTCACACTCCCTCCAAGTCGGCTTGGCCCATAAACGCCTGCCCAAGCCAGACCCTATCCTCAGGTGTGACAGCAGGTACACCCATCTACTTCGGAGAAGTCTGTCCAGAAGTGGTCTCCATGGACAGTGCTGGACTGGGCCATGTTTAGGGGTGTGGCTGGTCTCCAGAGAGGAGGTATCAAGTAGAGAGTGCATTGGCTGGGCCCCTTGATAAACATATACAATAAATACTGCTAGTGTATGCATGATACTGTACCAGGAAGGCACTGTAGAAAATATACCATAGTCCTGTGCAGTATAATTCCTGTGCAGTATAAGGTAATATATTTACAGTATAATGTACAGAGTCTGGAATCTGATCCCTAGATGAGGAGGAGGAGGGCCTACAGATAGTAGGGCCCACTGGGGGTTTCCCCTGTACACCTGTAGGCCTGCCCAACCCTGTTCATGGAAGAATTGTGTCCAAAAGCCATGGGTGTGGTATTGAAGGTCGAGCATCCTTAGGTCGACAGTGTCTAGGTTGACAGGGATTCTAGGTCGACAGGTCAAAAGGTTGACATGAGCTTTAAATCTTTTTTGGTGTCGTTTTCGCTGTACAGTGACCGGGAACCCCAATTAGTGCACCACGTCCCCTCGCATGGCTCGTGTTCGGGCAAGGTGCCTCGCTGCGCTTGGCATGGGTTCCGTTCCCAATCGTAGTCCACGTGGATTGTAAAGTATGAACAAGTTCAAAAAAATATATTTAAAAAAAACACAAAAAACTCATGTCGACCTTTTGACCTGTCGACCTAGAGACTGGATACCTTCATGTGGAGGCAAAGCAAAACGACTCAACTGTGCACGAAAGCACAGGAACTGAGATGTAGATAATTGGCAGCAGGTGCCCTGGACTGATGAGTGAAAATTTTAAATATTTGGCTATAACAGAAGGAAGTTTGTTCATCTATCTAATCTATTCTATCTAGTCTATCTATCTATTCTATCTATTCTATCTATCTATCTATCTATCTAGTGATGCAGGCTCTCCAGTGAATGCTTACAATGTGTGTACTATCTAGGCTATCATAATCCCTGCTAAATTGTTTCCATAATTGACATGGTGGGTTGGTGAGTCAAGGACTGTGGGTGGCTGCAATAGGAATGTTTTGTGGTCAAGCTACAGTACAGTATATAACATTGGAGTAAAATTCTGCCTGTGTTTATACTATTGCTTTGTAACTTTACATTTGAGGATGGATTAAACCAATGGACCAAACACTTTTTTGGAGTTTTATACATATGGCACATATCTCAGGGCTGCAGTGTGCAGCGGTAGTTAGCCTTTTGCTTGAGATTGCTGAGAAATCACCTGCATTAGGCTTTTGATACATATAATCATGCAGAAACTGTAGCTTTTTATGAAAAGGCAGCTTCATAAATAGGCATATTAAACACTGATCTAGAATGTGACAATTTTTAAAACCAATTTTCCATTTTTTTTTTCTTTACCAAAGTCTCTGTCCACCAAATTTCACACAGTGTCAAGTACTGTAACCACTTTACCCACTAGAAGACTTCTGGCGGTCTGGCTAGTCAATGGATTATGGGTAAATTACTCGCCAATCAAAATGTCATAGCAAGGATCCACCTAGTTTCCAAAAGTGGAAAGGTGATCTCCCGTGTAGGCACTAGGTGGACAAATCAAGGCATATGTGCATTACTCACTTTAATATTTTTTTATTTATTCGAAAGGGATATTTCAATTTAGGAGGAATGTTATAAGCCAGCAGAATGAAGCACGACTGCTTGTAATGGCGACACATTGCGACCACAACATTGCTAATTTTACTTTGCACCCTAATAGGGCTGCACAGTAAACTGAAGGATGTTTGGCTTTTGTAAGTATCAGTAGTATGCATATTGTGACCTAACATTGCTCCGAATTGAATGCCCCCATAATATACAGTAGTAAACATTTATACATAAATTTATTGTCCATGTTCAGTGTCAATTAAGTAATATTACACAGTCAGCACCACCCTAGGTTACACGTCGTAGGGGATAAAAAGAAGACACCCCTTTTTAAATAGTGTTTCATCTATAAGTTCCTTATGGGCATCACTGTAGTTTTTAGCATTTCAAACCTACCGTACTAAAGCGATAAATGTTGCAGCTGGTAACCAAATTTAATGCTTTCCACAACCTCAATGAATAGGTTTCTGACTCTGTTCTTGTCATTTGCTTTATATCTGTTAACTTGTATTGAGCACTGTTTGTGTGAGCGTTTCATAGTCCTGTATTGCATCATCCTAATTTCCAGCCCTCAGAGACAGCTGTCTTACATTCCTCATCTTGCTCCCATATGTTGTGTGACACTACTACATTTTGGATGATATGAACTGGGGTTTGTAAACCAGGAATGCAGCGCAGCAGCCTTTCTGTGAGGCTTAATCCAATAAAGTATTCTTTAAATTGACCCATTTGTATCAAATAAGAGAGCTGGCATGCAAATCCTTTTGCAAATCAAAAAAACATTGTAATAGATGGAATGAAAACAAAAAGTAAGAAATGCCTAAATGAGGAGTAAATATGACCTTCACAGCGATTCAAATATATAAAATACACTATACCAGTGGTTCCCAAACTTTTTTGATTCACGGCACCCTAGAGTATCAGAATTTTTTTCATGGCACCCCAAGGCTAAAAGTTCCTTATTGAGAAATTTAGAAAGAAATATTACATTACATGAATTATGTTTATATGTCATCCTTAGGTTCAATTGTGTGGTGAAGGACAAGATTTGATTGTTTTGTGATTGACAGCCACCAGCACTGGTTTTGCCTATTACATTGACCATAAGTAATTTGATTTGGTCCTGGACCACCAATACAAGGCCCCGAGGCACCCCAACTAGGAACACAACCACTACACTATACAAAGCCCAACTCCCAAATTGCTGTTCATACCAGTCTGGTGCTAACAAGAGCGCTGTCTTTTGTATAAAAATAAATACATTTCCCCAATGTTTAAGTGAATAGAGCCAACAGTCGGGAATTACTGAAGGCAACATAAATACAGCTATAAAGCCTAGCATCCTGATTGCATGTGATTAAACAATACAGCAGTGCAATGTGTATACGCATGAGGCTAACATGTTAATTAGTGCAGACATGAAATAATTACCCCCTCTGATGTCAATATCTTCATTGTTGGGATACCGCAGTCAGTCATGTGGACTGCATCCTGACCGCCAGGATTTCATATTCCGTTTAGATATATTGAAGTCAGAACATCATGATATAAGAATAGTTTTTTTCCTATCTGTTGTTGTTAGACTGAACCTGAATGGTGCTTTTTAACTGATATGTGGATGACCTGAATTGTAATTTTGTTGTTTTTTTACAATGACAAATTATTATTATTATATTCAGCAAGTGAAGAGGCCATTTTCTGCTTCATCCACTAAGAGACACTGGAGCTTAAGACACAGAGTTGGCCCTAGGAATAGGCAAACTAGGCGAATGCCTATAAGATGGCTCAGCTTGACATCGGGCAGTGGCGGGACCTGGACGGTAAAGCTTGATAAAGCTCCCTCTCCCCTCTGTTCCCTCGCTCCTCCAAACTCCGCCCTCCACCCGCACAGGCTCCCCTCATCTCTCTCCTCACTATTCCAAACTCAACACCTCCTTCCCCTGCACAGGCTCCCCTCACTTCTCCAATCTCCGCTGCCCTCATTTGTGGCACCCCCGATTCCCCCTCCCCTTGCACAGACTCCCCTCTTCTCTGTGTTCTTTCACTGCTCCAGACTCTGCCGTCTCCCATTCGCGGCACCCCCAATCTCCTCCCCATCTTCCACACAGGCTTCCTACTCCTCTCTGTTCACTGCTCCAACCCCCCATCTGCAGTACCCCCTTCCCCTTACACGCACAGCCTCCCCTCTCCTCTCTCTTCCCTCAGTCAGTGGAGTAACTACCATAGGTACAGGAGATGCGGCTGCTATGGGGCCTGGGATGCCTTCTGGGCCTGCTGCTCCCCTGCACCCAGTCATGTTGCAGCACGCAGGCTTCCCCGCAGTTACCACTGGATCAGGTGATTTTTTTATTTTTTTTTCTTAAAACTGTTTGCCAACGGGCCCTGCCACCACTCCTTGCATGACAGGCAGCACCGCTGTGACTCCCCACACGCACTACCCCATAATCGTGTCTGGTCTGAGCATCCGCAAGACACTATTCCCCCCCCCCCCCCTTCTCCTGAGCAGCACTACTGTGCTCAGCAGGAGGAGTTTCAGAAATGTGAGGTGTGCCATGACACAGCCACGTATTCTATGAAATGCGAGCATGCACGCTGAAGCGTCTGGTGATGAGGAGTCAGGACCCTGGACAGATGCCAGCTGCAGTTCCAGCACAGAATCCCTGGATGGATGCCAACTTCAGACACCCTGGACGTGGACAGGTTGGCATTGTCTGGGCATTACTGTATGGGGTGTAATGTTGTACAATTGGCATTCCTGTGTGTGGCTTAATGTGGTGCAATGGGCATTACTGTATGGGACGTAATGTAACGCAATGGGCATTACTCCAGGAGGAACCCACCACGGCTTACTGCAGCCGATGTTATCTTCCCTGGTCACATAGTTATAGTTACATAGTTGTTGAGGTTGAAAATAGACAAATTTCCATTGAGTTCAACCTGTATTTTAATTTTTTTTAAATATTCATTAAATGCTGTATCCTTTGATATTTTTCTTCCGCTAGGAATTTTATCTAATCCATTTTTAGACTTATTGATTGAGTCCACCATTACTACCTTCTCTGGCAGAGCGTTCCAAATTCTTACTGTTCTTTCTATGAAGAATCCTGTTCTCCGTTGTGTATGACATTTTTTTTTCTTCTAACGTCAGGGGATGTCCTCATGTCCTATGTAGTGTTTTTTTGATGAACAAATCGTTTGATAAATCCTTGCATTGTTCCTTAATGTATTTAAAAATATTAATAATGTGTCCTCTCAGTCGCCTCTTTTCCAGTGTAAACAAATCTAACCTTTTAAGTTTTTCCTCATAATCTTAACCAGTTTAGTGGCTCACCTCTGAACCTTTTCGTGTTCCAAGATATCTTTTTTTATAGTGAGGTACCCAGTACTGTACACAATATTCCAGATTTGGCTGCACCAATGATTTATACAGTGGCAGGATCACACTCTCATCCCTTGTCTCCATTCCCCTTTTTATGCATGCTAACACCTTATTTGCTTTTGTTGCTGCATTTTGACATTGCGTACTGCGTGTGGTCTTCAGTTTGCCGGCTGTTGGGATCCCGGGACACAGTATACCGGCACCAAAATCCTGACACCCGGCATACCAACACTTTTTCTCCCTCTTGGGGGTCCATGACTTCCCTGGTGGGAGAATAGATAGCATGGCACCGTAGCACGCCCCCGTGCCCGCAAGCGGCTCATTTGTGCTTGCCCAGCTGTCGGTATGCCGGCGGTCGGGATTCCGGTGCCGGTATGCTGGCCGCTGGGAGCCCGGCCACCGGCATACCCTACTACACCCGCGTACTGCTACTAAGTTTATTGTCGATGAGCACTCCCAAATCTTTTTCACCTACTGTTATCCCTACATTTTCCCCATTTAGTTTATAGGCTGCCTGAATGTTCTTAGTCCCAAAGTGCATAACTTTACATTTGTCTGTATTGAACCTCATTCTCCATTTATCTGCCCAGACCTCAAGTCTAGATAAGTCATTCTGTAGAGACTCCACATCCTTGTATGAATTAATTACTCTACATAGCTTAGTATCATCTGCGAAAATTGACACTGTGCTTTCCAGTCCCTTTCCTAGGTCATTAATGAATTTGTTAAACAACAATGGTCCAAGTACTGAACCCTGCGGTATTCCACTGAGCACTGAAGCCCATTCAGAGTATATCATATTAATCCCCACTCGCTGTTCCCTATTGAACAGCCAATTATTAACCCAAGTACAAATAGTGTCACCTACCCCAAGCTCCCTTAATTTGAGAATGTCTCTTATGTGGAACTTTGTCAAAGTCCTTAGCGAAATCCAAAAAGATCACATCCACTGCTTGACCCTGATCAATATTATGGCTCACTTTCTTGTTGAAGCTTATTAAGTTAGACAGGATCTGTCCTTCACAAAACCATGCTGATTCCTAGTAGTAACCTTGGAGGTATCCAAGTACTCAAGTATGCTATCCCTTAATATACCTTCTAGTAATTTCCCCACTATAGATGTCAAACTTACCAGTCTATAGTTACCGAGGGGAGTTTTAGTACCCTTTTTAAATATTGGAACTACCTCTGCTATACGCCAGTCCTTAAGTATCATTCCTGATCTAATTGACTCTCTGAAAATCAAATATACATTAAGTTCCATAAGAACCATGGGGTGGAGTCCATCTGGTCCAGGAGATTTATTTATCTTAATTTTACTTAGTCTCTCCCGGACTACTTCCTCATTTAACCAAGTACCTAGCATCGGGTCATTATCGTAGCTTATATTATGCTCTACTCTCGTCAACCTGTCCTCCTTCGTGAATACTGATGAAAAGAATTTATTAAATAAATCCGCTTTTTCCCTATCATCATTAATCAAGACATCCAACTCGCCCGGACCAAATGGGGGGGGCGGGCTGCAGCGGCTGCGTGACGTCATACGCAGCCGCTGCAGGCCAGGGAGCGAGGAGTAGCTCCCGGCCAGCTCGCTAAAGCTGCGCTGGCCGGGAGCTACTCCTGAAGTGCAAAGGCATCGCCGCTGTGCGATGCCTTTGCACTTCTGCGAGGTTGGGCCGGACTGACATGCGGGGTGGACTAGCCCCATGCTGGGCGTCCCCCCGCATGTCAGGAAAGTTGATCGTAGCTGTGCAAAATTTTGCACAGCTACGATCAACTCTGAATGTCCCCCATTGAGCGTAGTTGTAAAAACATCCCACATTTCAGCAGTATTCTTACCATGCAATACAATTTCCCAATTGATGTCCCTCATTGCTTGTTTCAGCAATATGAAATTAGCTTTCTTAAAGTTTAAAAGTTTTAGTTAGACCCTTTATATTGTTGTTTTTGGAAGCTGATATCAAATGTGGTCATATTGTGATCATTTCCTAGGGTCTCCCCTACTTTAGTATTTGATATTATTTCCTCATTATTAGTTAGTACTAGGTCCAGTATAGCCCTATGCCTAGTTGGTTCCACGATTACCTGGGACAAGTAGTGATCTTTTAGCATGTTTAAGAACCTATTACTCCTAGTTGTATTTACTGTTTCGGTGTTCCAGTTTATGTCTTGGTAATTAAAGTCCCCAACAATAATGACATCCCCCATACCTGCAGCTTTTTCGATTTGCTGCAAGAGTAGTAATTCATCAGACACACTAATATCTGGCGGTTTATAGCATGTCCCTATTAAAAGTTTTTTTTTATATCTCTACCCCCACTTGAAATCTCAACCCACAGTGCCTCCACGTTATCTCCAGTCCGCTCGTAAATGACTTCTTTTAAATATGGGTTTAAGAAAGGTTTAACATATAGACAAACACCCCCTCCCTTTTTATGAGTCCTATTTCTTCTGAAGAGGGTGTACCCCTCCATGTTTGCCGGCCAGTTGTGAGAATCGTCCCACTGTGTCTCTGTAATGCCTATTATATCATATTGGTCATTAAGTGCAATTGTTTCTAATTTCCCCATAGTTACCTGACTCTGGAATTCTTAAGGCGCAAGGGTATCCTGGAAACAGCGATTCCCATTATGCTTTCGGCTCAGAAGCCAGTGACATCTGCTCACTACCATTGTATTTGTAGGTCTTACATAGCGAGGTGTGAGGGGCATGGCTTCCCCACTACGTCCTTGTTTGCTAATCATCTTACAAACGGGGCTGGACACTGGGCTTCGTTTGGGATTGCTGAAGATGCAAGTTTTTGCTTTGTCCATTTTCTTCAGTGCTGCTTGACCCTGCTTCTGGAAATTTTAGACTTTCCTTTAGGGCATCCTGCTGGTCCAGTTGCATTTTGGTCCGCCTGCAGACCCTTAGGATTTTAACCTCGTCTTTACTTTTTTCAGCTGTGTTTGTGCCTTTGGAGGTGGGGGAGCTGAAGTACCTGTCCTGGAAAACAGACCCCTGCTGGCTTTGGCTTCCACTAGGAGGGTGTCCGAGCTTGATGCATAATCCTTTCATTCCCTATATCTTATTTTCGATGACTATCGAAGCAGAACTTCTCACAAAGCCAGCTTTCTTGCCGAAAGTGGTCTCTTATTTCCAGATCAAACGGCTTATCGTTGTCCCTGCATTGTCTGATGACACTGCGTCTTCACACTCTTTGGATATGGTACAGGCTCTCCACATCTATGTTGCCCAAACAGCAGCATTGCGCAAATTGGATGCCTTTTTTTGTGCTCTATGATTCTGCAAGACATGCATGGCCTGCTCCCAAGAGGATGTTGGCCAGATGGATCTATCTGGCTATATGTCAGGCTTACGTCGCCAGTGCTCTGACTCCGCCTGTTTCCATCTTGGTGCACTCTCCGCGCTTAATGGGTACCTCTTGGGCTACTCACAGAGGTGCTTCTGCAGTACAGCTCTGTCATGCGGGCACTTGGTCCATGGTACACACTTTTTGTATGGTATTACCATTTTTATACCATTGCGGCCACGTATTTAGGTTTTGCTCACCGGGCTTAGCAGGTATCACAGCCCCCACCTGGGTGGGTAGCCTTGGAACATCCCCAGTATCTTAAGCATTCACTTGACACCCTCCCAGCGCTGCATTACCTGCCACTGTTCTGTGGTTTTGGTTGTGTGACTGTATGTTGTTGTCTGCAGTGTGTTTTTTTTTTTTTTTTTTCCCCTGATGAAGTCGTTAAGACGAAACGCGTAGGGTCTGTCAGTTATGAGTTATAAATCTAGATTGTGAAGACTCTCCCTTTTGCGCTCACACCTTGCTAAGGTGAGGGAGGATCTAACTTGCCATCGACAAATCCTGGTTATTTCTCATTGATGCACAAATTCTATTCCTGTACGTTTTCAATGTGTATATCAAAAATTGTGTTAATAAACCAACAATTGGTATTAATTGGCCTTTGGGTCTTTTGTTTTGTGTGCTTTTCTGGTGAGGGGATATCTGTTTCAGGATCCTGGGAAAACATATGTTAAATAACTCTCCAATTCACAGTCCACACTCATTGGGTCCATTTAGGAAGATTCAAAGAATATTTATGGAATATAGCACACTTGGGAATTGAGTTTCTCTCTCTCTCTCTCTCTCTCTCTCTCTCTCTCTCTCTCTCTCTCTCTCTCTCTATATATATATATATATATATATATATATATATATATATATATATTGTCAAAGTCAGAAAAATGTCTCTATGCACGTTGCCATATTTGCACCGCACACTGGTCCGCGCTGCGCATGCGTACGCTCTCCCGTGAAGGCGCATACCCGCGATAGCGTGCACTCGCAGGCGCGGTATGCGTATTTACGGTAGAGTTTATGTAGTCGTAGCGTGCGACTCATTCGTTACAAATGTTCACAATTAATGTAGTTTGTAGATCATGGTCACCTTGATAGATTCTGAAAGTCTGGTTAAAATAGAAGGTCCCTGTTTAAAGGAATCCCTCTTTGTATTGTACGAAGGGTCTGACAGGAATCATACAGCAGTGTTTGGTACCCATCGGAAGAGTATTTAATTAGTAATATTCCGGTGTTGGTTTGGAGCGTATTAATCGCTCGTGCGAATAGTTATGGACATAAGAAGTTTATGTCCATTTCTATTATTTACACATACTCAGGTATGCGGCGGGAAACCCAGTTTCCCACCCACCTGAGCTGTTGGAAATCGTCACAGCCCACCTGTATGAATCACCCTATGACCTTTTGTTATGATGCAGGGCCGAATTCCTTCGGCCAATGGACAATGGGATTGTAGGACCATGAGATTGCATTGTGTGTGGGGCATAAATAGGCAGGCCGACCACATCCAGCTCTCACTCTCTCATCAACGGTTATCTGCTGATAGCCGGGAGCTGGATATCGAGGCGCAGGCGATCATACCCTTTGTGCGTAAGTTTCTCTCCGTAATCATTGTCTTTCTGTGAGCCAATTTCTCTCATCTCTCTCTCTCTCTCTCTCTCTCTCTCTCTCTCTCTGTTCTGTTCTCTCATATCTCCCCTAGACTAGGCTAGTATTGTATTGTATTAGATAGTATTGTATTGTATTGCATTTAGGTCAGTGTAGTATTGTCTTTTTGTATTTATTGTTTAGTTCTGTGGTTAGGAAGTCTCTGTTATATTGTAGTGTATCATTTGTACTGTTATCCCCTTTTTCAAATATATTAGATATAATACAGTTAATAGGCTTTGGAACCTAAACCAGTATCTGTGTATTTTCTATAGTATTAAGTGTTCACTTGAGCGTCGGTGACGCTCAAGCAGCCTTGTAGTTAGTCAGGTTACACAAGGTTGCACTTACACCCTGTACTCACATTAAGGTATTCTGTGTATTTCATTGGTATAAGGTTTAAACATTAAGGTATAGCGTTGTGAGCGTCTGCGCCGCTGGTGACCTCCTCGTGGTCTCGAGCGTATGCTACGCCATAGCGAATCATTACTCTAGTCATAACCAATAACGTGTCCTGTGATCACTGGGCCGTGAGCGAACGTGACGCTTGAGCGTCTCGCCTACGGCTGAGCGATCGTTACGCAACTAGCGTACCATTACGGTACTTCTTAAGCAAACAGCGTACAGTGTTCTTAGACTTCATAAAGGGTTGTTTATACAACAACGGAATTTAGAATTGTCAATTTGGGACTCGTCCTATCCTTCTCATATCTGCACTAGGTAGATCAGCAGACATTATCCCCCAGCAAAGGGTGGGAGGTTGTCTCCCAGTGCTGACGGGATAAGCGTCTGCTTCGCTTAGATAAAGAGTGCTGAAGGAATCCGGGAACCGGAAGTAAGAACAAAACGCTTGTGTCTTTTAAAAACTGTTTTATTTCTCTTCTGTCTTGCGTATACACGCACGCATACATTTATCTGCATTTCTTTTTTTTCAATTTCGTATATCACTATTCCTGTTTGCCAATTTTTATAGTTGATAGAAAGTGCTAAAAGAGATTTGCTGTTATTTCATAGTAGAGGTAATAGTTAAAGTATAGAACAACACACGATTTGTCTGAGATACAAGGCAGTCAGTGTGGATTGCGGTAGATGATCAGGGATCATTTACATTGATAAAAGTATATATTGTGTTACGGTGGATCTTTGCATTGCGTACACGTGTCGCTAACAAAGACTAGCGTACGCAATCCAAAAGGCAGACGCACGCAGCGTACATTACGCAACGTAGCGTCCGGTTACGCTCACGTAGCTCAAGTCACGAAAAAGGTGAATTAGCGCAAAGCGAGAATTAGCGCAAAGGCGATAAGTAACGCACAGCGGTAGATAACGCGAGGCGGTAAATAACGCAAATCTATTTTTGGAAAAAAAAAAAAAATCTGAAATTTAGTTTAACAGATCCTGCTCCTAATTGGTAACACTGTTGGACTGAAGACAATTTCTGCGCAGAAATAGATATAGAAACAAAGTGTACATGTGTTGAGTGAGTGTGGTTTTGTATACATAAGTTTATACAACTTTAAGGTGGAACCAAAAGGAAAGCCGGGTACTCGTCAAGGGACATACGTGTAAGTGACATATACGGTGGCTAGGGAGGCATCCCTGGTTAAATAATATTTGAGCATTAGAGTATAGCGGACCATAAGGTAACAAGACCAGGAGGTCATAAGGTAACAAGACCAGGAGGTCATAAGGTAACAAGACCAGGAGGTCGTAAGGTAAAAGGTCCGCTATAAAAGTCCAGTGGCACAACGCCTGGGGTGTTGGTGCAGAACCCATATAGGCCATACAAGCTCTTGCTGAAGGAATCGCGGCCGGAAACATCGATTCCATTGATCTTTCAGTACATAACAAGTAGTGCTTGTGTACTGAACGATTGGACCGCACGTAATTGTGTGCAGTAGTTAGTAATCTGACCTAATACCATTAGAGTAAAGTGGTCACAAACGCTATTTGTACATTCTGACGTGATTTGTGTAATTTTTTTATTTTTAAAAGGGAAGTTCGCTGGTCACTCAGGAACTATCTAACAACCCCACCTTTACTGGAAAGAGTAAGTGTCCTGCGGGTAACCCTCATATGTTCCAGTAAACTGAAGGTTCCATAGGGGCCCTGTATCGAGTACGCCAGCACCACGTCGGTGTGATCAGGTCGTATTGGTCGAGGTGGGCGAGTGAGTGGGGTACTCGGTAAACCGCCACCGCCGGCCTACTGTGGAGTAATTTGGTTGTCTGAAAAGGCTTGCTGAAAACCTTGATACAGAGATCCAAGGAGGACTAAGCAACACCTGCAGACTATGGGGGCCAGTTGCTCAGGTAGGGGGCGATCAACCCTGGTTCAGGTTGATTCTGTGAACCGACCAGTTGGGTCGGCACGATATGTAATGTGTGAAAAATATGGAAGTCACACCGAATCTTTATGTGATGAATGGGAGAGAATGACTGTACAAGACAGGGACAAATTCCCAAGAATAGGTAGCTTTAGTCCAGAAGTGTTACAAAATTTAAGGAGGAGGATATGTCTCGTAAAATCAGCAAAGAGACGAATTCAGCATCATGATTATTTACAGTTATGGCACCAGGAAGGTGAGATACAGAGAGGTTTGGCTCTGGCGGCAGGATCTGGGGCAGTCAGGAAGCTGATAGCCACAGCTCCTCCTCCACCATACATTGCAGGAGAGAAGTTGATTACGGAGAGAAACGCACTGGGTTATAAAACAAAAACTCTTAGTAACCTTGTAAATGTTAATGATGTTAACCAAATAACTCATGCAAGTATTAACCCGTGCAAGATGTACCCTGTTTTGAACCTTCCTCAGGAGTGTGATCAAGAAGACGATTCAGCAACAATTTCAGCTCTCTCTCTTGCAGCCACCATAGCAGAGACCACAGTAGGCACAGCGACACCCACGAGATTAGTGAAAGCCCCTAGCGGAGGGATAGGTGAGGTCGTGTCAACGGGTAAGTACGGCACCATGCACTACACTGAAACAATTGTACCACAACAAGCTGTAGAATCTACACAGGAAGAGGCTGTTAGAATTGCTCCTGTAAGGGTAATAGCAGTTCCCAATGGAAAAACAGATGTGTCTGGAGCCACTCCCATAAGGAACATTGCCATGTACACTCCATTTTCCAGAATGGAATTAAGAACAATAGTGTCCGAATTTCCTGACCCCAGGAAGGACTTAGTTGCTAGCCAAAAATACATCAGGGATCTAGGTAACACTGTAGAACCCAACAACAAGGATTGGCAGATACTGCTAAGAGCTTGTTTACCTTCCAATGTTGACGCAACTCAATTTTTAGCTGACTGTGCATTGGATAAAGATGTACCGCTTACAGACGTGTACAACAAGGATAATGTAAAAAGGATAAATTTACAGCTAAAGGAGTATTTCCCTGCCGTTGTTAAATGGAATAAAATATTTTCCATTAAGCAAAAGGAGTCCGAAACGGCAACAGAATATTTTCACCGGGCACTATTAGAAATGGCAAAGTACACTGGTATAGAAGACATTAAGACCAACCCAAACCATCGAGAAGTAGCAGTATCTGTACTGATGGATGGTTTGAAAGAAACATTAAAAGCTAGGGTACAGACCACGCAACCATGCTGGCGAGGTCTGTCAGTGTCCACATTGAGAGAGGCTGCTATTGATCACGACAGAAATATCACTAGGCACAGGGAGTCGCAAAGTGATAAGTTGATGTCAGTAAGTATACAGGCGCTGACCACAAAGCAGCCTGCGTATGTACCACCGAATCCTGTGGGTAAGGCAAGTGTAATAACATGTTTTTCTTGTAACAGACCGGGACACTTTGCACGAGAATGTAGAACAAAGAATGTACAAAGATCTTTTCAACCCCCTAGACAACAACACAACACACGACAATGGGAGCAGGGTCCACAGAGGCGGAGTTTTGAGCCACATACAGGGGAAACAAAAAGATATCCCCCGAACAGAGATTGGCATGCCTCTGGTAGTTCCCAGCTAACCCCCGCACAAGTAGTCGCTGCCAGCGGGATTCAGGGAGGTCAGCATACCCAATAGGGGTGTGGCCATACCTGTAATCTGCACCCAGTTAAGTTGATTGCTAGTCTTGGAAGCGAACCAGAGATTGCAATCAATGTAGCTGGTAAAACTTTAAACTTTCTTGTAGACACAGGGGCGGCCAAGTCAGTGATAAATTCGACAGTGGGCATGAGAACCACTGGTAGGACAATTCCAGCCACGGGAGTAACAGGAGTAGTCCAGCACTACCCTGTTAGCAAACCAGCCGAGATTACAATAGGGCCTTTGCATACCAAGCATTCCTTTTTGCTGGCTGCATCGGCACCAACTAATCTCCTGGGAAGAGACTTACTATGTAAAATGGGTTGCGTCATTTATTGTACTCCTGAAGGTGTATTCTTGGACATCCCTGAGAATCACGCTCAGGAAGTACGAGACATGTTAGACTCCCCATCAAAATTAATGTCACATTCCATTATGACAAATAGGAATCCATCCCAAGTAGAAGAGATGACATCTCAGATACCAGAGTCACTTTGGACAAAAGATGGACAGGACACTGGATTAATGGCAAATGTAGCTCCAGTAGTTGTACAAGTAAAAGATGGTAGGATAGCTCCAAAAATCCCACAGTATCCTCTGAAGCCAGAGGTGGAGTTAGGAGTTTTTCCCGTAATAGAGCGCTTGCTACAACAGGGCATTCTAGTAAGAACGTCCAGCACAGCAAATAGTCCCATCTTCCCTGTTAAAAAGAGTGGGGGGAGGGGTTACAGGCTAGTGCAGGATCTAAGGGGGATTAACAAAATAGTTGAGAGTCAGTTCCCCGTAGTGCCTAATCCAGCTGTCATCCTAATGCAAATTCCTCCCACTGCCAAATTTTTCACTGTTATTGACCTCTGCTCCGCATTCTTTTCGGTACCTCTGCACCCTGACAGCCAATATTTGTTTGCATTCACATACAGAGGAGTCCAATACACGTGGACTCGGTTACCCCAAGGTTTCATAGATAGTCCAAGTATATTTTCTCAGGCTTTGCATGATTGTTTACAGTCTTTCCAACCGAAGAGTGGATCAGTGTTGATACAGTACGTGGATGATCTACTACTGTGTTCTGATTCATTGGAAGCTTCCCTGAAGGATACGAAACAGCTCCTGTTTCATCTTTCAGACACAGGTCACAAGGTTTCCAAAGACAAGTTACAATTATGCCAAACTAAGGTAAAATATTTGGGACACTGTCTAACACAAGGACTGAGACACCTGACCGCTGATAGAATCCAAGCCATTAGAGACATGACACTGCCACAAACCCAACAACAGATCAGGACGTTTCTAGGAATGTGTGGGTATTGCCGTAATTGGATCCCAGGGTTTTCCATATTGGCGCTACCTTTGCAGGAAATGGTCTCTTCAAACAAACCTGATCGGATTTCGCATACAGACGAATCTGAAACAGCATTTGAGAGACTCAAGCAATGCCTAACGCAGGCACCAGCACTAGGTATGCCAGACTATGGGAAACCCTTTGAACTATACGGAACAGAAAGTGCTGGGTGCGCAGCAGGTGTACTAACACAAAAACACGGTGATGCCAGCAGGCCAGTTGCATATTACAGCGCTCAGCTAGATACGGTAGCGCGATCCCTCCCCACATGCTTGCGTAGCGTTGCGGCGATAGCATTGCTAGTGACAAAAAGCGAAGATGTCGTGCTAGGCCACAACCTCACAATCCATACACCGCATGCCGTATCTGCCTTATTGAATTCTGCCCAAACCAGACACGTCTCATCAGCAAGGTTTACAAGATGGGAATTGGCATTAATGGCCCCAGTAAACATCACCATAAGGAGATGCAGTGCATTAAACCCTGCAACATTTCTCCCAGGTGTGCCTGGTCAGGCACAAAGGGTGGAAGGTGAGAGTGATGGGGAAGGAGGATTTAATGCAAAGGAAGATACACATGATTGTATGGAATATTTGACCCAAAATTTTACCGCAAGGCCTGACATCAGTGACAATCCACTGGAAGATGCAGAACTCACGTTCTACACGGACGGTAGTTGTCACAGACAGTCAGACTCGGGAGACTTGTGTACTGGATACGCAGTCGTAGATGACCAAGACACCATAGAAGCGGAACCGCTAGGCCCACCTCACTCAGCCCAGGTTGCTGAACTGGTCGCCCTAACCAGAGCATGTGAATTGGCTAAGGGTAAGTCAGCCAATATCTACACCGATTCTAGATACGCCTTCGGGGTAGTCCATGATTTCGGAGCCCTATGGCGGCTCAGAAATTTCATGACGGCAGCTGGCACACCGATAGCGCATGCAGCTCATATAAAAAGGCTTCTAACAGCGATACAGGAACCCGACAGAGTGGCTGTTATCAAATGTAAAGCACATACATATAGTCAAGACCCAGTGTCACTTGGTAACAGCCGAGCAGACGAAGCCGCAAAGCTTGCAGCTGCTACCCCCATACAGACAGACACCACACAACTGATGGTATTTAATACCATCAACACACAGAAGTTGTGTGAGATGCAGAATTTGTGTTCCACACAGGAAAGAGCAGTCTGGAAGGCAAAGGGATATGGCCAGGAGTCCTCAGGGCTCTGGACGGATGGACATGGTAAACCGGTGGCCCCCAGGGCATACCTTCCATGTCTGGCTGAAGCAGCTCACGGGCTGACTCATCTAGGCAAGGAGGGGATGTGCAAATTGGTAAGA
Source organism: Pseudophryne corroboree (assembly GCF_028390025.1). NCBI lineage: Eukaryota > Metazoa > Chordata > Amphibia > Anura > Myobatrachidae > Pseudophryne > Pseudophryne corroboree. The sequence goes on from NC_086454.1 coordinate 205,839,705, forward strand.
GCATACTGGTGCGCCCCAGGATTCTCCTCTCATGCGAGTAAAAGAGCAATGTCATGCCTTACCTGTCTGAGAAAGAATATTGGAAAAGCAATACCTACAGAACCATCCCATATCCCACCTGCCGGCGGCCCTTTCCAGGTAATACAAATTGACTTCATTCAATTACCCCCATGTCGAAATTTGAAATATGTACTTGTCTGTATAGATGTTTTCTCGAATTGGGTCGAAGCATTTCCAGCAGCTACAAATACTGCCATGTTTACAGCTAAGAAAATTGTGCAGGAATTTGTATGTAGATATGGTATCCCTAGAATCATTGAAAGTGATAGGGGTACCCATTTTACAGGTGATGTCTTTCAAGGAATGTGTAAGTTGATGGGAATTGATAGTAAGCTGCACACTCCGTACCGTCCACAGGCAAGTGCGAAGGTCGAAAGAGTGAACAGCACTATTAAAAATAAATTGAGTAAAGTAATGACAGAGACAGGATTGACGTGGCCAGAAGCTTTACCCATTGTTTTGTATAGCATCAGAACCACTCCCAGGTCCCCCCTTAATCTGTCTCCTTTTGAAATCTTGTTTGGTCGACAACCGCATGTCATGATTAACCCTCAGGATGATTTGAAATGTAACAATGAAGTAACTGTAAAGTACTTGATTAACATGAGTAAGCAGTTGAGGAGTCAAAATGATAATCTGAAGTTGGTGATTCCTGATCTACCAGGTAGTAATTGTCATGACATTGAACCTGGGGATTATGTAATGATACGAAATTTTCTACGCTCAGGTTGTCTTATTGATAGATGGGAAGGACCATACCAGGTCTTATTGACTAGCACCACAGCATTGAAGGTTGCTGAGAGAGAGACTTGGGTCCATTCATCCCACTGCAAAAAGGTTGCTGATCCAGAGAAGTCCCGTGATAAGGAACAGACGGTAGAGGTTGTATCACTAGAGTGTCTGTTCCAGGAGGACTGAGGCGGCACCTGAGCCTTGAAGACCGAAAGCAGTTGTCGACTCCCTTCTCCCTTTTATTGTTTTTCTCCACTTCCCAGCCCCTCTCCCTTAAAATTTCTTTTTCCCCCTTCTCATTCTTCTCTATTTCCTCCTCAAAGATGGACTTGCCCCAAGAGACTGTGATCCGGATTTTGATGTTAACCATGATGTTGACCAGAGCAGTCTGTTCCGGCGAGAGTACCATAGAGGTCGAGAGAGGTTCTGGAATGGGTTCCGATTATGATGATGGAGGCGTAGTTTTCCAAGATCAACCAAACCAACAAGCAAAGGCGAGTATCAGAAAACGATCCGATAGAAGAAATTGTGATGGATTGTTAGCTGAAGAAAATTGTATCTGTAGGCTCTGTGATAATCTGGTTGAAGATGGATGCATAAAGAAATGCCAATCTAGTTTTAATATCCATATGGACCGGCATCCATTGAGTGACTATCACTCCTTAGTGGGTAACGTGTTAAACCAAACAGATTGTTGGGTATGCTCTCAAGTACCTCAGGGTCACAGCAAATCAGGGCTAGTACCATTTCCTTTAACGTTAGGGGAGGTACTTGAGCTAAGTGGTGGGAGACCGGTGGATCGGAGGTTTAACATCTCCAGCCCTCCTAGTTTGAAGCTCCACCAATACCATGTGGATAGGTCCCTCTTATGTTTCAACATCTCCAATCCCAGAAAACCGGGAAATTGGGAAGTGTCGTGGAGCAACCTTACCATGACCTTTTCACACAGAGCAGATAGAATGCCTACAGATACAGAGCTCGTACGCCATATAGCCAGTAGAGGAAAATCTTTTCGGTATCGATATACCTTAGGAAATAGGATTACTAGAGTTGGAGAGGTATCACCAGGATACTGTGCACATATCGTACAAACTGATACGTGCATTAAGCAGTTGGAAGAATTAGGGTCAGGAGATTTCACCTGGAAGGTTTGTAACATGGTCATGTCCTTCTCCGTCCCTTATGTTCTCCCCGATGACGCATATTTCATATGCGGGAGAAAGGCGTACAAGTGGCTTGCCCCAAACTCTGAAGGATTGTGTTATATTGGAAAAGTATTGCCTGAAGTGATGACTGTTACACATGACAAAATGAAGGACATACACCGTGGTGCCCAAGCTCCTTATACTCACACTCATTACGAGCACCGAGTTAAAAGACAACTGTCAGAAAGGTTAGAGCATCCGGCCTCTGATCTTATCCATGAATCCACCGGGATTCAGGTTCTGGTAGCGTTAGATTTCACTCGCACCGCTCGAGGTGTGATGAATTATAGATACATTTCCGCACTCGCCAATTTGTTAGATAATATCACTGAAATGTATGATGACACGTTTAGATACACTGGAAGAGAACTTCAAGCCTACAAAACAGAACTAGTTCAGCATAGGATGGTTCTTAATTATCTTACAGCAGTAACAGGCGGATATTGTGTTACATTGGCAACACAGTACGGCATAAAGTGTTGCACGTATATCACAAATAGCACCGAGGACCCGGTAGAGGTCATAGACCAAAAGATGGACGATATTCTCCAATTGAAGTGGGAATTTCGTCGAAAACACAATCTCACCCTTGCTGCTGTAGGTAATGAGCTGACTGGTTGGGTGTCATGGTTGAACCCGCGAAATTGGTTCTCCGGTTTAGGAGACTGGGCTCAAGGAGTCATAATGGATGTTGGAAAGTTTCTACTATGTATCTTGGGTGTCGTTATATCGATTGGATTGATATTTAGATGCGGGCAGGCTTTAATGAGGTGCAAACAAAGTACAAAAGTGATGAGCTTGAGGAGTGAGGAAACCGTAATTAACCTGGATTTGATTTATGACCCAATGATAGAAACCAGAATGTGATGAAAATGCGATTATACGGTCCGTTTCTTTCACCTGTTTTTCTGCTTTTCTCCAAGATACAAAGACCCCCTTGGACGAGGAAGTTGACGAGACGCTATACAGACAACAGACAAGCACCAAAGAAGAAGATTTGACAACTTTAAATATGGACACTTGATGAACTTTGCCATGGATCCCCAGTTTCCCTAGTATTTTTAAACTCACGCTAGCCCAACATTTTTGTAAATCTGATGGCTCGGACAAAGCTATTTGCTCATGCCCAAGGAGCAATACAGCGCAAAGAAGACGACTCTCAACAGATACCGAACACAACTTCAACAACAGATGTACATTTCCCTGACATAGAATATCATTGCATTTTTCGTAAGTGTTCTTTATCTTCATCCCTACAACCCTCAGGTAACGACACACATAGACGATAGGGAATACAGGCACAGATATTAGCAACCACATACCTCCCCCATTCATGTATCATCAACTAAAATGTGCATCCCCATTTTGTTACAACCACAGCCGAAATGAGCTCGGTAGAGTTTGACAGCCCATCCACAGACCTGTACCACAGGATAAGAAGGAATTCAAATGTATACTTCGCAATACCTCGAAGCTTGATTTACCACACGTACGGCACGATGATACATGACCCTCCAAACATGGACTCATACACACATGCTTCTGCTTTCTCACTAGGTCATACCCTCTTCACACCTACTCCACTCTTCTCCCCTACCCAACCATGGAAATTAATTAACCCCTGACTTACATTTTTCTCCTTAAATATTTTAGAAGGTGGCAGTTATTATTGACTGCCAAAGGGTGGACTGTCAAAGTCAGAAAAATGTCTCTATGCACGTTGCCATATTTGCACCGCACACTGGTCCGCGCTGCGCATGCGTACGCTCTCCCGTGAAGGCGCATACCCGCGATAGCGTGCACTCGCAGGCGCGGTATGCGTATTTACGGTAGAGTTTATGTAGTCGTAGCGTGCGACTCATTCGTTACAAATGTTCACAATTAATGTAGTTTGTAGATCATGGTCACCTTGATAGATTCTGAAAGTCTGGTTAAAATAGAAGGTCCCTGTTTAAAGGAATCCCTCTTTGTATTGTACGAAGGGTCTGACAGGAATCATACAGCAGTGTTTGGTACCCATCGGAAGAGTATTTAATTAGTAATATTCCGGTGTTGGTTTGGAGCGTATTAATCGCTCGTGCGAATAGTTATGGACATAAGAAGTTTATGTCCATTTCTATTATTTACACATACTCAGGTATGCGGCGGGAAACCCAGTTTCCCACCCACCTGAGCTGTTGGAAATCGTCACAGCCCACCTGTATGAATCACCCTATGACCTTTTGTTATGATGCAGGGCCGAATTCCTTCGGCCAATGGACAATGGGATTGTAGGACCATGAGATTGCATTGTGTGTGGGGCATAAATAGGCAGGCCGACCACATCCAGCTCTCACTCTCTCATCAACGGTTATCTGCTGATAGCCGGGAGCTGGATATCGAGGCGCAGGCGATCATACCCTTTGTGCGTAAGTTTCTCTCCGTAATCATTGTCTTTCTGTGAGCCAATTTCTCTCATCTCTCTCTCTCTCTCTCTCTCTCTCTCTGTTCTGTTCTCTCATATCTCCCCTAGACTAGGCTAGTATTGTATTGTATTAGATAGTATTGTATTGTATTGCATTTAGGTCAGTGTAGTATTGTCTTTTTGTATTTATTGTTTAGTTCTGTGGTTAGGAAGTCTCTGTTATATTGTAGTGTATCATTTGTACTGTTATCCCCTTTTTCAAATATATTAGATATAATACAGTTAATAGGCTTTGGAACCTAAACCAGTATCTGTGTATTTTCTATAGTATTAAGTGTTCACTTGAGCGTCGGTGACGCTCAAGCAGCCTTGTAGTTAGTCAGGTTACACAAGGTTGCACTTACACCCTATACTCACATTAAGGTATTCTGTGTATTTCATTGGTATAAGGTTTAAACATTAAGGTATAGCGTTGTGAGCGTCTGCGCCGCTGGTGACCTCCTCGTGGTCTCGAGCGTATGCTACGCCATAGCGAATCATTACTCTAGTCATAACCAATAACGTGTCCTGTGATCACTGGGCCGTGAGCGAACGTGACGCTTGAGCGTCTCGCCTACGGCTGAGCGATCGTTACGCAACTAGCGTACCATTACGGTACTTCTTAAGCAAACAGCGTACAGTGTTCTTAGACTTCATAAAGGGTTGTTTATACGACATCGGAATTTAGAATTGTCAATATATATATATATATATATATATATATATATATATATATATATATATATATATATAGGAAATGACACAGCGCCACTTGCGAGGAGGGTTCTCAGTATAAAATGAAATAATTAAATTGCTAAAAAACTGCTAAAAAACACACGCAACCTTGTTAAAAGGTGTCCGCCAACCCTTAAGAGCGCAATGCTGGTACAGTTATTACATAGTTTTTGGCTTTTAAATCTATCTTTTTACCTACTGCCTTTTAAACAACACCTGTCGCCGGTACCCTTATTCCCCCACTTTCATATATATATATATATATATATATATATATATATATATATATATATATATAATATAATATATATATCTATTTATCTATATCTATTTATATATATATATATATATATATATATATATATATATATATAGAATGTACTCGGATCGGCACTCACCCTGCACGTTTAATGGTGCTCCGGTGCCATCTGGAAGAAGTATGCAAGCATTTTTCCAATAGGACAATCAGCGGCACTAGGAGACTGTAGACATCAAGGTTAAAGTGCAAGTGCTTTTATTCCATAACAACAAAAAGAAGGGGTGGTCCAACGTTTCGGGGCGCAGAGGCCCCTTTGTCAAGGTGAACAAACAGAGTTTGTTCACCTTGACAAAGGGGCCTCTGCGCCCCGAAACGTTGGACCACCCCTTCTTTTTGTTGTTATGGAATAAAAGCACTTGCACTTTAACCTTGATGTCTACAGTCTCCGAGTGCCGCTGATTGTCCTATTGGAAAAATGCTTTTATATATATATATATATATATATATATATATATGTATGTATATGTATGTGAAGAAGAAGAAGCAGGTGAACAGGCACTCCCATAAATAGATTACACGGGCACCGGTGCCATACCAGTAGAAATTTTCAAATAGAAGGAAAGAAGAGCGGCACTCGGCGTCTTGGAATCAAAAACTTGTATTTGAACAACACATAGGATACCGACATTTCGGGGCACACATGCCCCTTTGTCAAGGTGTACAAAGGGGCATGTGAGCCCCGAAACGTCGGTATCCTATGTGTTATTCAAATACAAGTTTTTGATTTCAAGACGCCGAGTGCCGCTCTTCTTTCCTTCTATTTTATATATATATATATATATATATATATATATATATATATATATATATATACACACACACAGGTTGAGTATCCCTTATCCAAAATGCTTGGGACCAGAGGTATTTTGGATATGGGATTTTTCCGTATTTTGGAATAATTGCATACCATAATGAGATATCATGGTGATGGGACCTAAATCTAAGCACAGAATGCATTTAAGTTTCATATACACACAGCCTGAAGGTAATTTTAGCCAATATTTTTTATAACTTTGTGCATTAAACAAAGTGTGTCTACATTAACACAATTCATTTGTTTCCTACACACCTTATACACACAGCCTGAAGGACATTTAATACAATATTTTTAATAACTTTGTGTATTAAACAAAGTTTGTGTACATTGAGCCATCAAAAAACAAAGGTTTCACTATCTCACTCTGTCAAAAAATAAGATTTTACTCACCGGTAAATCTATTTCTCGTAGTCCGTAGTGGATGCTGGGACTCCGTAAGGACCATGGGGAATAGCGGCTCCGCAGGAGACTGGGCACAACTAAAGAAAGCTTTAGGACTACCTGGTGTGCACTGGCTCCTCCCCCTATGACCCTCCTCCAGACCTCAGTTAGGATACTGTGCCCGGAAGAGCTGACACAAGAAGGAAGGATTTTGAATCCCGGGTAAGACTCATACCAGCCACACCAATCACACCGTATAACTCGTGATACAATACCCAGTTAACAGTATGAAAAATTAACTGAGCCTCTCAACAGATGGCTCAACAATAACCCTTTAGTTTAACAATAACTATATACAAGCATTGCAGACAATCCGCACTTGGGATGGGCGCCCAGCATCCACTACGGACTATGAGAAATAGAATTATCGGTGAGTAAAATCTTATTTTCTCTGACGTCCTAAGTGGATGCTGGGACTCCGTAAGGACCATGGGGATTATACCAAAGCTCCCAAACGGGCGGGAGAGTGCGGATGACTCTGCAGCACCGAATGAGCAAACTCAAGGTCCTCCTCAGCCAGGGTATCAAATTTGTAGAATTTTGCAAAAGTGTTAGACCCTGACCAAGTAGCCGCTCGGCAAAGTTGTAAAGCCGAGACCCCTCGGGCAGCCGCCCAAGAAGAGCCCACCTTCCTTGTGGAATGGGCTTTTACAGATTTAGGATGCGGCAGTCCAGCCGCAGAATGAGCAAGCTGAATTGTGCTACAGATCCAGCGAGCAATAGTCTGCTTCGAAGCAGGAGCACCCATCTTGTTGGGTGCATACAGGATAAATAGCGAGTCAGTTTTCCTGACTCCAGCCGTCCTGGAAACATATATTTTCAAGGCCCTGACTACGTCCAGTAACTTGGAATCCTCCAAGTCCCTAGTAGCCGCAGGCACCACAATAGGTTGGTTCAAGTGAAAAGCTGATACCACCTTAGGGAGAAACTGGGGACGAGTCCTCAATTCTGCCCTATCCATATGGAAAATCAGATAAGGGCTTTTACATGACAAAGCCGCCAATTCTGACACACGCCTGGCCGAAGCCAAGGCCAACAGCATGACCACTTTCCACGTGAGATATTTCAAATCCACGGTTTTAAGTGGCTCAAACCAATGTGACTTTAGGAAATCCAACACGTTGAGATCCCAAGGTGCCACTGGAGGCACAAAAGGGGGCTGAATATGCAGCACTCCCTTAACAAATGTCTGAACTTCAGGCAGTGAAGCCAGTTCTTTCTGGAAGAAAATCGACAGAGCCGAAATCTGGACCTTAATGGAACCCAATTTTAGGCCCATAGTCACTCCTGACTGTAGGAAGTGCAGAAAACGGCCCAGCTGAAATGCCTCCGTTGGGGCCTTCCTGGCCTCACACCACGCAACATATTTTCGCCATATGCGGTGATAATGGTTTGCGGTCACTTCTTTCCTAGCTTTAATCAGCGTAGGGATGACTTCCTCCGGAATGCCCTTTTCCTTCAGGATCCGGCGTTCAACCGCCATGCCGTCAAATGCAGCCGCGGTAAGTCTTGGAACAGACAGGGCCCCTGCTGCAGCAGGTCCTGTCTGAGCGGCAGAGGCCATGGGTCCTCTGAGATCAGTTCTTGAAGTTCCGGGTACCCAGCTCTTCTTGGCCAATCCGGAACAATGAGTATAGTTCTTACTCCTCTTTTTCTTATTATCCTCAGTACCTTGGGTATGAGAGGAAGAGGAGGGAACACATAAACCGACTGGTACACCCACGGTGTCACTAGAGCGTCCACAGCTATTGCCTGAGGGTCTCTCGACCTGGCGCAATATCTTTCTAGCTTTTTGTTTAGGCGGGACGCCATCATGTCCACCTGTGGCCTTTCCCAACGGTTTACAATCAGCTGGAAGACTTCTGGATGAAGTCCCCACTCTCCCGGGTGGAGGTCGTGCCTGCTGAGGAAGTCTGCTTCCCAGTTGTCCACTCCCGGAATGAACACTGCCGACAGTGCTAACACGTGATTTTCCGCCCATCGGAGAATCCTTGTAGCTACTGCCATCGCCATCCTGCTTCTTGTGCCGCCCTGTCGGTTTACATGGGCGACCGCCGTGATGTTGTCTGACTGAATCAGTACCGGCTGGTTTTGAAGCAGGGGTCTTGCTTGACTTAGGGCATTGTAAATGGCCCTTAGTTCCAGAATATTTATGTGTAGTGAAATCTCCTGGTTTGACCATAGTCCCTGGAAATTTCTTTCCTGTGTGACTGCTCCCCAGCCTCGAAGGCTGGCATCCGTGGTCACCAGGACCCAGTCCTGTATGTCGAATCTGCGGCCCTCTTGAAGATGAGCACTCTGCAGCCACCACAGCAGAGACACCCTGGTCCTTGGAGACAGGGTTATCCGCCGATGCATCTGAAGATGCGATCCGGACCACTTGTCCAACAGGTCCCACTGAAAAGTTCTTGCATGGAACCTGCCGAATGGAATTGCTTCGTAGGAAGCTACCATCTTTCCCAGGACTCGCGTGCAGTGATGCACCGACACCTGTCTTGGTTTCAGGAGGCCTCTGACTAGAGATGACGGCTCCTTGGCTTTCTCCTCTGGGAGAAACACTTTTTTCTGGTCTGTGTCCAGAATCATCCCCAGGAACAGTAGACGTGTCGTAGGGACCAGCTGTGACTTTGGAATATTTAGAATCCAACCGTGCTGTTGTAGCACCTCCTGAGATAGTGCTACCCCGACCAACAACTGCTCCCTGGACCTCGCCTTTATCAGGAGATCGTCCAAGTACGGGATAATTAAAACTCCCTTTCTTCGAAGGAGTATCATCATTTCGGCCATTACCTTGGTAAATAACCTCGGTGCCGTGGACAGACCGAGCGGCAACGTCTGGAATTGGTAATGACAATCCTGTACCACAAATCTGAGGTACTCCTGGTGAGGATGGTAAATGGGGACATGCAGGTAAGCATCCTTGATGTCCAGTGATACCATGTAATCCCCCTCGTCCAGGCTTGCAATAACCGCCCTGAGCGATTCCATCTTGAACTTGAATTTTTTTATATATGTGTTCAAGGATTTCAAATTTAAAATGGGTCTCACCGAACCGTCTGGTTTCGGTACCACAAACATTGTGGAATAGTAACCCCGTCCTTGTTGAAGGAGGGGCACCTTGACTATCACCTGCTGGGAATACAGCTTGTGTATTGCCTCTAACACAGCCTCCCTGCCTGAGGGAGTTGTTGGCAAGGCAGATCTGAGGAAACGGCTGGGGGGGGGAGATGTCTCGAATTCCAGCTTGTACCCCTGAGATACTACTTGAAGGATCCAGGGATCCACCTGTGAGCGAGCCCACGGATTGCTGAAGTTTTTGAGACGGGCCCCCACCGTACCTGGCTTTCTTTTCTAGGAGCTCAGGAGATCCCCTAGTGTGCATCCAGCTCAGCCGGGCACAAGATTCTAACTGAGGTCTGGAGGAGGGTCATAGGGGGAGGAGCCAGTGCACACCTGGTAGTCCTAAAGCTTTCTTTAGTTGTGCCCAGTCTTCTGCGGAGCCGCTATTCCCCATGGTCCTTACGGAGTCCCAGCATCCACTTAGGACGTCAGAGAAAAGCCCGTATTTCGGAATATTTCGTATTTCGGAATATTTGGATATGGGATACTCAACCTGTGTGTGTGTGTGTGTGTGTATGTATGTATGTATGTATGTATATATATATATGTGTATATATATATATATATATATTGTGTATGTATGTATGTATATATATATATATATATATATATATATATATATTAGTGTGTGTGTGTGTGTGTGTGTGTGTATATATATATATATATATATATATATATATATATATATATATATATACAAATTTCTCTTTCGCCCATCTTATTGATGATTCCTGCTTTTATTTTTCTTCACCCTCTGTATCTTTCTCTCTGTTTCCTTGTGTTCAATTTACCTAAATTGAGGAAAAGAAGACCGTTACACTTATAAATACATTTAAAGTACTAGGCTGCACTCCTCAACCATCTATACCCCAGTGTCTTAAGTGCCAGTGTCCCCGATGGAATCGGAGAAATAGATTTATTGTTAAGTACTAAAATCCTGTTTTTCATTTTTTCCCCCCATTCTTCCACCACCAAAAGAACTGCTTTCAAAGGGACAGGTCAGTCACATTTTTACTACCCAGGTAGTCATTTAGAGGAATGGTGGGACTGTAAATAGAGATTTTGAATCAGTGGCAAATTGACCTATAATTCTAAAACACCTGCAAGAGCAAACACATCTGTACTGTGTCCCCCTCCATTGCAGCAATAAGTGTACAACATACTGCTCATGTGTTGAGCTCCACCATATTCACACCCCAGGATTCCAGCATTTCTGACATTTACTTTAATTTGAGATAAGAAACACCTGGCAAGTGGTGGTTTAAGAGAGGATGGGCCTGTTTTAAGATTAGTTTAAGGGGTTTGGTTAGGTTATTAGTGTTAGTTTGACGGCATATAAGAACCACCCTTTAGGGCAGTGATGGCTAACCTTGACACTCCAGCTGTTGTTGAACTACACATCCCAGCATGCCCTGCTACAGTTTTGCTAGGAGTGTCAATGTTAGCCATCACTGCTTTTGGGTAAGGTTAGGGTTAGTTTAGGGGTTTGGGTATTACAGTTGGTTTAGCGTAGGAGGCCAATCCCGGGCCTTTTTTTTCAATCCCAGGTATCTGGATTGGAGAAAGGTAAATCCCGGGATTGGGTTGAAGACCCGCCCAGCCCACACAAATACTCACAATCGTGGGTGGGAGCTGCAGGCGATTAAGTGTGGTCCAAGGTTGAATCCCGGACATTTTTTGGCCTAAATCCCGGGATCCAGCTAATCTTGATTCCGTGATTGGCCTCCCTAGTTTAGGGGTTAGGGTAGGGATGCTAAGCGACTTGGATTTACTGGGAATGTATTGTACTCTGGGTATCTGCCCCAGCATTCCGGAAATAAAAGTAATCATAAATGTTAACCAGCAAAGTGGTTGCTCGTTGCAATGTCCAAATAGGCAGTTCAGTAAGGAGTGACCAGGATATGCAGAGAGCAGGTGTTCCAGGCATTGCTAGAACTCATAATATTCCCCTTTGTTTGTGGTTGCCAATAGACTTTCATGCTCTCCTTATTTCCTGTATTATGAAGTGGGATTACTACTGCTATCATTCTACTACTGTATCCTCTACCTATACAACCAAGCATCTGAATGGGCTTTCTCATTGTTTTTTCTCTTATGTCCTAGAGGATGCTGGGGTCCACATTAGTACCATGGGGTATAGAAGGGTCCACTAAGAGCGCAATGCTGGTACAGTTATTACATAGTTTTTGGCTTTTAAATCTATCTTTTTACCTACTGCCTTTTAAACAACACCTGTCGCCGGTACCCTTATTCCCCCACTTTCATATATATATATATATAAAATATATATATCTATTTATCTATATCTATTTATTTATATATATATATATATATATATATATATATATATATATATATAGAATGTACTCGGATCGGCACTCACCCTGCACGTTTAATGGTGCTCCGGTGCCATCTGGAAGAAGTATGCAAGCATTTTTCCAATAGGACAATCAGCGGCACTCGGAGACTGTAGACATCAAGGTTAAAGTGCAAGTGCTTTTATTCCATAACAACAAAAAGAAGGGGTGGTCCAACGTTTCGGGGCGCAGAGGCCCCTTTGTCAAGGTGAACAAACAGAGTTTGTTCACCTTGACAAAGGGGCCTCTGTGCCCCGAAACGTTGGACCACCCCTTCTTTTTGTTGTTATGGAATAAAAGCACTTGCACTTTAACCTTGATGTCTACAGTCTCCGAGTGCCGCTGATTGTCCTATTGGAAAAATGCTTATATATATATGTATGTATGTATGTATGTATGTATGTGAAGAAGAAGAAGCAGGTGAACAGGCACTCCCATAAATAGATTACACGGGCACCGGTGCCATACCAGTAGAAATTTTCAAATAGAAGGAAAGAAGAGCGGCACTCGGCGTCTTGGAATCAAAAACTTGTATTTGAACAACACATAGGATACCGACGTTTCGGGGCACACATGCCCCTTTGTCAAGGTGTACAAAGGGGCATGTGAGCCCCGAAACGTCCCATCCTATGTGTTGTTCAAATACAAGTTTTTGATTTCAAGACGCCGAGTGCCGCTCTTCTTTCCTTCTATTTTATGTATATATATATATATATATATATATATATATATATATATATATATATATATATACAGGTTGATATATATATATATATATATATATATATATATATATATATATATATATATATATACAGGTTGAGTATCCCTTATCCAAAATGCTTGGGACCAGAGGTATTTTGGATATGGGATTTTTCCGTATTTTGGAATAATTGCATACCATAATGAGATATCATGGTGATGGGACCTAAATCTAAGCACAGAATGCATTTAAGTTTCATATACACCTTATACACACAGCCTGAAGGTAATTTTAGCCAATATTTTTTATAACTTTGTGCATTAAACAAAGTGTGTCTACATTAACACAATTCATTTGTTTCCTACACACCTTATACACACAGCCTGAAGGACATTTAATACAATATTTTTAATAACTTTGTGTATTAAACAAAGTTTGTGTACATTGAGCCATCAAAAAACAAAGGTTTCACTATCTCACTCTGTCAAAAAATAAGATTTTACTCACCGGTAAATCTATTTCTCGTAGTCCGTAGTGGATGCTGGGACTCCGTAAGGACCATGGGGAATAGCGGCTCCGCAGGAGACTGGGCACAACTAAAGAAAGCTTTAGGACTACCTGGTGTGCACTGGCTCCTCCCCCTATGACCCTCCTCCAGACCTCAGTTAGGATACTGTGCCCGGAAGAGCTGACACAAGAAGGAAGGATTTTGAATCCCGGGTAAGACTCATACCAGCCACACCAATCACACCGTATAACTCGTGATACAATACCCAGTTAACAGTATGAAAAATTAACTGAGCCTCTCAACAGATGGCTCAACAATAACCCTTTAGTTTAACAATAACTATATACAAGCATTGCAGACAATCCGCACTTGGGATGGGCGCCCAGCATCCACTACTGACTACGAGAAATAGATTTACCGGTGAGTAAAATCTTATTTTCTCTGACGTCCTAAGTGGATGCTGGGACTCCGTAAGGACCATGGGGATTATACCAAAGCTCCCAAACGGGCGGGAGAGTGCGGATGACTCTGCAGCACCGAATGAGCAAACTCAAGGTCCTCCTCAGCCAGGGTATCAAATTTGTAGAATTTTGCAAAAGTGTTAGACCCTGACCAAGTAGCCGCTCGGCAAAGTTGTAAAGCCGAGACCCCTCGGGCAGCCGCCCAAGAAGAGCCCACCTTCCTTGTGGAATGGGCTTTTACAGATTTAGGATGCGGCAGTCCAGCCGCAGAATGAGCAAGCTGAATTGTGCTACAGATCCAGCGAGCAATAGTCTGCTTCGAAGCAGGAGCACCCATCTTGTTGGGTGCATACAGGATAAATAGCGAGTCAGTTTTCCTGACTCCAGCCGTCCTGGAAACATATATTTTCAAGGCCCTGACTACGTCCAGTAACTTGGAATCCTCCAAGTCCCTAGTAGCCGCAGGCACCACAATAGGTTGGTTCAAGTGAAAAGCTGATACCACCTTAGGGAGAAACTGGGGACGAGTCCTCAATTCTGCCCTATCCATATGGAAAATCAGATAAGGGCTTTTACATGACAAAGCCGCCAATTCTGACACACGCCTGGCCGAAGCCAAGGCCAACAGCATGACCACTTTCCACGTGAGATATTTCAAATCCACGGTTTTAAGTGGCTCAAACCAATGTGACTTTAGGAAATCCAACACGTTGAGATCCCAAGGTGCCACTGGAGGCACAAAAGGGGGCTGAATATGCAGCACTCCCTTAACAAATGTCTGAACTTCAGGCAGTGAAGCCAGTTCTTTCTGGAAGAAAATCGACAGAGCCGAAATCTGGACCTTAATGGAACCCAATTTTAGGCCCATAGTCACTCCTGACTGTAGGAAGTGCAGAAAACGGCCCAGCTGAAATGCCTCCGTTGGGGCCTTCCTGGCCTCACACCACGCAACATATTTTCGCCATATGCGGTGATATTGGTTTGCGGTCACTTCTTTCCTAGCTTTAATCAGCGTAGGGATGACTTCCTCCGGAATGCCCTTTTCCTTCAGGATCCGGCGTTCAACCGCCATGCCGTCAAATGCAGCCGCGGTAAGTCTTGGAACAGACAGGGCCCCTGCTGCAGCAGGTCCTGTCTGAGCGGCAGAGGCCATGGGTCCTCTGAGATCAGTTCTTGAAGTTCCGGGTACCCAGCTCTTCTTGGCCAATCCGGAACAATGAGTATAGTTCTTACTCCTCTTTTTCTTATTATCCTCAGTACCTTGGGTATGAGAGGAAGAGGAGGGAACACATAAACCGACTGGTACACCCACGGTGTCACTAGAGCGTCCACAGCTATTGCCTGAGGGTCTCTCGACCTGGCGCAATATCTTTCTAGCTTTTTGTTTAGGCGGGACGCCATCATGTCCACCTGTGGCCTTTCCCAACGGTTTACAATCAGCTGGAAGACT